>NW_006408532.1:27900921-27956899 GCF_000296735.1 Chrysochloris asiatica | reverse complement strand
ACTCGATGGTACCTAACAACAACAACAAAGTGGTGCTGAATCAGTTCCAACTCACAATGACTCTGTATAGGGTTTTTCCAAGGACAGGTTGGTAGATCCTAACTTGAACTGACAACCTTGCAGTCAGCATTCCAGTGCATTACAGCATCTCACCAGGATGCTAATAAAATATATTTTAAATCATTCATTCACTCACTAACTTAAAACCAAGGTCACTACAGCTTGCTGTCAAAGGTGGCACAGTATATGAGTCTGACAACCCAAAAAACAAAGTGAGGCAGAAAAGAAGAGGGGACGGGCAGAAATTCCCTTTTTCAATTTTCTAGAAAGATGAACGGGTTTTAGTTTTATTCACGTACTATGTTCTCTTTTGGAGTACTGGTGTGGCACTACTGGGTAAGAACTGGACTGCTATCCGGATAGCAGTTCAAACCCACCAGCTGCTTCTTGGAAGTCCTATACAGGGTCGCTATGAGTCAGAAGTGATTCCATAACACTAAGAACAACAACACGTTCTATTTCTGAATCATAATTATCAACACACTTCTAACAACTACTCTAAAAGAACTTGAATTAGAGTAGTTGTTAAAAAAAAAAAAGAGAGAGAGAGAGAGAGCGCGAGAAAGACTCAGCTTGAAGACTTGGAAAGCTGTATCTTAAAATGGACCAGAATCCTCATTGTAGTAACTATTAAAATTCAATGGAAAAGAAGTCTTTTCATGGTGTGATTCCCGCCCCACCCCCAAACTGTTTAATCTATTTGAAAGACGACACATTTTCCTCTCCCACAGAGTGTTAACTCCACAGAGCCTCATATATATATTCTTATGTATTATGTATACAAACATACTCTATACAATATCAGAGGGTAATTCACCAAGAGCAGAGGAAAACAACAGTACGTCAGTGTAACTGGATGCTGGCTTAACAGTTTTAAGGTTGCTATGTCAGACACCCCACATCTTTCTGCAGATCACTGCAATTTGGCTAAAAATAGTTTTGTGGAGACTTAGCCATTTGGGCATCAGTCATTCATTAAAATATTTTAAGAAACTGTGATTTAGATGCCAGCCTTGAGAATTAGAAATATATAACATATGTATTTAAAATTTTCTAGTAAACTATATCTCTATCTGGAGTCCTGGTGTGGCGCTGTGGGTTAATGTACTATTCTTCAAAGACGGTATGAACCGCAAGGTCAGTGAGGTTCAAGCTCACCAGTTGCTCTTCAGAAATCCTATATGGGTCACTATGGATCACAACCGACTCAACGGCACTTAACGACAAAAACAAAGTTATCTTTATCTATATAAAAATAGGTGAAATTAATTTTAATAAAGTACTTATTTAACTCTGTTTCTAAAATGTTGTGTCAATATGTTATCAATATAAATATAATGAGACATTTTACAATGTTTTACAATACTAAGTCTTCAAAATCTGGGGTGCATTTTATACTTAAAACTTGGCACATTTCCAATGCTTGGCAGTCATAGTAGTTAGTGGCTACTGTATCGTATGTCATTCTAGAAGTTCTTGAAGATACACACACATGCAAAACAATCAACATCCATTAATATAAACATCTAGCAGTTTATCAAAGTACAGACCTGCCTACCTTCTCCAATCTCATCTGAAACTCTCTTTTGCTTAGCATTCTGGACACCCAGAGTTCTCAACCACCTCCTTCCAAAGCTCTCAAAAATCCTCAATAGATGCTATTCAAACATTCCTGCTGGTATGGGTTAGGCATTAAGCAGCAAACCACAAAAGTTGATGATTTTTGCTCCATGGGAGAAAAGATGAGGCTGTGTCCTCCAATGAAAATTTATAACCTCAGAAACTCTATAAAGGACCCACTATGAGTTGGGATCAATTTGATGGCAGTGGTTTGGAGAAAATGCTACCCAAGGAAATCCCTCCTGCAAATCTCTACTACAGTTCTTTGTTTATTTCCTTCCAAGCATTTGTTTCACAGTCATTCTTATTTACTTATCTCCCCCACTTGACTGTCAAGTCTCATGAAGGAAGGGAATGTGCCTGTTTTCTGATCACCGTAAGACTAAGACTTGATATGGTGTCTGTCACATCCTGGACACTCAATCAATGGCCTCTGGACAAGTGAAAACCTAGATTCACTCGTGCATATGTCTTCCTTGCTCCCCTGTTATTTTCATTATGTTGACAGTGGAGATTATGCATATAGAGTGCAAGGTCAGTGAAATAGAGGAAGACCCCCAACGGGATGGGTTGGAATCGTTGCAGAAGCAATGGGCTCAAGTGTAACAGCAATTTGACCAGACAAGTGTTTTGTTCTGTTGTACACAGGGGTGCTATGAGTTAGAACCAACTTGACAGCACCTAACAAAGGTTTCCACCAACTCGTTTGTATCTGCAGCACTCCAAATAGGGCTCCTATAGTTAAATGGTGCTCTGGTAGCGTAGTGGTTACAAATTGGGCTGCTAACCTCAAAGTTGGCAGTTCAAAACTACCAACTGTTTCGTGGGAGAAAGATGAGGCTTTCTGCTCCCGTAAAGATCTGCAGCCTTGGAAACCCTGTGAGGGTCACTATGAATCGGAACCAACTCCAAGGTACTTAACAACAACAACAACATAGTCAAATAATAAGGAGCTCTGGTAATGTAGTGGTTATGAATCAGGCTGCTAACCTCAAGGTCAGCAGTTTGAAAACTACAAACTGTTCCGCAGGAGAAAGAAAGATGAGGCTTTCTGTTCCAGTAATGAATCACAGCCTCGGAAACCCTATACAGAGTCACTATGAGTTGGAACCGACTCCATGGCACACCACCACCACCACCACAACCACAGTCAAAGAATAGCTCTGAGTGTACATACATGTGTCATATGTGCAGGTGCAAGTGACCACACACAAGGAAGGGGCAGCCTTCAAAGGTGTTCATTTTCTGAAAGTGATGACAATGTTCAAGACAATGATGAAATGATATTAAAAGAAAGCGACGGAAAAAATTAAACTGAAACAGAAGTCAGAATGAGTGCCAGGTAGAGCAGAGGGTCAAAGGTACTGCCTTTTCACTGTTTGCTGTCCCCACTGAGGAAGGGAGCAAGCCAGCTCCCCCAGCTCAGCACACAGTGAATATCTGCTATTCAATAAATACATCAAAGACCATCAAACTTTTCCTTTGTATTCAAAGAGATCCATCTTCTTCACGTTGGGGAGAGACTTTTCACATGGTTATCCCCTCTTCCATGTCTCTCTCCACATACTCATCAGCTGTCTGTGGCCAGGGAGAGAGAAATCTTACTGAAGTCTAACCACTGGAGAGCAGAATTTAAATGAATCCTGCCTGGCAGATCCACCATGTGAAGAATGCAGCATCAGCGGTTTTCCTGTGGCTACTCATTTAGAGAGTAATGGCCCCTGATCTCCCTGAAATGTTTATCCCCTAAGGAACTATGTGGTTAAAGGAAAGAAACCCTCAGTACTCTCATTTTGTTTTTCCTGGATAGTAAGTCACCACACACAGGTGATAAAAGAAAAGACCAAATATAAAGCAGACAGATAGAACACTGGTTGAGAGATAGCGACGTGCCAGCTTTCCATTAGTTGATCTTTAAGTCATAAGATGGCTATCCTGAATTTCATGTAAATTTTCAGTATGCAAAGCAACACACAGCATTGTCAGCTTAACAAAATGACTTCAGTATACAGAGATATGAAACAAATGAGACACAGATATTTAGATCTCCAATTTCACATCGTCCTTAAGAAATTATCCCAAGTCTTCATATGACAACTAGAAATAAAAAGGCAAGTGTTTGGAGAAATATATAAATCACTGGAGGTCCTTGTGTGGTGCTGTAGGATCAGCACTGGACTGCTAACCACAAGGACGACAATTCAAACCCAAAGGGACCTCGGAAATCCTACATAGGGTCACCATTGAGTCTGAACTGACTTGAAAGCACGTAACAGCAATAACATAAAACACTGAAAAAGAACAAGTTGATTCACCAAGTACGTCTCAAACCAGGGAGTATGGGTAGCAGTGGTTCAATGGTACAGTTCTTGCCTTCCATGAAGGAGGCCTGGATTTGATTCCCAGCCAACGTCCCTCAAATGCAGCCATGGCTTCAACTGGTTTTGCTTAAGTGCTGCTATGATGTAGGACAAGCTTCAGTAAACTAGGAAGAAACACCTGGCAATCGCTTCTGGAAATCAGCTGATCAAAACCCTACGGATTACAATGGTCAGATTCATTGCACGTAGGGTTGTCATAAGTTGAGGACTGACTCGAGAGCAGCTAACAACATCTGCAACAATTTAGAGACACCACTCCACAAATCAGTGCTAAATATGTTGAAAGAAAAGTCAAGTTGTGGTTTATTCTCTCATACTACCTGCAAAAATGATGATAGGGCAGAAGGGCAGAGAGCTGAACTATAAAGGAACTATGAAAAACATTCTGAAGTCCTGCTCTACTTGTCATCCCCCCAAAAAGCAACTCTTGAGTGCTGATCTGTGGCTCCTGCTTTTCTGACCTTTCTCTCCCCTTTCCTCCTCCCATTTTCTTCTCTCTCCTCCTTTTCCATACCCCTCCTTCCAGCTCCCACCCTGTCAGCAATACCCTCTGTCAATACTTAGTCTTGCTGGTGGCACGATGGGCTAAAGAGGTTGTTGACCCTTATTCTAACATGTCCTTTTAGGTTAATTACTTTTGTATACTCGGGTGTACCCTGTGACATTTAATCACTACAGCGCTACTCGGGTAAACAGAGCTGAATGGAGCCAACTGCAATTTGGCATCGAGCTAAATGGTGCGGTAATAGCACAGCAAGCTGAAAATGGACTGGAAGAAACTGTTCTCCCTCACCACACTGAGAAATGAGGTGAGTACCATTTGATCAATCACTATTTTATTACAAAGGAAGAACGTGGTATCTGCGGGATGCTTTTGCAACTTTATATTAAATATGACTCGAAAGCCATCCTGCACTTTGTAACGCAAGGACAGACAGTACCTACCACTGAGTAAATATTCAATAAGTGTTTACTGAATGAATGAGTGAATGAATGAATGAAGATAAGCAATAACTCAATGTATAGGTATGCCTTTTGTGGTCTAGGCCTTCTATCAGTTTGTCCATAAACACATGTCCTATCACAGGACATGCCTGTGTTGACACAGCTGACGACAATCTACTATCTTGTTAAGTCCTTCTGATATGTAAGCATCCAGGGCATAGCACTCTAAAATACCGAAGGTCTTGCAACATAGTGTGTGCATCAAAGTTTCCTGCAGCACACACAAGATGAATGTAAATGTCCTGTCACAGACCTTGGAACACTGGCAAAGTCTGTTAAAACCGACACCCACTGACTCCCTTTGACAGTGAACGGTGAGTGATTCAGAGGTCAGTGTCGCCTCTACACACTGAGGGGGCTGGTGGGCGAAGGGAAGGAGGAGCAGGATTCTGCAGAGGTGCTTTCAACCCGAGCTGGCAGTGGGAAAATGAGACTTCACTACTCCTTTATTGGAAGAATAACAGACACTTTGCTGGAGTCTTAACACTCCATTGCCAGTTGAACCTGACAACTTTAGGTAAACGAAGGAGATGAGCAGCACACTGGTTTTATAGTCCTGCGGAATCTGCGGGGGGTGGGGGGGAATAATCAGCGAATGCAAGCTGAGACTGTTCTGGATTCAAATCTCAGCTCTATTACTTACTAGCTGTGTGACTTCCAGCAAGTTAACCTTGTTGTTGTTGTTGTTGTTGTTGTTAAGTACCATGGAGTCAGTTCCTACCCATAGCAACCCTGTGCAGGGTTTCCGAGGCTGTAAATCTTTACGGGAGCACAAAGCCTCATATTTCTCACGTGGAACGGCTGATAGTTTCAAACTGCCGACCTTGAGGTTAGCAGCCCAATTCATAACTACTATGCTTCCATTAGTTGATCCTTAAGTTAACCTTGCTGGGCCTCAATTTTCAGACCTGTAAAAGGGATAGAAGGAGATTTGCCCTATAGCACTATCATGCAGATTAGGTATGATAACTATGTGAAGTGGCTGGTATAATATCCTCCCTTTCATACTATTTTTGAAGGTTTTTTCCTAAAATGCAATGGTGTTAAGTCTTTGCCAGTTAAGTATTTCCCCCAGTCAAAGCCCTGAGAATGTCTCCTCTCTCCGTACACAGGTATGCCTCCTCCTCAAACTTCAGATTCAGGAACAAAGCTGCCCACTTTTCCAGATGAAGCAGTTGAAGCATGTTCTCAAGCCTGAGCATCAACCAGCCCTCTTGGCTCAGTGGGTTCCTCAGCGTCACGTGACTTAGCGTGACAGAAGTGAGAACTAGACTTAGAAATAACTTCACTGGAACTTGACAAATGGCTCAACTAAGTAAGGAAGGGGCACACAGTGCAACCCCTCATTGATAAAGCATCAAAGTTCCACTTAGTCATTTATTGTACTGCATGCTAACTAGATGCTAGCATGCTGCTGGGACTGAAAGGTGCTAGGAATGAAATAAAAATGGCTGATGAAGATCCTCTTCGCTAGAGGATGCAAAAATCAGGTACAACTAAGAAAAAAGTAAGTGTAAATGGTGATGTACTATCAAGGAGATAAACCAGATGCTATAGCGTAGTGGTTACGAATCGGGCTGCAAACCTGAAGGTCAGCGGTTTGAAACTACCAACCGCTCCGCGGGAGAAAGATGAGGCTTTCTACTCCCGTAAGGATTTACACCCTCGGAACTGACTCTACGGCACTTAACAACAACAACAACAAATGACTGAGAACAGTAGTGTAGTGGTTATGAATCGGGCTGTGAACCACAAGGTCAGCAGTTTGACACTACCAGCTGTTCCGCGGGAGAAAGATGGGCCTTCTGCTCCCGTAAAGATTTACAGCCTCGGAAACCCTATGCAGGGTCGCTATGAGTCACACATAACAACAACAACAACAACATGACTGAGAAAAACCAGCATAGGGAAGCCACGTCCAAGAGATGATATTCAAGCTGACACTTGAAGGACAGGATGGAGTAACCAAGGAGAAGAAGGTTCCAGACAAGGCAACAGCACATGCACAAGATTCAATGAGGGGAACGGGCAGGAGAGCTGGGCTTCTGACGGAGATGAAGGCTGGGAGGAGGGGAGCCAGCAGGCCTTGGTAAAGTCTGTACTTTATCACAAGTGCCACTGAGATGGGGGTGAGATGTCACACACTCATTAAAAATTATTCACGGAGATTTTTTTTTTATAGGCTCCATTACGTTAGAGGGGGGCAGAACCAGATTAAGCACTTTAAAAAGTCACTAAGAATGGAAAAGATTTTGTTGCCTACCTCTGTTCTTTGTGATTTAAAAACACTAAGTGGTAACATAAACCTTACATGAATGTGAAAAAAAATCAAACTAGCAAAATTGTGCACTAGTTCATTCAAAGTTGAGTTTTTTCCACTGCTGGTGTCCCTGATTTACTGTCCCACACATGGGGTTCCGTGGCATGTCAGGTGACAGTTTTGGAGAGGGGCAGGCACGGAAGTCCTGCAGTCTGCCAGGGGGGAATGCTGGCAGCTCAAATGGAGGAAGTGCTAGAGGAGAGGAAATGGATTTGAGACAGATGTTAAGAGCGAAAGTCCACCAAACAGATGTGTTGTATGTATGTGTGTGTGAGTGACTGCATGTATGTAAAATTAGAATGAAATCACTTGGATCCAGGGTCAGTTATAGGTCTATCACCCTATAGCTGAACTCATCCAAATGACCATCATTAACTAGTAAGGAACACTATGTTTCAAAACCCTAGTTTGGAGCCATGAGAAAGGGAAAGAAAAACCCATCAAGCTATGGCACAAGGTGAGATTAGATGCCCTTTACACATTCCTGGGAGCCCGACTGGTGTTCCTGGGCGTGGACTCTGCTGTGCTGACAACAGTGATGCACCTTCAGTGCCATAATTAAACCAATCCCAATAAAGTGGGCATTATGAGGTAATTGGCCATCCTCAGGTATTAAGCAAACTGTGGCAAAAGCCAAGGATGCGCATCACCAAGGTCAATTACGATAATTGCTTATCTGAATTACATTATTGCTATTGTAAACCCTGCTTGATATTTAAAAGGGGGGGGAAAAAAAACCAATAAAAATTGATACACAGTGTGGAGCAATGACTGGAGATTTTTTTGTTCTTTTTGCTCAACTACGGAATGGTGTGGCGCTGTAGGATAAAGAACTGGACCACAAGGTCATTTTAACCACAGGTCGATAGTTCAATCTCCCAGCTGCTCCTCAGAAACCCTATACAAGATTGCTATGAATCAGAACCAATTCAATGGCACTTATCAACAAGAGACTCCTGGTATGGTGCTGGAGGATCAGCACTGGACTGTGATCCTCAAGGTAGGCAGTTCAAACCTATCAGCTGCTCCTTGGAAACCCTATACAGGGTTGCTATGAGTCGGAACCAACTTGGCAACACTTAATAACAATAATAAGTGGTCACTTAAGGCTTTATATTTAAAAAAAAAAAAAACCTTTGCAAGGTCTCCAATTATACCATAACTCATTAAAAAAATTTATATATGTATACACACACATGCGTGCACAAGGGAGCTTCAAAAAGCTGGTACAAAAACAGAACTATAAGATAATGGAATTTTCCATGAACTTTTTGAAACCCCCTCCCCCTTTGTGTGTATATGCATATGTAATTTTTCAAATATTATACACACACCCTTGACTTGGGAGTCCTGGTGTGGTGCTGCAGGTTAATGCGCCTGACTTCAAAGTCAGTTTGAACAGCAAGGTTGGTGGTTCAACCTCACCAGCAGCTCCTGGAAAACCCTATACAGGGTTGCTATATGTCAGAACTGGCTTGGAGGCACTTAACAACAACCACCCTTGGCTTTAATGGTTGAGCTCATTTAAGTAAACGCACGCATCAGCCATTAAAAAAGTAGCTTTGAAAAGCAACATATGGTGGATAACATACAGAAAAAAGGAGTGGCTTTTAATGAAAAATAAGTTAGAGGGCACAAGAGTGTATTAAGCACTGAGTACAGTTAAGACATAGCTGCATTTTTCCCCCTCTGGACATTACTGGGGACAGAGAAGTCGTCACTGCCTCTTGCAGAAACTGAGTGTGTCTCAGGTATCCTGGTTTACATCTTGTGGGACGATATTTTGTCCCCCACATACCAATTGTCAGCTTTTCTGGATTAGCACTCAGCCTCCTGTAACCCATGGTCAACCAGAAGGGAGCCTGGGGAGGCTTTGAAGACTGGAAGGCAGAACACAGAATTTCTGACCTTGTTCAGCTAATTGGAATGTGTTTGGCAATCGCAGAGTCTAAAACTTCTTTTTAAGCTGTGATTAAACATCAAGACTTTGATGTTTTATATGGCATTCTTCCCCACTAATTAACTTCATTAGTGCAGTTAATTAGTGGGGAAGAATACCATATAAAACATCAAAGTCTCGATGGTTAGTGTCACCATCAGTTCAACTAAACAGTAATAAAGAAATCATTTCTTACAGCACATTTTATGCAAGCTCAGCACTTCTATGTATAAGCTCAAATGGCATGATAGGAGCATTTTTCAAAATATCCAAAGATGCCAGCTACACATCGCAACCCAACTGCACTGACAGCAACAACGTACCATTTAATGTAGTGTAATTAAGTGGCCAAGAACAGGGCAAAAAGTAAAAGAATTGAGACATTTAATCATAGTTATGAGAATGGCTATAAATCTATCATTACTGTGAGATGAAGGGGATGCGGGGAACACAAGGCAAATAGCCCCAACAAGAAATACGTAACCTGAAGGCGAATTCTAAGTATGCATTAGATGGTGGGGTGAGCTTCAGTCTGGAGGGGTAGGGGCATGGCGAGCTATAAAATAGCAACTGTAGACAGCAGGTTGGTTGGCGTAACAACAGCAGAAGGCATGGTGTGTACTCTGACCTTCCCTGAAGTAGACAATGTGTGGTCATGTTACAAATACTGTAACAGGGAGACCAGGAGGTGGGCCTTCTCAAAGTGAAACTCTCAAAATGAGTATCTACATTTTACTTATTTTGTGAGCTTTTAATGTTCATTAAAAGTTTCGGTAGCATTCATCTGCTTTAACCTCCTTCCATTATATATAATGGGAGTCTGGTGTGGTGCTAAAGGATAAGCACTGGACTACAAAGTCAGTTTGAACTGCAACGTCCCAAGTTCAAACTCACCAGCCACTCCCTGGAAACCTTAAACAGGGTTGCTATGAGTCTGAGTCGGAACCCAATGGATGGACAGCACTTAACAACAACAACAACAGTGATTGTCAGCGACTCCTGGTGTGGCACTGCAGGATAAGCACAGTGGTTCAAAACGCACCAGCTGCTCCTCGAAAACCCTTTATAAGGTTTGCCATGAGTCAGAACTGACTTGAGGGGCACTTACCAACAACATTATATATAAAAAAATATCTGAACCCAGAGACTTAATTCTAGAAGACCACAATCTGGATTTTAAGGCCTACCTATGTTAAAAGACACACAGGAAATGAGGCTTGTATACTGTGAAAAGACAACAACCTGTAGAGGCAGTAGCAAGGCAACATGAATGAAAGAAGCCACAAAAGCGGTCAAGGGAATGACAAAAGGGCTGGCTTCATTAGGTCTGATAGTCTTCTTGCCTTAGGCTAAGAACTCCATAGAACATGCATGAAGTGAGAACTTAACAGCTCAGGAAGTATAAATGATGAAAAAGGCCTTTAAAATGTCAAAAACAAAACAAAACAAAAAGGCTAAGAGAAGAGAAAGCTCCTCTAAAGTTTCCATTTTGAGATTTTTTTAAGGGAGATGGGAACAGAGAAAATAAATTTATAGCCACAGCCCCCACTACCTATGGGGGGCTTGGTTTCTAACTCAGAGGTTGAAGGATCAACGTAACCAGTGTTTCCATGAGAGAAAGATCTGGTGATTTACCTGCATAAAGATTATACCCCAGAAAACCCTACAGGTCACTATGAGTCAGAATCAACCTGCTGGCACAACCAACCACAACAGCATGAATTCAAACCCACAGTGGAGTGAGGGCTAGGGGTAGCTTACTGTATCACCTACGGTTAGATCCAAAGATCAGTAAGGACTTGGGATAAAGCGGGGGGGAAAAAAGAAAAGAATGTAAGCTACACAGAAGCAAAAGGAGGCAATTCCATCAGATCAGTTAACTGTGTAATTAATATGAGTTCCAGGAGACAAGACATTCCTTTTGCCTTTTTCACCACTAGGATTATTGGTGTGCTCTAAGTGTTAACCATAAAGTCTAAGTTTCAAACCTACAAGCAGTTCCTCAGGAGAAAGGTGAGGCTGTCTACTCAGTTAAATATTTATAGTCTGAAAGTCTCAGAAACCCTACACAGCAGTTCTACTTGTCCTATAGGGTCACGATGAGGCAGAAATGCCTCAACGGCAATTGATATGATTTTTAGTTAGGTGTTTTTTTTGTTTTTTGTTTTTTTTTGGGGGGGGGGGCGGTGTACTAGGGAAGCATCACCACTACAACCCCTGAATCTAGTGCAATGCTCTGTACTGAGCCAGACATTGAATGGAGTCCTGGTGTAGTCCTGTAGGATAAGCACTGGACTGCCAATTGCACTGTCTGAGTTTAAACTCATCAGCTGCTCCTCGAAAACCTTATACAGGGTCGCTATGAATCAAAACCAACTCTACAGTACTTAACAACAGACATGAATGACAAAAATTTTAAAGCCTTTAATAGTTTTGTGACTTACCTTATGTAGATAAAATCCAATGCATTCATGACCTTTACCCCACTGTACAAGTACTATGCTATCAATGAAATAAAGCTGACCAATAAGCATGCTCTGCGCATCAATATCCTATGGCTGCCAAAAAAACAAAAAAAAATTACTACAAAGTGAGGCTTCAAACATCCACTCTAGGAATTATATGTCTGAATTCAAGATCTCACGGCAACACCATGTCTCTAGGAAGGAATCCTTGTCTTCTAAGCTTCTGATGGTTAGTTAAAGTATCCTTTGACCTCCCTTGAATTGAGGAAACTCACTAGAACGGCTCCCTGCTGTCATCTCCCTATGGTTGTCTTCCCTGTGTTTCCTGTGTTCTCATTTCTCTTTCTTCTTATAAGGACCACAATCTTTGGATTTAGAGCCCACCCTGATTCAGTATGACCCCATCTAAAAGACTGACTTTGTTATTATGACCCTATATGTTAACAAAGAGTCAAGGGCTTTCCTTAAATAAGGATACCTGTACGGTAGAGTTCCTTCACCTCTTTATTTCTTTAGGAATCTTTCAGAAATTAGAATCTCCATCTTCGGAAGTATGGAATTCAATCTGTAGCACTTCTCCAAAGGAACAATATTTGTCATACAAAATGATGAACTTGATCCTCCAAAATGTCCTATGACCCATCATCTCAAATGCGTGATGGCAGTAGCAGACAGGATATACCAGACCCACAAAAATACTCCTCATGCAATGTGTCTACCAGCTGGGGTGATGTAGAAAATCTCTGGCTCAGAATGACCTTATTCTTCTACATGTCTCCTCTAATCCTTCATGCAATGAACAATCCCTCTTGAGACGCAGGGCTAGTGGACTGAGAATGAACTAAGAATGCAATGACCTTTGTTCTGTATTTAAAAAAAAAAAAAAAAAGGTTTGTAAAGATTTACGATATGCCTAAGTGACAGGATTGATTTTCTTAATTAGTTGGGAGTCAGTATCTGAAATCTATGAAGTCTCAATTATGAAGTTACTTCTGGCTTGAAAATACTTTGGGAGACAGTAATAAGTAAATCCAAGACATTTTAAATTCAAGCCCCAACAGCTAAAAACTAAAAATCACACTCTCTTGCATTCTAATATTCTGCCAAGCAGTTAAGAGTAGTAACTGACATCCAGATATATGACCTTCTGTTCAATTTCAAAGCATTATCTTTACATATTTTATGATGAGTATGCTTGTGATTTAAGTAATGCATAATAATAAAATCGACTCTTCATTTTGCTTTTGTTAAGAAAAGACTCGAATAATCCCCTTACAACAGCGTTCTGGCAAACACTCTTAAATTATGTAATTCACCAGGTTCAACTCTGCTAGTACAATCACTTTCAAAGAAGATGGTTATAATACATTATCATTACAGCTATACAATCCAAGTTGAGTTTTCCTTGGCTGAATTCCTGAACATTTTAATGCTGAAATTGATCTGTTTTAAAAACATCATGTGAAGGGTTTTTAAATACCATACATGCCCAAGCTCTTTATTTTAAATGCTTCAGAAATGAGATTGCATAAACAGGGGAAAAAAAAAGATCTGTTCTCTAATCTAGCATTAAGCATATTTTAAAGAACAACAGGCATGTTTCCAAACAAACTACTGCAGTATACAAATTACCCAGCAGGGATGAAGATCACAGTGCTTCTTATGTGGGTTTAGAACCTAGGGAAAACTGACACTGCATCAAAGTTGTCTTGGAAACAATGTTCTTTGTATTATTTAAAACATGAGAGGTGAATATTTGGGCATGAGCTATTTCTTGAAAAGCAGTCAGAGTGTAACGCTGCCAAGGTGCCAGTATGATGGTGAGAATTGGCAGTATGTAAGCATGAAATTATGGGAAGTAGTAACACTTGAGCAGGGTCCACCATAGCTCACATACTGGGCTGCACTCACTTGGACAGTCTTCCTTTACCTCTAAGACCACTTTGTTAGACTGGTATGGTGGTGGTGGTGGTGATGTGCCAGGGAGTCGGTTATGACTCATAGCGGCCCTGCATAGGGTTTCTGAAGCTGTAAATCTTTACTGGAGCAGAAAGCCTCATCTTTCTCCCACAGAATGGCTGGTAGTACCTAGCCATAATGGTTGACATTCCCTGCATGGGGCAGTGTCCAGGCACACTAATTCTAGACTTGGTATTGTGACTTGCTCTGGGTCAATGGTATAAGAGTAAACTTGATGTAGTTCCCTTGGATTCTGTCACTGTCCAAAGGGCAAGTCTTGGCTAACCTGATGAAGGGATTCAAGAGATAGGTCCAGAAGAGCCAGGTCCTCCAGAACTGGTAGACACAGGAACAAATTTAGCCAAGATCAGCCCAGCCCAGCCCATCCGAGCCGGAACATCCTGAAGCCCAAAAGACTAACGAGATATCGCAAACTGCTTTTGTTTTATACCACACAGCTTTGAAATGGCTTGCTACACAGTAACAGATAACTGATATATGACCATTTAAATTGACAATACACACTACTGGAATGAGTGCCAGATGCCCCTTCCCCTTTTTATGAGATCCATTCTAGGAACAGATGAAAATAATAAACATTTAAAACCAATCTCATTGTATACACAACCTTGAAATACCAGTGTTTTGTGTCGATACATGGAAAGAGACACAGAGTGAATGGATACTGGAGGAAGTTGTTGTTGCGAAGTCCCGTCGAGTTGGGATCCAACTCATAGCAACCCTGTCTGTACGGAGTCCCTGTACAGGGTTTCTGAGGAACAGCTGGTGAGCTGGAACTGCCGGCCTTAACAGCCCAAACCGACTTTGCAGTTTACCGCATTAACCAGCAGCGCCACACCAGAAGTCCACTGGAGTGGCATATGTTATGCATATGTATGGTAGCGGTGGTTGGTGGTTGTGTGCCGTGGAGTCGGTTCCATCTCATAGCAATCCTTCCTGTGTAGGGCTTCCGAGCAGAAAGCCTCACCCTTCTCCAGTGGAGTACCTGGTAGATTCGAACTAATGGACTTTCAGTAAGCAACCCAGTTTATAATCCACTATGCTACCAGGGCTACAACTAAGTAAGAGTTTAAAAGAGGATAGTTTTACACCAGTAATCACACAGAGCTACTTCTACTGCATGGAGGGGATTGCAATCACTGAAATGAAACAAAGTGTATGATTTGTTGAATGTAAAACTGATGATCTTGTCTGTAAACCTTCACTTAATTCACAATGAAATTTGAAAAAATAAATAAAAGCAATCTCATTATTTTTTTGGTTCTTATTCTCTATTTGTGACTTAAGATACCCTTGAAAAATGGATCAATCTATACAGAAATGGTAAAAACTACCATAACAAATTCACTACTGTTTTTACACAAAGCACTTTATAGTTTCTGGATTGTTCCCACAAATACCGTATCTCATTTTCCTGCCCCTCAGTTTTGTTAGGATTGTACATTACTGTCACCAGATTATTGTTGTTATTTTTAACTGCCATCAAGTCAATTCCTACTTATAGTGATTCTGTCTAGGATTTCCAAGGAGAAGCTGGTTTGTTTGAACTGCTGAACTTGTGATTCAAACTGACCATTAATGATGAGCAAACAGAACTCTACAGAAATTAAATGACTGCTTATAGGCAGACAGCTAACAAGGAGTGAAGCTAGTATTAGAAGACAAGGTTCTAGATTTCAGCTTATTTTCACTAACACTCTGACAGAAATGATAGAGAATATGACCAAGTCAGTAAAACTACCCACTCTGTATCAGTTCATGTATTAAAGTGGCAAGATACATACAGAGGTATGTTGATACAATTGAAATAATTTTGAAAAAAAAAAACCACCTCACAGTCTGATTCTTAGAGTACACTGCTATTCTAGGATTATGTCATTTAGATATGCATCATGTCATTTCTTTAGAAGGTAATGAATATTTCTCCCAGTCAATATTTTCAAAACAATTCTCAGTATGAGAAAATGATACCTTCATAAAATTAGTCAGGACAGGAAAAGCAGGCACAGTGGAAGCTATGTGTGGGTTTTTATCCACTGAATATTAAAATATCCCTCAACTGCATACTTCTGATCAGCTTAAGGATACATCACATCTTCAATTTAAGTTTCCTCTTGAGATTAAAAAAAGAAAAAAAAACAAGATAATAAAAATTTTTTTAGGGTTATGACATAAGACGTGTACAAATAACTATGGAATGAATCAACACTCTTGAAAACAAAGGAGACTAGGACGAGAGAAGGGAAGAATTCTAGATAAGGAGGAAGAGTAGTAAGGAGATTGGGAGTTAGATAAATAATCTACAGCATAAAAGACGGCTAACTTTTACTGTAAAGGAACTGGAATAAATATTTTAGGCTTTGCAGATCACATAAGGTCGCTCTTTTTTTTTTTTTTTTTTTTTTGCTAGTTTATAACACTTCAAAATACAAAAGCCTTTCTTAACTCACAGGCCATATAAATACACACCAGGAAATAGATTTTGTGTGCAGGCCATAGTGGACCCTTTGTCTATATTAACTTGAAGGTAATGTGATGAATTTCTACATTTTATGTGTGTTATAGATAATCACCACAAAAACAATACCAAGCCTCCAGAATTCTCCTCTGAGGATAATTCAACAGGACTCAAGACCAGACACACCACTGAAGAGATGATCTACATGGTATGTCTGGTCATTTTACCACCCTGAGATAATTGATCGTTTGGATAAAAATGGCAGAATGGTCATCCATTACTATCTGTTAATTTCAGTTAAGAATCAACTTACTCTCAGGACTGAATTTATACCCAGAATATATTGCTGGTTGACTGGTTTCAAGCAGAAATGGGCTAAAGTTGTCTGGAAAATCCTTCCTCCCTTCCGGGATTTATTCTAGAGTGTCACAAATGACTGCTGTTAACAGCGGCACCCTCCACAAGAATACAGGAATGTTTAAACCCAAAATTAGGTCTTCTTTGCCCTTAAAGAGTCTGACAATTAAAGGATTAGAGACAGGGTTAAGAGTGAAAGTTGCAAGCCAACAGTTTATCCTTTGGGAGCAGATGCACCTTGGAACTCTGAAATTTAGGATTTGAAAAAGGTAATATGATGTATATAACGCTCAGGATCAAATCCCATGATCAAACATCCATATTGCCATTGTCAAGAGTTCAGGTCAGGTGTTTTTTGTTTTTTTTTTTTTAAAAAAAAAACAAATAAGATGAGTGGGGATGGAGGCATTGGGGGAGGGGACTGGGGGACAGTCAATTTTCAGAGTTTTTGGATATAGAGTAGTGGCTTATAAATCTGCCTAAAAAGAGTGGAGTAACTATTACAGAATATGATGCTTCCAAATTCAAACTCCAATCGATCACCAACTTCCAGTGACCTTTAGTTATGCCACCAGATCTTTACAACCACCACAAGTACAAAAGGTTACCCAAGACTCCAGTGAATTGTGTTCAAGCTAATCAAAATTTGACTCTCTTGGCAGCCATTTCTTATGCCACCCATGAGTCCTCAAAACATAACAGGGGAGGGGTCCACTTTGAAAAATTAAATCAAAGTCCCTAGAACGTAATAAAGGATACTTGAAAACTACAAAGCATGGTTTTCCTAAAAAATTACTACACCCTATATATGAAACCTAGAGATTATCTGATCATCTTTGTATATGTTCAATCACTCTGTGAGGACTGAATCTGTGATTCTATTGATGTTTGCATTTATTACTGGTATCTTATTACAAGGCAAAGTCTCTATAAAACTCTAGCCAATATATAAAAGCTATTTTTAGTTGTATAACTAAACAGGAAGAACAAAATGGGTTGACAGGTAGCTGAGTATCTTTCAGCATCCGTGAAAGGTGAGTAAATTATATTCAGTGGGTAAATTATATGCAGGGTTCATTCTAAATCATCAATATATACTTTCCTCTAGACTATTTATTTTAGATATGGACACAACCTTAACCTGACCAAATCAACTACAACTCACAATGACCCGATGTGCGCCGTATGATTTTCAACGGTTAATTTTTCAAAAATGCATCACCAGGGTCTTTCTTTTGACCTCTGGGTGGCTTGAACCTCAGATCTTTTGTTAGTAACCAAGGATGTTTACACCACCACAGATTCAAGACACACCACCTTAGAAAACCTCCTATCCTAGTCTAATAACTCTGGGGTCAACACTAAGTAAATGCAGGTGAAGAGACTTGTCCAAGATCCTATAATTAGTAAGACATGGAGCTACGATTAAACCAAGGTCTCCATATGATTTCCAGTATAATCTTGCAGTAGAATTTCTGCTATCATATGTAAGGACATTTACCATTACAGTGTGTACAGATTAGAAGCTACACAGTATTTTTGGCCTTACTGTATCAGACTCATCACCAGAGTCAGGAATACGAGGGAATAAAAGTTTTTAATTACTAAAGAAGTAGAATTACGTAACTTGATGACGATCAACAGCCATGGACCTAAGAAATGATGATTGATAAAGCTGTGCTTGATCTCGTCTTGCCTCCTTCCATGCACTGATCTAACAGACACAGAGACTGTTCACACCACAGTTCTCTCCATTTGTTTAGCAATTGCATCACTCACTACTTACATATCTTCATATGCCAATAGGCATCGAAAAAGAAAAATGAGAATTATACTCAGAGCACCTCGTAAGGTTAATTCATCAGTAATCTTCCTTCTGAGGTTTCGGACTTTGGTGAATGCAGAGACCCTCTTCATAATGCCCACTTGATTCTTTAAGTAAATTTTGACCACATTTATATAGGTGTGGCACGCCAAGTTCATAAAATTCAAAAGCAGTACAGCTGTAAGGATACCATATCTTAAAACTTCTGGGATAGTGCAGGTGGAATGTAAATTTGTTTCCAGAAAAGGAAAAAAACAAAGTTAAATCTATTACTCTGGTTATCTAAAAACTTAAAATATTCAAGTGTTCCACAAAAGTTTCATGAAGAAATAACTATACTAAGTTGTCGGCACCCATGATAACTAACTGAAAAAATGTTTACATTTTTACTATGCTATTTTGCCCCTGGAATTATCATGTTGTTGTTAAGTGCTGTCAAGTCAGTTCTGACCCATAGCTACCCTGTATAGGGTTTCGAAGAAGCAACTGGTGAAACTGAACCACTCACTTTGCAGTCCAGTACATTAACCCACAGTGCCGCAAGAGGACTCCGATATTATCCAAGTCCCTGCTCTATCAAGGGTAATTAAAATCAACATGGAAGCAAAAAGGACACCCTAAAATAAAACAGTGCAGCAAAGCACATAGTCCAATGCCTGGTCCTTTTGCAATCCAGCTATTGTACCACTACTTACCATGGACAGACACATTTTCAAAGCGACAAAAAAACAACAGATATGCCATAAACTAAATAAATTAATGCTAGGAACTATCACTTTTAGCATCTGTGGGATGTTTTGAATTAGTAACACCACCATGTTAGTCATATAAACTAAGAATCAAGTTTATATCAGAGCTTTGTAAGTTTTCATACATTAACTTATTTAATCTTATAATGGACTCCTGATGCGACATGCAGTCTCAGCAATGGACTGCGAATTGCAAGGCTGCTGGTTCAAACCCACCAGCTGCTCCTTGGAAAC
This sequence comes from Chrysochloris asiatica, assembly GCF_000296735.1. NCBI lineage: Eukaryota > Metazoa > Chordata > Mammalia > Afrosoricida > Chrysochloridae > Chrysochloris > Chrysochloris asiatica. The sequence goes on along the minus strand of NW_006408532.1, from coordinate 27,937,506 downwards.
CCTATACAGAGTCGCTGTAAGTCGAAATTGACTCGACAGCACTCAATAATCTTATAACCCCATATGGCATTATGGTTTTATTATTATTATTATTATAAAAAAAATTTAACTGGGAAAAAATTGAGTAACTTGTTAATTAAGTCACCTATGGTCAGGGAAGAGTGATTTGAGCCGAGCTCCTTTTAATTCAAACTCCACCCTCCTTCTGTAATAATACGTTTTATCATGGCTAAAAACACCATTCTCACATGGATTGGAGTGGGGCCGGGGGTGGAGGGAGGGAACACATTTTTAAAGATTATGAAATTACAACATCAAACAAATCTTTTATTTTCAAGATTGAGTCAGCTTCAATATTTCACTCATCGCATCTATATGGTTCAGACTTCTGGCGTGGTGCTGTGGATAAGCACTGGATTACAAACCACAAGGTCAGCAGTTCAAACACACCAGCTATTCCTCAGAAACCCAGTTTCCTGAGTCAGAATTGACTTGACAGCACTTAACAACAACAAGCTATATGGTACAGGAAAATGACATCAAGACCCAACTAATACCTTAGGGCTTTCCACAGTAAAGTTAAGTATTGTGGGAACAGAAACCCTTATCTTTCTCCCATGGAGTGGCTGGTGGGCTCAAACCGCTGACCTTGTGGTTCACAGTCCAGTGCTTATCCTATAAAGTATATATGATTACATACTAAATAAACAAATGATGTCATAGGGTTTTCATATAATACACCATAAACTCAAAGTTCAGAAGAATCCGAGCAGTGATGTGATGCAATCTGAACTCCTCATTTACCCACGGGGCTAAAGAGAACAGAAGGCATATACAAGGTTAACCATTGAGCATGTGTAGTGTGTGCATGTGTGCGTATGACAGAGCACTGCGCGTGTGTGTGTGCACATGTGTGTGTGCATGCATGCGTATGACAGAGCATTGCACATGTGTGTGTGTGTGCATGTGTACGTATGAGACAGAGAGACAACCCTGTACAGGGTTTCTGAGCTGGTGGGTTTGAACTGCCAATATTCTGGGTTAGCAGTCCAGTGTTTATCCTACAGTGCCACACTAGGACTACTAAACACGATTTCAGTCCAGCAATCTTACCACAACAACCTTGGCTTGTGATTTTCTCTCTTTCTACATGTTTTATTTTAAAAAATTATAAAATGGGGGAGTAGTTAATCTTACAGTCCAGAAACAAAGGACCCTAGGACCATTAAGTGAGAAGAACACAAGCGGAATGCGGGACCCTATCCAGAGAAGCAGTAACACCAGAGATGGAGGCAGAGATGAGGACTTTAGATTCATGGAAAGAGAGGGACTGTGTGCTGGTGGCCAGGAGGCAAGCTTGCAGAATGTGCTCATTGGTTGTTTAAATTTTTATATATTCCTGAGTGTTTCTGTGTACATCTCCCCACCCCCACCCCCAAACAGAAAAACAGTGGGAATAGAAGAAAATACTGTTGAATGCTGATGCATGGAGGAGATTGTAATTATTGCAATGAAAGGATGGTGCAAAGCTGATGTTCTCCCATGTAAACTATCACTCAGTTCACAATAAAAAAACAAAAACCTTTCCCCTAAAAAAACAAAACACACCTAGTGAGTTAGACTACTGAGTCAAAATAGTTTCAGTGGTAACAAAAGCAATAATTTATTTAGTTTATCCACTGTGCCCTTTCCTTGTAAGACCTTAGGGAGCAAAAGCAGTAAAGAATCCCATTAATTAGAGTATCTAAAACAAATATCAGTGGCAATTAACTAGCCATCAAAAACAGGAGGAGTAAAATGAGCACAGAATAGCATTCCCTTCCTGCCACTCTACCAGAGCAATCTAGATTTAAGTATCTTACATGATGCCTATGATCCAATCAGGTCAAAGTGGCTGCTGAAGGATCATAAGACATCTCTTTAAGTCCCCAATGTAGAGCGGAGAATTGTGCTTTTTTTTTTTTTTTTTTTTAAAAAAAGCAAAATTAATAAGGGCTGCATTGACAATGTTTGGTAAATGAAAAAGGAATCTCAAAGATTAAGACCCCAGTCACAAATAGCTATTAATGGCTAAGCATTCTTGATTTATCGAACAGCCTGGTTTCATGCTTTATTTTTGCTATAAACAAAAATTCTACATTTTTGAAATGTAGAATAAACATGATTTAATTTCTATGTCTTAATTCTGCTCAAATGGATTCACAAATGAGCATAAAATTGCTTTTGTCAAGTAATGGGCCTCTGTGTTCTAAAAGTACACACCACTATTATATGCAGCCCTCAACGTAATTCTGTAAGTTACTCTCAGTAAATTGATAGAACAATGGAACCAAGCATTCCTCTGTCAATTCCCACCCAATTATCCTATCTGTTGTATTCTAAAGGTACTAAAATATTCTTTTCTGGAGGGGTGAGGTGAGGGATGTGTAGTAGAGGAAGTGAATGAAAGGATTAGAAAATTCAAACTTGCCCAAGAGGCCTCAGTTCTGAAGCACAAATGGACCCTACTGAATCCAGGTCCACATATCTCCGAAAGTCAGCCGATGGGGCAATGGTGAAGGCATTAAAAACATGAGCATTTGTTCCTAGGTTAAGAAAGCATTAAAAAGCATTTTAAAATAAGCAATTATTATAGACACTTCAGTTATGACATGTAACACTAAATGCAGTATTCATTGTTGTTGTTGATAGCTGCTACTAAGTCAATCCCCAATAAATTGATAACCCCCATGCACAACAGAACAAAATGCTGCCCAGAAACAGATGCAGACTGTGATCTTTCATTGTTTTGACTGAAAACTGGGCCACAGGATGAGCTCAGAGATTCCAAGTCTGAAGGGTGACTAAGGGGACTGAGTCTCTGGGAGCCTAGTCTTTAATATAATTTTGAGCTTTGTTCCCCATTTTTCCCCCCACTCTATTCAGGACCTTCAAATGTGATGTGATCCCTTTCAGAGAGGCTGGTAGCCATGTAGTTTGAGTCTCAGGTTTGTTGAGGTCTAAGTCTTTAATTTTGGACAGGGAAAAGACCAATACTTGCACCAATTCCGAGTTTTTAAGAAGCCACTGCTAATCACCAAAGTAAGATACAGAACATTTTCTTTGTGGACTATGTTGGGCCAGTTGACCTTGATGTATACCCTGAGAATATGGTTTTGAGCCACCCAGGCCCAGCAACTCCGTCCCTCAAGGTGTTTGGTTATGGGAAGAAGTTTTCATAACTCTGACCCCAGTATGGCTCTACAACAGCCCTGGTAGTGTTGATGGGTTTCGTGTTGGACTGCTAACCCAAGGTCAGAAGTTGAAATCCACCAGCCGTTCCATGGGAGAAAGATGAGGCTTTCTACGCCCATAAAGATTTACAGCGTCAGAAACTCTACACAGTCAGTGAGTCAGAAGCAACTCGGTGGCACACCACCAATACCACACCATGCTCTACTATATTAATAAGCATATTTGCAGCATATACCATTGGTTGGTTTCTGAAAGCAGATCACTAAGCCTTTTTTCCTTAGTCTTAAAGCTCCATAGGAATCTGTCCAGCATCTTGGCTACACAAAGGTCTCCACTGTAAGTGACAGGTGGTGCACTTGTCAGGAATCAAACCTGGCCTTCCCACATGGAAGGTGCGATTCCTACCACTGTGTGTGTGTGTGTGTGTGTGTGTCGGAGGCGAGTGGGGAGGAACCTATCTTTTTTTTTTTTTTCCCCTTCCATGAAATGACACTAGACTATAGAACTCAAGTTAGGGGAATTCTATGACTCCAAAAGTATTCCTATTAACCTTCAGCAGACAGATGAGGGTACAAGTTAAACTCTTTCCTTGTCAGATTTTTCTTCAGCATAAACCTTCATCAGATAACAGATTCTGAGCTGTAAGGAGAGGACACATCTGCTGAACATAAGAAATTTAACACAAACAAACAACATTCCAAAATGCTATGAAGTTAAACATGGCCCCCCACCTACCATTTTGAAGGCTCACAAAATGTGAAGTACTCAAACATAGATATTCCACATCCCCTTCCTTCCCCATGTCATAACCCTCTATGAACTTCCGGATTGACAGGTCTCACAGCTAAGTCACACAAGAAGAACACACCATGACAATATTACTACAAATACACAGAATCAGCTTGCATTTAATTTGGATTTTTGTTGATTTGGCAGACAAAAGTATGAAGTGCTTTCCTAAGCACTAGGCAGTGTACTGGCTCTCCTAATCCATGTCTCTAATTTTCACACTTCTCTTACATTACAAACAGACGAAGGTATTTTACTCTATTCCCTTTCTGCATTCAGATGAAGATGTAAATTGACCCGAGTATATAGAGATGGCATGGATGAGCTCTGGAAACTAATCTCATCACTTACATTCTGGGTGACGTGGACAAGTGGCTTCATCTCATCATTGTGTCTTATTCTCTTCATCTGCAACATGGAGATAATAGTAACTCCACCTTGTTGTTGTTGGTGGTGGTGGTGGTGGTGTTAAAGTATCGTGGCGTTGGTTCTAACTCATAGCAACCTTGTATAGGGTTTCTGAAGCTGTTAGTCTTTTTAGGAGCAGAAAGCCTCATCGTAGAGTGACTGGTGGGCTTGAACCATCGACCTCATGGTTCCATGCTCAGTTTCGTACAGAGCCAAACTAGATAGGCAGATAAAAGGATCTGACCAGCACAGAGCAAATGCACCCATAGTGCTAATTATCTTTATTATTTTTGTCCAGCATCACAAAACTAGCGGGTGGTAGCCTTGTCCCTAAAGCCTATGACAGTGGGTACAAAGTTTTGTGAAGATAAGCAAGATATTTATCTGAGAAGGGATCAAGTCAGATGAGGGGACCAGAGAAGGTGAGAACAATTAAGCATAAGATTATCTCAGGGTGATGGGCCCAGGGACAGGCAGAGGCAGTGGTCACTAACCTGAACAGCCAGAATCCACAGACACATCATTGAGAAATGCATGAACCAGGGGATTTAGAAGCAATTGCTACCATGGCTTGGGGCAAAACCACTTGCATGTGGCAATAACAACCTTTAACTGTATTCTTAAGAATCTGTGAAGAATCTGTGTTTTCCCTTTTGTTCACATTTGCGCAAGTCTGAGACCTAAGGCTTTGGCTGTTGAGTAAAACATAAAGTATGATACTACCTTAATTATGTTTCAGAGGAAAAGTTATTCTATTAAATTTACAAAAAAAACCTTCTAGGCAATAAAAAGCAAGAGAAACTAAAATATGCAAAGTAGGGAGGCAGATAGTAACTCTTCATTTCAGGTGTCTCCTTCCACAAAAGCAAATACTTCACTACGGATCTATGCAAAACATAATTTGAAAGGTAAATTACTCTTTTAAAAGTATACAGTATACGTTTTTAGAATCAGCTACTGCCAATCTACTTATACAGATTCTAGTAAGTACGCAGCAGATCATGGGGTGGGGGGGAACCCCCCAAGACTAACCAACATTGTTTTGCCTTAATCAGTGGTGGAATTGGATTACATTTGATATTGACTTAAATAAGCAGGCCATTGGTTAGAGTACAGAAATTGTTTGGTTGATTCATTTGGCTACTAACCGAAACGTTTGCAGCTTGATCGCAGCTTGAACCTACCAACCACTCTATGGAAGAAGAAAGATGCAGCAATCTGCTTCTTTCTGTAAAGATTTACAGCCTTGGAAACCCTGTGGGGCAGTTCTCTGTCCTCTAGGGTTGTGATGAGGAGTTGCACTCAACAGCAGTATGCTTTGGCTTTGTTGTAAAGATATTTGTTATAATCAGATTTGATTTGTACATCTCCCAAAACAAATGTTGTGACAAGTATGAAAAATTTCTGGATCTTAGGCCAAACAAAACTAGCTCTTTGAAAATTTCATTTCTTATAGAATGAAAAGACTGTACAATTCTCTGATATTTATTCTGAGTATTTCAGTAATGTCTCCTCCACATTTTGGAAAGCCCAAGGCACATAATTTATAGCAGGCTTTCTGAAACCGTGCCCTTGTCACTGGTTGCTGGCATTTAAAGCATGTTTTCATACATCTTGCGATGTCCTAAAACTATCCAAATTGATTGGCATTGCATTTCTAAAACATTCAATAATTGAGTCACTGGGTTTAGCATGTTCCAGAGCCCATCTACCCTAACTTGCACTTTCAGATTTTCTGACCCAAGGAAATGCATATTTATCATTTAAACAAAATAAATCTCTCAAAAAAAACACCTACATCTGGTGCTTAAATTTTGATAACTACAGAAATGAGAATCCCCCTTAATCAAATTCCAAATCTGAGCTACATACTCAAAAAAGGTATCTCAGGTAGGTGACAAAGTAAAAAGTAACAAAGATACAAGAATTCTCTAGCACAGCTGACCTCACAGCAAGCATTCCTGAGTCTTCCATTGAGGCATTACTTTTCTTTAAAAATCAGAAACAACGGTGGGGGGTGGTGGTGCTTTGGTGGTCGGTGAGAATGAGCTATCTAAATACAGCCTGGTTGTTCCAAAGCTCTTCTGTCTTACGAGAATATGGATCATCCAACAAGATGGTTGTTGTCATTAAAGTGCCACCGAGTGGATTCTGATTCATAGCGACTCTGTATAGGGTTTCCAAGGAGCAGCTGGGGGTTTTGAGCTGCCAACCTTGTAGTTTGAAGTCCAGTGCTGATCCTACAGCACCACACCAGGAGTAGGAGTCCAACAAGAAGGTTACTGAGACCAAAATACTCCTAAATCTTTCATTTTCTAGAAAACTCATGCTTACAAGCCCCTTTTCCAAGCCTCTTTCAGATCAGTCCCAGTCCCTGTGAGAAACTGAAATCCTATTGCTCAGGTGAATTGCATGGCACACCCCCTCCCCTCAGTGGGAAATCTGCATTCGCCTATGAGAACAGAAATTCCCCTATTATCCCATGTGCATCTTCCTTCCCAGAAACCAGACCCCCTGCCATTTCTATGGAATCTGCTGGAAAAGCCTGTTGGTTATTAAGTCTTCCAGCAACTGAATTTAGAACCTGGTACTCTGGTAGCGTAGTGGTTACGAATCGGGCTGCGAACCTTAAGGTCAGCGGTTCGAAACTACCAGCTGCTCCGCGGGAGAAAGATGAGGCTTTCTACTCCCGTAAGGATTTACACCCTCGGAAACCCTGTACAGGGTCGCTATGGGTCGGAACCGACTCGACGGCACTTAACAACAACAACAACCCACTTGCAGGGCCAGGAGGGCTCCCTCATTTTTTTAGCACTGATCATAGAAAAAGTTGTTGTTGTTCAGTGCTGTTGAGTGCGTTCTGACTCATAGCGACCCTGTACAGGGTTAAGAAGGGGCGGTTGATGAGTTGAACTGCCAATCTTGTGGTTCAAAGCAATCCTGTGGTCGGTCCAGTACTTTTTCCCACAATATCACACCAAGACTCTAGAAAGAGCACATGCATGCACACACACAAAACGCAAAGGAGGAAAACACTGTTTCTGTGGCACAGAAAAATACATTGTTTTTGTTGTGTTCTGTTGAATTGATTCTGACTCATATGGTTTCCTAGTGTGGTGCTGTAGGATAAGAACTGAACTTTGAGCCACTAGGTCAGCAATTCAAACCCACCAACTGTTTCTCAGAAACCCTATATAAGGTCGCTATGAGTCGGAACTATAAACAACAACAGCAACATAACAAAGGTTTCCTAGGCTGAAATCTTCACCAGGGGGTGGGTGGGTGGGTGGTGTTTTTTCTCCCTCCCATAAAGAAAAGATGGCCAGTTCTTCCCTCCAGCGGAACAGAGCAGTTGGTGGTTTTGAACATAGCAGCGACTGTTTAACCATCACCAGAATTCATTCCTTCACCAAAAAAGGGCCAAGCACAGGACATATGAAAAACCCCAAACCAACATTTTTAATAGACTGAGGCTGGACTAGTCTCTCTACTGAAAAGATGACCAATGGAGACACACTTTGAAGAGGGACCCTTCACATCTCCACAGTCACCTTTATGAGAATACTTCTCCAACAGAGGCTAGCGGCCCGGCCAGTCCTTAGCCTCTCTGCTGGACCCAGGTCTGTTGTCCCTGAACACCCTGGATGCTGCAAAAGCCCTTTACCCCTCAGCTGCACCTCTGCGAAAGCCCCGAAACCAAAGCTGACACACATTGCCTCATGAGAGTTCTATGTTAACTCAGCCTGAAAAAAGGGAGTTGCAAATAAATCAGTATTCTAAGTGTAGGGATGTGTGTTCTTTCCCTGAACAGCCAAGCTTATTGACAGGCAGTAAAATTATGAAAAACAGTGAGTCTCTCTCATACTCAACAAGCATCTTGTGGGTATACTCCCTTCTCCCCACACAATTAGAGGAACGCCAGAATTGTTACTGGCAGGAGAAGTCCATTCTACAGATAACCTGACGTGAAAATAAAAAGGCTCTCTGCAAAGCACAAGGTAAACCGTGAGCACTCAGTCCTCAGGGCATTCGTTCAGGGCTTGTAAGGGTGACTATTAACTTCTCCAACAAGCAGAAGCACTCCGAGCGAGCGAGCGAGCACAGCAGGCAAATGTCTTCTCAAACCAGGATTTAGACTGACAGCAACCCACAAGGTTCTCCCTGTTTGGGCTCCAATTTCACCTATTATGAGTGGCAAGTGGTTTTGTTACAAAATACATAAAAGTCACGTTCTTGGCTAAGCTTGAATGGTCCCCAAATACGAAATCTCCTCTGGAATTAACTATGTGCTCAGAACAGCAAAAGTGAATTCTCAACCATCCGCACGTCCAAGGTCCATTTTGTAGCACTTTTTTGCAGCAAATTTGGACCCTAAAACATTTCCCCTGTAGTCTCATTTTGATTCTTTCTACTATGCGTTCGCCAGTGGAATGTTATAAGTGAATGTAAGCATTAACACCAAAAGAACAGATGGAACTAAGTGAACTCTCAAAGCATCCATATTGTGCACTGGAAAACATGGTAAGATTTACTGAGCACTTACTAAGTGCTAGGAATGGAGTCCAGATGTGGCGCTGTAGGACAAGCAATGGACCGCAAGGTCGGTTAGATCCTCAAGGTCAGTTTGAATCTCATCAGCCTGTCCTCGGAAACCTACACAGGATCGTTATAAGTCGGAATCAACTCAATGGTACTTAACAAGGCAGCTTTGAAAAGTCTACTAAGAGAGTAGTCACTTGCCTTATGTCACACACCTAATAAATGGCAGACCTCAGGGTCATCTGACTCTAGAGTTTCTGGCCAGCACCCCTACGCTGGCTAGAGTTCACAGTGTCACATGCAGGGATGGGAACCAGTCCCAACACATGCAAACTTCCCAGTATTAAGAAATGAAATGTAAGGTTCAAACAAAGTGTACAAAGAACCGCCTTAAGTCATCTATAACAAGGGTGTTATTTTCACTTTAAGAGCACAGAAATCTCGAATACCTGCCAGAGGAGTGGGAAAGGAGGAGGAGGGCCCAAGATCCCTCCAGACCTGTTCACAGGACTGAGGTGGACCTGTCTGTAAAACAGGTTTCTTCCTAAATATGCTGACCCTTGCAGGCCTGTCTCTGCCTGAGGGGTGCAGAGCACTAGTCTGTTTGTCTTGGCCTCAATTCGTTTCTCTTGAACTCAATCCTTTCACCTGTGAACGTTTTATTGTGTTTTTGCCCAAGCTCTTCTTTTATAATTTTGGCGTCATGCTGAGTCAAGCCAGGAGTCTCTCCCTCTCTTCTTCTTCTAGCTTGTTAAACAACAATGCATTTCTTGCCGTATTGTCTTTTCAAGTTTTATAACTTGCATCGACCCCCACGCACACTTTATTCAATGAATACTAAGCCCAGGAAGAAACACCAGCAGCTCAATCACATAGACATGTATCTGTATCCGACTCACTAACCAGCCCTTTCAGGGGCTTTTTCCTTATGAATTTCAGATCTAGGTCCCTACACTTGACCATCTAGTACTGAAAGAAGGAAGTAGCACTTATTCATACCAACCGGTTCCTGAAGAAGGACATCATGCTTATTAAGGTGGGAGGTCAGTGAAAAAGAGGAAGGCCCCCAAATGAGATGAATTGGCACAGTGGCAGCAGCAATAGGTAAGGATGGCGCAGGACCGGGTAGTGTTTCGTTCTGTTGTACAGGGACACTCTGAGTCAGAACCCACTCAAGGGCACCTGACAACAACAACAACAATACCAACTGTGGGAGTATTAGCATTCATCCTGTTCTTCTTTTGAGTAACTGCAGAGCAGAGTCCTCTAACTCATACCTCCATTTCTGTTTCTCCTCTACCTCACAACTGGTTACCTGTCTACAACTAGAGATGCTGCAGAGATTAACATAATCTTCTACCCTCATTTTTGGACTCCTGGTGTGGCGCTGTAGGATCCGCACTGGATGCAAACCACAAGTTCAGCAGTTCAAACCCACCAGCTGTTCCGTCCTCATAAACCCTATACAGGGTCTGTATCAGTCGGAACTGACTCGATGGCACTAAACAACAACCCTCACTTTTACCATAAATGAAGTCAATTCCTATTTGTTCCTACTATAATTCCTTCATATGGTCAAATGGAATGCTGGAACAAAAGAACAACTATGCAAAGGTAGACTCCTTCTCCCACCCCCAATCCCAACTAGAGGAGAAAAGAGGAATCCAATGGCTGATCACGGACTGAATGACATGGATTGAACAGAAAGAACACTGGAGAGAGAAAGCACAAAAACCTGCGCTTGCTGTGACACCAATACTTCCAACAAAAGAAAGTTGTACTGATGGTGCCCGGGGTACTCTGAACCAAAACTGGAAGTCAAGAAAACAAAGACAATGGCTACATTTTTCTGCCCATTCAAATACACTGTAAGTAGACTTTTCAATGATCCTATCACTGTAGAATATTCAGTGGACTGCTAGCCACCAGGTCAGTGGTTCAAACCTACCAGCTGCTCCATAGAAACCCTATACAGGGTTGCTCCAAGTAGGAACAGACTCAATGGCACTCAGCAACAAGCACTAAAATATACTGTCCCAGAATCTGTATTAAAATTCCTTAATAGAGTTTCTGTCTATCACGACTATGCCTTATAAACCTGTTTCTATCCTCACTACTTATTCCTAATCCTTTACTTGGCAAGGAAAGCAAAATGGTGCGGGTTTCCATCTAAGGCACTGTGCTTCGTTTTGCTGGTTAGTGTTTTCAGACAACGCTCATGGACCTTGTTAGATAAATTCTTCAGAGAAATCTTTCTCCAGAGCATTCCCATCCCCGCTGACCAGCTGTGTACTGAAAACAAATGCCTCAGCTTTTGAGTCAATACTGAAAGACAACTTTCACTTCAAGATATGTTTAAAGGGAGAAAGAAGCATACAACCCTCAGCCAAGAAGGCTTCCTATTTTGGGCCGTGATAGGGAAAATACTCACACAAAGGAAGCTGGGGGAAGACTAAATGCAAAATGAAATCATCGAGCACAAGGACAGCGGCTTCTCGACACTCAATCATTTTCAGTCACACTATGTTGTCCAGCAAGCTGCATTGATAATTCCTCATGAATAAAATGCCAGCATTATCATCTGCAGCTATGTTGTTGACATGCTTTTGCTATTTCACTAAAAATACCATTAATTTTCTGGCTTCACAACAGCTGAGCTACTCCCCATTTGAATATACAAAAGAGTATTTTGTTTAAACCAAATTAAAAGCGTTCCAGTAAATGACTTCCATTTTGCTAGCTATACTATTTTAGCATATACTGTTCTTCTTAATCCTCCCTACCTCAATGCCATGCCTATTACCTGCCCCCACCCCAGACCCAATCCAAAATACTTCCAGTATTTAAAAAAAAATTTTTTTTTTTTTAATTTTAAAAATTGGTGAGTAGGAATCCAGAAGCTAGTTATTTCTATTACAGAACTCCTGGCCAGCACAGAAACATGCCCCAAGAGCTTTGGGGATTTTCTTTTTACATGGCTTTTTGAGGGTTGCACAACATGGTGGCCTTCTCTCCTCTCTCATCTCTATGAGTCACAGTACATAAGCAGCAAACAGATTTCCAGTCTGGGTGCCTGAAAAGACAACAGCTATGCACACAGGAACACACATGGCCATACACACATACAGAGACTAACACACACACTAAATACACCTTCTACTTCCTATCTAGATAAGCACTGACATCCCCCATTTAAGTCAGAATGAAAACCACTACTCCTGCCAAGCCCTCCTGGCATCTCCCCACTTTATTTGTTCCCATTTGTATCTAATGCTTTTGTCAACAGTTCAACAAAAGTCAAAGCAAACAACCTATTGCAAACACTGGGGGACACAGCAACAAGCATGAAGCCTTCACAATTATCCTGCCCAGCTGCTGAGAGAGCTGGTCCAGGCTGCTTTCATTTACAACAATGTCAACAAAAGGCTGAAACCCAATAACTAGTTGGGTCAATACTGCCACTGTATACCCTCTGAAGGAGGAAATGCTGTTCTCCTTTGCTGCTTCAGCAAACATGCAGAATAATTCAGTCAGATGGACAAGTGCTTGTCTAATCATTTGTTATGTGAATTATTCAATGGCTTTCCACATAAACTACTAAACAGGACTCTTCAAATATTTCTGGGACACTTCCAGCTGTCCAACTGCAGACATACATAAAAGGAACACCGACAAATGAAAACAGAAATCATGACCTGAGTTAGCGCCCAGCGATAATCTCTAATCTAAGATTGCCGGGTCTTCACAACTAATCCTTTTAAGCCTAAAGTTGCCTGGTAATTTTTACTACAGACCCAAAGCTTTAGTATAGATCCAACTGGAGCAGGGCAGAGCGGAAAGCCACCTCTTACCCATTAACATTACCCCAAGACTGAACTGTGCTTGGTTCAACTTTTTAAGTTTCCCTCTCCGAAAAATACACACATAAAAATAAAAGTTTCCCTTCCCTCTTCCTTTCACCAGCACTTCTGACATAACATGCATTTAGAATTTTGCATGTAGCAAGAGCCTCACTAGAGACATATGAACAGCACAGTTTAAAAGTACCTGTTTCTATATTTTAGAATTCCCTGGCCTAAATTTTTATTTAAAATGTTAGCACTTGTTTAACAAAGAATTAGCGTGATACGTGACAGTCTGAATTCCCACTTCCCCTTCTTTCCTCTTAGATGTATGGCTTGAGAAATGATCTGGGATCTGTTTCAGATTAAATCATATTCAAACCACACAAAGCCTGGCAAGAGGGGCCCCTGGCCTGGGCTCCACCTGGGACCTCTTCCAGCTGAACCTCTCTCCTTCGAACACAAAAGGGACAAGTCCACTCAACGCCTTTGCCCAATTTAATTCATCTCTAGAACATGAATTAAAGCACCGAGAACCCTCAAATTTCCTCCCCACTTCCAGGACCTACCCAAGCTTCTTCCTGAGATACCGTAAGGGAAGCCTATGGTTTGAACATGGTAAGGACCCAGAGATAGCCAAAGGGCAGTCATGGAGGTGGGAAAGGGAGGGATGAGATGAAACAATGGTTCCAGCACTGAACATCCAGAGGCCCCAGAAAGCTCAATTCAGACCTGACTCTCCAGAATATTGTAAAAGCTGTATTGATACACTAGATTTGTAATTTTCACACACACACACACACACACACACACACACACACACACACAGACCTATGGTATGAGTGCCTCGAGAAATGTTAGTGGTCAGCCCAACAGGAAATTCTCAGAATCCCCATCACTGAAAGCACTCCTACCACAAATGTTCTCCTGTAATACTATGTGAGAAAACCCTGCAAGGAATTTTTTCTCTTAAAAACTTCAACTTTCTTACATCCACACATTCGCAACTGCTGCTTCAGTAATGGAAATGTTATTTCTACAGTTGCTTACAAACACTGAAACTTTTAAAAAGTTAAAAAATCAAATTCACGAACTATTGTCACTCTCCAGTCTGGTTCATACGGATTGAATACTGACCTCTCAGCAGTTGAAATTATTTCTCTCCCAAGTTTGTATTCTCTATTCTAGTTCCAGCAATCAAATATTCATATTACAAAAAAGCCCTGCTTTTTAACATACTTTGTCAAACACTCTTGAAGGAAATCGCAGATATTCAAACTCATGTTCTCGCTTCACGATGGACAGTACATTGTGACACTTTTTACTATGCTGTTGTTGTTTTTGTTTTGTTTTGTGTTACTTATTATGAGTGTCTAAGAACGTTTGGACACCTGGTGTGGCACTACAGGTTAATGCAGCAGACTGCAAAGCCGTTTGAACTGCAAGGTCGGAGGTTGAAGCTCACCAGCTGTTCCTCGGAAACCCTATCTATACACGGTCGCTATGGGTTGGAATAGACTTGATGGCACTCAACAACAGCTAACAACAAGAATGTTTACTACTTGACATAAAGAACTGTGCTTTCAAAAACAAGTAATAGTTCAGGATATGCAAAACACAACTTGAAACTTCAGAGACCATCTAGAGAATAGATCTGACTCACTAACGACTGAAGATCACATGAGTTATGGGATGACATCAAAAACATCATCCACAAAGCCAGCAGAAGTTATTAAAAATCCAGTAAAGAAAAGTAAAAAGAGACTCTAACGTGAACTGGAACATAGAGTCATTAAAGCGAACAGAGGAAAGATGAGATAAAGGAGCTGAACAGATGATTATTTCAAAGGGTAGACTGAGAAGACAAAACAAAGTATTTTAATGAAACATGCAAATATCTGGATTTGCAAAACCCAAAGGAAAGAACATGCTTGCAATTTTGCAAGCTAAAAGATTAAATTAAGCTCACCCTGACTCAATCTATGGTATTGTCAATTATTTCATACGCGTGTGAAAGCAGGGCAATTGAGTAAGAAGACCCTAGAAGAATCAATGCATTTGTATTATGGTGTTGGTGAAGAATATCAAAAGCACCATGGACTGCTAGGAACACACACAAATCTGTATTGGATGCACAGTCAGAATGCTCCTTAAAAGCAAGGATGACAGGAGACTTTGTTTCATGTACTTTGGACATGCCATCAGGAGGGACTAGGAAGAACTTCCTACTTGGCCAAGTAGTGGGTCAGCGAAACAGGGAAAGACCCCTCAGCAAGATCAGCTGACACCGTGGCTGCAACAGTGGGCTCTCCAACAGTAACAATTATGAGGACGGTGCAGGACTGGGCAGTGTTCCATGCTGTTGTACACAGGGTCAACTGAGCTGAAACCAAATTTGATGACACTTAACAACAGCAATCAAAAGGTCTTTGAAGATTCTAAAGCTATTATATTCTAGAGTCCTAAGTCAAGTAAGCACTAAAGTTAGGAACTTTTAAAAATGATTCTTGAAAGAAGAAAATGCACCTGAACTGAAATGGGAAAAGCAGCTAAAGTCTTTAAAAATATATCAAAATCAAAGAAACCAACTGAAAAGCAAGAGAGAGGTTTTAAATACCTGAAGATTCAAATGACAAATGTTTTACCCTCTAAAGTCCAATTGTTTTGCTCTTATCTATAAAAGACTCTAAGGAGCTCTAGTAGCATAGAGGTTACAAATCGGGCTGCGAACCCTAAGGTCAGCAGCTCGAAACTACCAGCTGTTCTGCGGGAGAAAGATGAGGCTCTCTGCTCCAGTGAAGATTCACAGCCGCGGAAACCTTGTACAGGGTCACTACTGAGTCGGAACCGACTCCGTGGCACATAACCACCACCACGCCACCATAAAAGACTCTGAAAATGAGTAGAAGTCACAAGATTGAGTGTCTATAAAATGTGGCCCGGTATTAGTCAGTGTTTGCTAAAGGCTCCATGTTTGCATGAATTTGCACATCAGCACAGGCAGCTTCCTGGAAAGAGTTCCTTCAGATAGATGCTAGTCCTCCAATCATCATAATCTAGTTTTATATGCACATTTTTAAAGAATTCAGGACTCACTGGAAGCACAGAGAAATAAAGAGGAATGGTCCATTAATATATTTTATTCTACTCGGAAGGCAGCGTATCTCAGAGTTCCATAGTTAAACAGGAAAATGATTTGAGAGAAGGGATTGTATCTAATCTTTACTGTGAACCCCCAACAACGCGTGCGGGCCTATTTACCTTCCAGGTGCCAAATCAACACCGACTAACTTTCAATATTTTATTTGGGTGACTGTTCTGTCAATTTGGAAGTTCGCCTATCAACACCAATAGGTTTCAAAGTGAGGAACCCTTAAAATAATAATTTTGGGTTAGTTGTCTAACAACAACAACCAGAAAAAAAAAAAAAAGAAAGAAACACCCAGAAAATCCCAGCTGGAGATGCAGCTGTGCCTTTTCAATATCCAAAGGAAAACATACACAAATTGGCAAGCAGCTTGCACTACTTAAAGGCTCCTTAATACTAATGAGAATTAAGCAAATCAAAAGGGCTAAGTGTGTAGCACAGGTTTCTAATATATTTAGAATAAAGACATTTCTCACCCTAAATATAAAGTACCGTACAATGCCCAGCATGAGAGATTCCCTATGCGATATTCTCCTTCCAGTCTTTCCCAAGAAGGCAAGAGGTAAGCCTGTAAGAAAGACTGGAAGGAGAAAAGGAAAGGATAAAAAGGAACTGAAAGTAACACGGGTGGGTATAGCAGTTTAGAGTATCTGGTATTGCCACCCTAATGCCTGGAGAAGGCAGTGCAAAGTAGGGGCAAGACATGGAGTAAAGGAGGAATGGAGTAAGTAGTCAACCCTGTTAAGGTTAAGGAGTAACCATCCAACCCAAGTATGATCCCTGGATGCTTACACATGCGGGTAAGTAAAAAAGCACTGCTACAAATCATGCTACTGCTGTCGTTGATATGGACCATCGAATCGGTTCCAACTCATAGCTACCTTGTATAGAGTTTCTAAGAGCAGCTGGTGGGTTTGAACTGCTGACCTTGTGGTTAGCAGGCCAAGCAGCGCCACACCAAGACACTACAAAATCATAGAAAGCTTTATTAAACAAAAATATCAAAATGGGAAGGCTATTTTTTCTCAACATTTCCTCCATTTAAGTCTACGAAGCTGGAGTTTCCACCTCTCTAACTAACCTAGCCTTCCTTCCCCAGAAGAATTCTGTGCTTGGATCTACACCATATCAAAATGTCAGTTTGGGCATTCTTGAGGACCTTAAATCCAAATTGTATTCCTATTCAATGTTCTTCGAGTTTGGAGAAGAAAAAGAAGTCTGAAGGGGCACGCTGGGTAAGATTTCCTAATGATAGTCCAGTACCAAGGGTGGGGAAGCTGTTTTCTGCCAAAATTTATAACATCACTTTCAGGCCATACAAAATTAACAACTTAAAAATTGGCTGGCGAGGTATACCCTTTGGTTAATGGATGATGCATGGAGGGATTGTAGCCATGGCAAGGAAATGATATACAATGGGATCAATGTGAAGCTAATGTCCTCCCATGTAAACGATCACATAATTCACAATAAAGCATTAAAAAAAAAAATTAGCTTGCTATATTTGGTCAAACATTTAATTAACTCATCCCTAATGTGATGATGGAGTCCTGGTGTGGCGCTGTGGGCTAATGCGTCAGACTGCAAATACGTTTGAACTGCAAGGTAGGTGACTCAAGCTCACCCGTCGCTCTTTGGAAACCCTAAACAGGGTCGCTATGGGTCGGAATCAACTCGATGGCACTTAACAACAACATATGGACTTAAAGGAGCTCTGGTAGCGTATTGGTCATGAATCGGGCTGCTAACCTCAGGGTCAGCAGTTCAAAACTACCAGCTGTTCCGTGGGAGAAAGATGAGACTTTCTGCTCCCGTAAAGATTTACAGCCTTGGAAACCCTGTCCAGGGTCGGTCACTATGAGTCGGAACCGACTCCCCGGCACTTATATGGAGTCCTGGTGTGACGCTGTGAGTTAATGTGCCAGGCTGCAAAGTAGATTTGAACCGCAAGTTCAGCAGTTCACGCTCACCAGTCTCTCCTCGGAAACCCTATAAAGGGTCGCTATGGGTCGGAACTGACTCAAAGGCACTTAAAAACAACAACATATGGCCTATGGTCCGGATGCTCTCCATCCCTGCTCTAGTTGGAGAGCCCTTGCTACCCGGAAGAATGAGCACTATCGTGATGAAAAAATTCCAGGGTGCAATTTTCTTGGGCCTTTTTCTCACCAATGCAGTTTTCAATTTTCTTAAACCTTTTTCAGAATAAGCCCCATGATCACCCTGTGTCCTCTGACAGACTCTATCAAGATTACTCCTTTGGGATCCACCTCAAAAAGACAATCACAAGCTTTTGGGCTGACCTCTCTACCTTGAATTTAACTAGTTCAGCACATCCCTTCATAAACCAGTTCTGATTGGACCTTTTTAAAGAAGGCACCTTAATGAGATTAACACAAGTATATTACCGAGAGAACTTGTCTGTCGCCATCCATTGAATGCAGAGGTTTGGAACAAACCTGTCCAAGTATGAACTGAAACCCTAACATCAGTGCTTTCTGATTTACCCTCTTATGTTTAGTCACAGTTTGAGCTTTGTTCTTCCAAGGACAAAAACCTGTCACCAGCTTAAAATTTCTCTAAATAAGGTCGGACTAGGTTACTACCAGTATTGTCAAAAGAGATTCCAGCCGAAGCATCCAACTCAGGAGTTTTATTCAGTCTAGTGACAGTCCAATATGGTTTGGTTATAATCCCTGGAGCTGGGGAAAGGGTGTGGAATAACAGCGCTTTCAAGTTCTGATAACTGTGGTATAAACACAAGTGATTATTTCAATTTTCTCTACAGATTATTTTTTCAGGGCAGCCCAATAAACCCAATAATGCCCAGATTTACTAGAAAATTTTTTATTCATTTCCCCATGCACCAGAAAGTAAGCTAATAATGTCCCACTGAGAGTGCTGTCAGGCTAAATCCCTCCACTGCTGAATGCACTGCTGGGATAAATCTCCCTTCACTTTCCATTCCACCACCCACTTTAGGGCAAGGCCCTGGGGACCGCTCCAGATTACCCCTCTGCACGGAGTGTCTCAGGCACAAGCCTGAGTGGCCCAATCAGTGCCAAGAAAAGAACAAACTAAAAAAGATTAATTCACAGATGTTCATGCATTTCACATACACTGTGCCCCATGGTCTGTTGCTAGGGCAACGGGAGACCACCAGTGTGAGCTTTATTGGCTTTATGAAGTGCGTCTAGGGGACTATAGTCCAGAAATGCTGCATAATAATAGTGTGGCTTTTCTGAAGCCTTGTTTTGTGTTTATCCACATTTAACCCTCTGACTATTACAAAGATCACCATTCCACATATTCTTCCTAAGTCCCTTGTCCCCCTCAACACCCTAAACCCCACCCCCCTGTCAGAGCTTTCTATCTAGAAACATTACAATGCATCTCCTTCAGGTCCACTTTTGGAGAACCCATGTTGAACTGCTCAGCCAGCTCCATGAGAAGACAATAAATAAATGAAAACAAAAAACCTACAACCACTTAAAAGATCGCTGTAATAGTACAGCCAACTCAATCAATCATTCTGAGGAATACTGTTGTTAAGTGCTGTCCTGTCAAACCAGTTGCGACTCAACAGCTACCCTGTATAGGGTTTTCTGAGGAGCGGCTGGTGGGCTTGAACAGCTGACTATGTGCTTATGCTATATAGCGCCACACCAGGACTCCCAGAGCAACACAGAAGCTATAACATCAAAATATGAATCGGAGCCAATACTGCTGCTGTGAAGTGCCATGGAGTCAGTTCCAACCCATAGGGACGCTGCACAGGGTTTCCGAGGAGCAACAGATGGTCAGCAGAACCCAAAATCTATATCAGGCTATGTTATCCAACAGAACTTTTACTGATTTTAGAATTAGCCTATGTTTATGTTGTTACGGTAGCTACTACAGCCACATGTGGTTGCTGAGCACTTGAATTTTGGCTAGTGTCACTGAGAAACTGGATTTTTGTTTTATTTGAACTCATTTAAATTTAAATGTCTGCAGGTGGCTAGTGCTGACTTAATTCATCAGTGCAGCCTTAGAAGTTTATAAAAAAAGAAACAACAAAAACCTATGTTGTGTTTGGCTTACTTGTTTGAGTTCATAAAAGCACATTCTCTTCATGCTTTCAGTTTCCTCTTAATTCATAAAAATATCACTTCAAGTAAATGTTCACAGAACAAACAGTATTCAGGACTGCTGCTTCCGCGTGCTCTGCTGGGTCCAAACATAGCCCTCAACACTCTGTCAAATCAGCCTGGTTCTTTGTAAGATCAGCCCAGGGATGAAGACTAACACCCCCGCGCGCCCCTCCTTCCCCACCCCACCCAGGTTGGGAGGTTAAAATCACAAATGTCAGCATTCTCAGAGCAGCAGCACAGATCAAGTGTTAATCTAAAGGGAAGGGGTGGGTGATGGGGAGCTACAGGCTGGAGGGCCAGGGAGGATCTGGAATTCAGAGGAGAAGAAATAAAGGCAGTGAATAGATCAATAGAAGCAACAGCTTACATTCAGATTCACAGGAGAAAGAACACACAGAGACAATCATTTCCTGGGAAAAGCTCAAGCCTAATGAGAATTTACTCTACCCCTTTATGTGACAACCAGCCCTTTTGTGACAGGGCTTCCTGACTGACAGGAAGCCGGGGCCCCTTAATAGGATTTCCATATTATTTCCAACACCTGCCCAGAAGTTATTTGTTTACATTGAAGGAGGCAAGATTCTCAAATCAGACATCTGCTTCTAGTTCAGGCATATCTTAGGAAACCATCTAGAAAGCAGCTTTGTTACCATGGTGACATTTTTATTTTCCTCCTTTAGTTGGCTCAAAACATTAGCATTTCCAATTTTATTTTGTTGTTCCAAAGGCCAAATGTCACTCAAGAAAACAAGTTTTGCTTTTTTTTTTTTTTAAAAAAAAAAAAAAAAAAGATAAATGAATAGAATACTAAAAGAAAAAAAGTCTGGAATAATTTAAATGACCATAAGGAGGAATCCATCAAAATGAAGTGTTATTATATTACTTACTGGCTTCTCACATTGGGTGGTATCTACTAACTTGTTGACATTCTCTCCCAGAAACCCTCTCTCTCTTAGGGCCCTCAAATCTGAACACTCAGCAACTTGAAAAGTACCAATAAAAAGAGAGAGATTCAAGAATCTTTTCAGGATGTGATACAATTAAATAATGAGTCCATTTCCATGAAAAAGAATCCCTCATGCTTACCCTATTGCCATTATCTTACAAAGTTCACTTATAACAAGAATACTTAAGACATTTTCACTTCTACCTCAATGCCTGCAATTCAGTTAAAGGGGAGGGTGATGAGAAAAAGAGCTTGTGAGATTTTACGAAGAGGGAATGGAATACTGAACAGTGTGGGGAAAGGAAGGTAACAGCCTGGGAGAGGGCTACTTGGATGTGTCCTTTTCTTGTTTCTAATGAAGCACAACAAAAACCATACTGAACCTCAAAGGATGGGAGGAGGAGTGCATGGCATGAGGGCTATCATCAATTACAACTATCACAAGGAAACAGGAATATTTTTTAATTCCAGTACTAGTACTTGTAGAACAAAAACCTTTTTAAAGAGGAATAATTTCTTGTACACAAAATAAATTAAACTGGTTCTGAATAATGTATAATCTGATCAAACAATGTTAAATCGTTTGTTCAATATTTAGATTCAAAGGAAAAAACTACAATTTTCAACATTTAAAGTTTTGATATGCCAAATCTAAGCAATATTTCATTTTGAAATAAGATTTTATAGCTTTCAGTTTATAAAACTTATTATAAAAAATGTTTAAGACTCAGCGGAAGTACTACTTGGCCCTCAGCTACCATTCTTTTTATCCTTTCATAAAGAAGCACTGATTTTGTTCAACCCTGTCTCAAGCACACTGCCATAATAATTAGATATGAATCTTCAAGTATGAAATTACAACCCCAGATGGAGAAAATCTTCAAACAGAGAAGATATTAGAGTCACTTCACACCAGCACAGAAGAAAATTAGTAAATTGATGTTTTTGTTGTTAAGCGCCATAGAGTCCATTCTGACCCATAAGGACCTGTACAGGGTTTCCAACGAGCGACTGGTGAACTTGAACCACCGACCTTGTAGTTCAATCAACTTTGCAGTCTGACACAGCGCTACACCAGGACTACTATGGGGTGTATTGTTGTTGTTGTTAAGTGCCCTCGAGTCGGTTCCAACCCATAGCGACCCTGTACAGGGTTTCCGAGGGAGTAAATCTTTACGGGAGTAGAAAGTCTGATCTTTCTCCCGCGGAGCAGCTGGTAGTTTCGAACCGCTGACCTTAAGGTTCGCAGCCTGATTCGTAACCACTATGCTACCAGAGCTCCTTATGCAAATTGATAGAGGTAGTGAATATAGGAGCCCAAGGAAGAAGCCATGCTGGTGCTGTGGGCTAGGCACGGGACTGCTACCCACAAGGTGGGTGGTTCAAATCTACCAGCTACTCTACTCCACTGGAGAAAGATGAGGCTGTCTGCACCTATAAAGATTTACAGTCTTGGAAACCCTATACAGGATTGATATGAGTCGGCATCAACTTAACAGCAGTGGGCATTTTGGTTGTTGGTGGCAGAGCACGTTCCCACTGACAGATTTTATGATTTTTCTAGATGAGGTATAGGTACATTACAGTAAGAATACAAAAAGTTGATGAGCAACTCAAGTGCCAGTTGTAACAAATAAATCTGGGGGCCCTTTACTATTTTAAAAAATACATATTAATTAAAAACTTCAGGGTGTACAGGGTGCAAGAGATTAAATGTATAATAATTAAGAAAATTAAAGACAAAGCATCAGAATGAAAATGTATGCCTAATAACTTAGGAAGTTGGTTTATGGAAGGAAAAGAATTGAACCACCCTTGCCAAAATCAGCTGGAAAGGCAGAACCAACAATCAGCCTGCCCTGTTAATTACTATTTGTTCTGCTTCAGTGATCAGTGGAGGATGCAGCAAACTAGCATGTCTTTCCCAATCACATCATTAATCCATTCATACACACCACCTGAGGACTGGCTAGGCCCTAAAGGTATTTATTCATCTGTTCAATAAACAAACAATTACAACTCACTTCTGGAATTAGGGCACCTGTTACATTTCACATAGCTTACATGCTTATAGCAGATATTAATAATTAACATATCATTGCATCAGACACCCATAAAACAAAAGTTCTCTAATTGCTGTGTGATAAGGTTTGCTGTTGCTGATCTTTCATGCCCTTGAGTGGATTACAACTCATAGGAAATCTGTAAAGGAGCATCTGGTGGGTTTGAACAACCAACTTTGTGGTCTGCAATCTAGTGCTTATCCTACACAGCACCACAATCCCCCTAAATAGTAAAATACATGGTCAAAACAACCTCTAAAAAAAAACAACCTCTACCTACCTACCTACCTATACACACACACACACACACACACAAACGCCAATTAAGTTCTGCTGAAACATTTAATTCCAAATTACCATATTACTTTGGATAACTGATAAAAGTTACGCTTGAAAGACATACTTTAAACATCATACTACCCTCCTGCACCTGTCAAAACGAAATTACCTCATGTTTATCTGGCTAATGATATGAACAACTTTTGTTGAAATATATCCTACTACAATGCAAGATTTTTTATTGTAAAACACATTTCTAGGAAGGGGTTGAATAGCATCGACATTCCAGATGTTTTTTTAAATGCCTGGAAGTAAAGCCTTAATTAAGATCAGGGAGGCACACTTGTCCATGGGCATGCACTTACCTAGTGTCAGAAAGAGCACTTAGCATAAAGTGTCTACTACAAAGTCAGTTTGAAGCGTGGGTTCAAACTCACCAGCTGGCTCCTTGGAAACCCTATGTTGTTGTTTATGTGCTGTGGAGTCGGTTCCAACTCATAGCGACCCTGTACAGGGTTTCCGAGGCTGTAAATCTTTACAGGAGCAGAAAGACTCATCTTTCTCCCGCGGAACAGCTGGTAGTTTCGAACTGCTGACCTTGCGGTTCCCAGCCCGATTCATAACCACTATGCTACCAGAGCTCCAGGGTCTCTATAGGTTGGAACCTAATCCTCAGCATTTAACAACAAAAACAAAGGAGTTCTGGACTCCTGGTTGGTGCTGTAGGATCAGCACTGAACTATGAACCACAAGATTGGCAGTTCAAACCCACCAGCTGCTCCTTGGAAACCCTAGACAGGATTGCTATGGGTCAGAACTGACTCAACAGCACTTAACAACAACAAAGGGGTCCTGGTGTATAACTGTAGAATAAGCACTATACTGCTAACTGCCAAGCTGGTAGTCCTCCAGTCACTCCTCAGAGACCCTATACAGGGTTGCTGAGAGTCAATCACGTTGATGGCACTCAACAGCAAAAATGACTTTTCTAATTCTAGTCTACCATGGTGGTGGTGGTTGTGTGCCATGGAGTTGGTTCCAACTTATAATGACCCTGTAGTTTCCGAGGCTGTAAATCTTTATAGGAGTAGAAAGCCTCATCTTTCTCCCTTGGAGCAGCTGGTAGTTTCAAACTGCTGATCTGGAGATTAGCAACCTGACTTGTAATCAGTACGCTACCAGAGCATCTCGTTGTTGTTAAGTACCGTGGAGTCGGTTCTGACTCATAGTGACCCTGCACAGGGTTTCCAAGGCTATGAATCCCTATGGGAGCAAAACGCCTCATCCTTCTCCCACAGGTAGTTTCGATCTGCTGACCTTGAGGTTGGCAGCTTGGCAGCCCGACTCGTAACCACTACGCTACCAGAGCGTCTTAATCCTACTATAAATTCCCTTCTTAAACTTCAGCAAACTTAATGTGCTCAGAAAATGAAATCAGGATGGTTTTCCATGTGACAAGGAGCCCTGGTGGCGCAGTGGTTAAGTGTTCACCTGGCTAATCAAAAGGTTGAGGGTTCCAACCTACCAACTGCTCTGCTGGTGAAAGATGTTGATGTGATTAGTTCCCAAATCTGACAGTCACATGGAGTCCCTGGATAGTGAACTGACAAGAAGGCTGAGGGGCCATGAGCTGTTCAGTTTCAAAAACCCTGCAACACACCATTCTTGTGTCTCATCACCAAATAAACTGATTCTTGGGCTCCTCCAGTGCTCACTCCTTTATGTCCGTAGTATCAATCTCCACCCTTGTTGAACAACTTCAGATACAGGTCTGCAAATACTAAGTTCAGGAGTGAACTTGGTTACGGGAGCTATAGAAAATACGATCAATAAAGCTACTAGACTAACTTGACTCAAACAGCATGTGGCTTAGTGGCCACAGAACTTCCAAGAAGACAGAGAAAAGGAAGAGAAAGGGCCCAACAATTTAACAAGTGAATTTCTTCCACTTTACTTGATTCTTATAGGTAAAGGCTCCTTAATTATCCAAATCTTTACAGTAAGTTTAAATTTATACTTTATGAGCTATTCTGAAATCTGCCCTGCTTAATAATCTGTAACATCAAGAAAACATTTTAAAGTGTCTCTCACAATTAAGCCAATCCACAACCCTTGTATAAATCAAAACTTTGCTACCATATCAAAATGTTACACTAGGGCTGTATAACATTGCCCACATCCTCATTACATGCAACACTAATTACTACCAGCAGATTCAGAATTTTCTGCACATTAGAGGCTTTTAGAGGAGCTATAAAAAATTTCAGGCACCATTAATTTAAATTTGTATTGAAATTTCCTTTTGACAGATGGCCAAAAATTACTTATTATTTAGAGTACCAGAGCTGCCTGTTTGCACATTAGAAGAGGAAAGGGAAAAATTAAAAGCAAGAAGGAAATTTATGTCACGTTCATTACCTGTTAAATGTTAAGGAGCATTATCCTGCATGAATAAATTATTTCATACAAGCCCAACTCTAGCTGCAGGCAACTGGCAAGCTAAGGCTGATAAAAACCATCTCCAGACACACAGCAGATAATCATAAAAAGCCCTCTTACCCAGGAACCACTTAAGGTAGGATGAGGGCGATCGATGAAACAAGCAACTAACTGCTTCCCTGAGCATTACTGGAGAAAATTAGCAAACAACCTCACCTTGTAAAAGTTGTACAACAGCCCCAAATCGTACACAGCAGAACTTCAAAATGTTAGCACTGTACCCAACAAAAATATCTATCTGTAAGTACCATTTCAGAGTAAATCAAGGCAAAAATCATACACCTCTATTTCCTCTTGTTTCTCCCCCTAACTTCTAGCTATAGAGACACTCACTCGGCATGATTACAGGTGATTTCAAAATACACCCTAATCTTGTGTGAGGAAATATATAATGTAATTGACACAAAAGGGTGCACTGGAGTGTAAATATTTTCACAGCCTTCTGGGAGTGGGGAATGAGAAGCGGTTTTTGTTTAGTTCACTAACCTGCCTAGAGGTATGTATTTATCCTAAGAAAGCAGGAAACTTGTATATTATGGCCTCAGGCTTTCCAAGGCTGCTATCAACTACTCCAGGTCATTTCATTTACTTACCACAGGCAGTAGGTAAGAATGGGATCCGTTATCAATTGCATCCAAGAATTTGTCAGTCAGAACCAGTGCATAAAGTTCTTATTTATTAGCCTTACTTTGTCACCGTTGTTGTTAAAAGTGATCTCAAGTTTGCTCGACTAATAGCAACCCTGTATAGGGTTACTGAGGAGTGGCTGGTGAATCTGAACCACCGACCCTGAGGATCAAACTGACCTTAGGGTTGAATATTTATCCTATAGAGCCACATCAGGACTCTTAGCTTTCCTTTAGGTCCAAGAGCCCTGGTAGTGCAGTAGGTTAAGTGTCGGCAGTCCCAAACCACCAGCAGCTCTCAGAGAGAAAGATGAGACTATCTGCTTCTATAATGTTGAAGGAACAATTCTACTTTGTCCTGTGCAGTTTGGTATCAAGTGGAATCGATTTGATGCCAGTGGATTTGGTTTGGGGTTTCGAGCAAAAAATAAAAATAAGAAAGCTCTGAAACTTTTTCCAATGATTTAAAGGCTACACATACAGCTATGAGAAGGTGACTGTGATGGAAAATTTGCTGTGGGTAGAGAGGATGGTTCAATCCATTTCCAAGTCACGGCAAATCTACGTACCATTAAAAGGGCATGCAGGAATTGCCCAAAGTCAGATGTAACCCTGAGGACTTTCTAAGTACACTTAGTACACTGTGACTTAGAATGCTTTTCAATCTTAGTATCGATATGCATATTACACAACAAAAATACCCAACTGTAAATGTGTAATTAAATAATCCAATGTGTGCTGCTCCATTTGACTCTTGGAGGGTAAAAATAGATGTGACCAAGTTTTGTTTTCCATTACTTAAGGATTTGTTGTATAAGGACATAAAGGCACTGAAAGTGACAATAGCGGGATTTGAGATAAGACTGCAATTTTCATACATACATTCACTGAACACAATTTTATATACATATTCACTGAACTACCTACTCTCCAAAACAGCCACTTGTTGTAAAATACAAGAAAAAGAATTGGCAGTATCTGAACTATGATCAATGCTCCAGAACTCTTCTTTCCTTCTAATCTATACTTAATACCATGGCACATGACTCTGATATTTACATTGTGCCTGGTTCATAAGTCATGAAGGCAATTTTCATATTTTACTCTTCTCTTACCCTCGTCAACCTGCTTTTGTTTGCTTACCAAATAAATGTAAAGAATCCTTAACACATTACATTCTGGTGTTTAACATAAGACATCCAAGTTATTAAGTCCTTTATACTTTTCTTCCTTCCCAGCAACTTGTTTATAAAGATACAGAAGGCAGGTAAGAAAGGCTCAAAACCTTAGGAGAATGATCCACTATATTACAAACCAAGATTTTTTTTTTTTAAACAAGATTGTTTGATAAAGAAAATGCTCTTAGACACAAACGTTTTGACAGACTTTTATAGGACTGAATTGTTTCCCAAAATGAAACCAGTATGTATTTCCAAATAAACCAATTTATTCACCTCCTTCCATTATTATTTATCTTATAGCCAAAGCCTAACCAGAGAAAAACAGTTATTCTTTTCCATATGGCAAGACATAATAAAATGAGCAATACAAGACAGATCTTATGATTCAATCTTGGGCTACAAATCTGATTCAGATAGAGAAATGGGACCATATTTTCAAAAAGCTCAACCACACACCTGAGAGTAATCCCAAAATGCAGTTAACCATTATTTGCGAAAGCCCAGCAAATCATTCTCTAAATCTCACAGAATCTAATATTAGATTTATTCAAACCACTCAGAGCCCTTTTAAGCCATCCTTCATCTGAGAATTAGAGTCCTACCTTGATGGAGTCTCTGTCTATAGTCAAAACAGCAGCAACACAAGCAGAGAAAGTGGTGGGAAAAGGGAAAAAAGAAAAGTACTCGTCAGTTTACACAAATCATACATTGGCCAGACAAATAGCACAGATGCTAACTGTGCTGCATAGTTAATTATTAATACTGTTCGATCAGAGTCACAAAGCACCAATCTACCTTTGACAAAATTTCAGAAGGCCTCAAGACAGATATTCATAGTACTTATAAGTCCTTATCAACTTTTGCACTCATAAAAGTATTTATAATCATGCCTCATCTCTGTACCATAGCATTAAGGTAACTGGATGACAAATACTACAATGTTTCCAACATCAGAGATGGGAAATGTATGCTTATGTGATAAAATCATTTACCCAAAACTCTAATTCATGGTAGTGACAAGAAGCAGCCTTTAATTATAAGCCACATCCTTCAAACCACCCAGGTGCTAAGTAAATTCCCACAATGGAACACTGGGGAAAAAAACATTTGCTTTTCCATCATGAGGTAATCAGAATAACTTAATTTTTAAATAATAAGCACCAAATAAACATAATCACATCAAAATGTCTCTGCACAATATTATACTTTAGAGGGAGGACACCAATCTAGGGGGCTTCTTGATGTTGTTGTTAAGTGCCATGTCAGTTCAGACTCACAGCGACCTTGAATAGGGTTTCTGAGAAGTATAGGTGAGTTTGAACCACGAACCCTGTGGTTCAAACCGACCTTGAGGTCAAGTGCTTTATCCTACGGCATCTCTAATTCAATTAACATACCTAAATTATTGTGTTGTTCTTATAGGAAGAAATGAGTTGTTTCTTGGTTCTTAACCAGCAGAGTGAGGCAAGTAGTTAAAATCATCAAATTTCATTAATCTGGGCTGCACCTTCTCAATTACCAACACTAGCGAAACGGCTTCTTACAATATTTTTACTGCATTGTCGGCTGATCTGATTTGTAAACAATAACTGATTCTATTAAACACCAGGAGTTGGAGCCAACTCTTAGATACTTAACAAAAACAGCATTCATTTGGAATCCTCCTTTCTTCCTGATCCCTGTCAGTCAAATGCCATGCCTTAAAGATTGCAACTCACGTCCCTTCCTAGTCCTGGTGTAGCACTGTGGGTTAATGCGCTGGACTGTGAAGTCGTTTTGAACTGCAAAAGTCGGCAGTTCAAACCCACCAGTCCTTCCTTGGAAACTCTTTACAGGGTCACTGTGAGTTCGAACTGACTCCACGGCATTTAACAACAACAACATTAAACATCGAGTCTTTACCAAAAAATCTTTCCCTTAAAATACACTGAGTCAAAATGTTAACTCAACTATTTCAAACACAGAGCACCATGGGATGTCATTACTGATTGGGAACATAGGAAGCAACAAGGAATCAAAGGTCCCCATTCTTGCCTTTGGGGTGATGCATTAACTCTTGCCAAGCACTAGGCTAGGGTATATCCTTTGGCAATAGGCTGCTTCCAATAATTAATTTACCTCCCAGCAGAAATCCTTTGTTTAGTCACCGGTAAAATTAATTCAGAGATAATATTGCCTACTCTACGCAGCAGGCAGGCAATATTAGGTTGACATCCCGAGAAAATCTCTCACCTCTTTGGTGATCATTGTCATGGTGTTTCTTCTCATCTTTAATTGGAAGGTGGGACTGGCCTCCAAGGGCACTGGAGAGGGCCAGAAGGCCGGCACTGCTACCGATGGGTGGGATAGCAGGAGGCTGAAGCCCTGAAGGGTGTGGAGTCAGAGGCACTGGCAGACCATGTCCATGTGATAAATGCTGGGCCTGGAGTTGTTGCTGCTGTGAAAAATTAGACACAGATATTGAATTTGTCCCCTAAACCCACTCCTCCACCACACACCACATACCACACAAAGGGAAAGTTGGTGCAAACAGATCATGAAAAATCCAGCACTCATGAAAAGACGGATTTGTCCGTAACACATGTATTTTTTAAAGAGAAGGAGGGAGTTGTACAGTCCACACATCTGCTTGCTTTCTTAGATTTAGGGGCTGTGCACATGCAGAATGAATAATTTTTAAATAGTGAGATTATTTAATAACTTTTAATAGCCGACATCCAAACATTTCTTTTAAAAAGCATCTGTGTTCTGTCCCCCACACCCTCACACACCCCTAAAGAATAAAATAAAACAAGACCTCGCTGCAATACATTTCTAACCAAAACATATACGTGAATAACTATTAAAGCAGTTACACTGAACAAAAAAACCTGAAAATTGAGAAAATTAGCGTTAAACAGTTCTCCCAGAACCCGCTGCACAGCATGCAGGGAGAGTTAATTTGAAAGAGAAAACCTGAATTAACAACCCAGAAAAAGAAACTAGTTGCAGCCACCGTTTTAAGCCCTTTAAGTGTCCTCAGCGGTACTTGAGCAAATTACTAAAGAAAATCTAATGTAGCAAGGCTTGGGTCCTCCTGTAGGCTTGCTCAATAATGCTGAAATAATTGGGCACTCTGAGCACGTTTAGTGATGCTCGAATGAAAAGCTAGAGGCCTGCCCTTGTACTCTTCTCTAGCGGCCGACTCTGTGTTGTGACAGGTTTATTTGAGTGGGACCGTGATGCATGCACCAGTAACTACGCTGACAAGAGTTTAAAGTCATTTTTACCAGCACACTGGCAACACAGAGAGAAAGCCCTCGAGAGGCTGCAATGGGAGGGTTTGACCTCAGCAGAGGCGGCATCAGGCTTTGCTGTAGGAACTGTTGTGAGCAGACCTTGTTGCTGCCTCTGAAGGGGAAGAGGATGCCAAGATGTTAACTTAAATAATATCCCTCGACCTGAATCCCTCCAACTCAAAACTCCCTCCAACAATATCCTATGACAGCAAATGGTGAGTATTTCTCAGACTAGCTTCAGTAGTGCTTACACTATAGGCCATGCCTTAAAGTCACTTTCTAAACCTAACCTGTGATAGGCAAGTAACTCTTTCTGTGATTTTCTTTCTAAACAGATCTTACAAATTAGCTAAAAAGAAAGAAATTGAAATTATTTTAAGAAGAATCCTGAAATGTCATTTTTTAAAAAAGAAAGTACTTTTAAAACACATACACATTTTTTTCTTCTCTCTAAATTGCCTGCATGTTTTCCCCCTTACTTGCTTCTTCCTGAGCCTGACTATAAAAGTCAAAGTATAACATTAATTAGCTCTCTTTTCTCCTATTGACCTGCACCTATTTTATGGCTACATGCACTTAAAATGCAGTCAATAAAATACTGACACTTTCAAGCCAAGTTTACATACATAAAATGGAAAATCAGGGCAGGGTTCCAAATACTCCAACTACCAACCTCACTCTCAAGAGTCCTGCCAAAGCCGTCCTTTCACTGGATGGTTCAAAATAATGCGTTTCTTCATTTGAGTAACCAACACCAAGTTCCTAATGGTGTAGTGCTGTTGGTTCAGTACTGGACTGCAAACCACAAGGTCAGTGATTCAAACCCCCCAGCTGCTCCTCGGAAACCTTGTACAGGCGTTGCTATGAGTTGGAATCAACTTGAAGGCACTTCACAACCACATTTAGTCAGGACCAAAAAGTATGAGCACACAACTCTCTTTTCTAAATGCATAGAAGAAAACAAGTAAGTCAGGAACTTTAGGAAAATACAAGTATGGGGCACTTAACACTTGAAAACTTTGTTCAACCGAAAGAATCACAAGATTGCTCCAGTTCTCTTCTTCCTCTAAATTCCTTTAACACTTCATGCATGCCAGTCAGGCCTGAAGCCTCTTTCTATCTCAGATCAGAGTTCAATTGGCAAGCTTTTATTAAGAATCTGCACATCTCTCTTTATCTCTTAGCCTAGACTCTAAGCTATATGAGACAATGCATCTGACCCAACCCCAGCAAACTGCAGGCACAGAAGCAGTCATTTGATAACTGACCAATTTAAAAAAATACAACAAAAAAACAACAACAAAACATATGCACTTCCTTCGACAGAAAAGAAAACCTCAGCCAAAAGCAATACCTTCAGTTATCCAGGTGTTGCTCACTTTGATTCCATTTCACTCAAAGGACAAAAAATAAGCACCGATCTCATCTTCAGTCAAGGACTTTTCAGAGGCAGGAAATATGGCCCCAGTCTGTCTGTCGTACATGACATTCACAATTCAGACTTGCTGGGATCTTCACTTTATTCTAAATTCTACCTCAAACGAGCTCAAATAGCTCCCTGTATTCCCATCATAAAGCAAGAGGGGTCTCTCTTAGCTTCCAAAGCTGACCCTCCCCATCTGTCCATGCTACTGCAAGCTTCTTCCCTTCTCCACTGCATTGTTGTTGTGGTTGTTGTTTAAGTGCCATCAAGTTGGTTCCGACTCACAGCGACCCTGTACAGGGTTTCTAGAGAGCTGGTGAGTGTGTACCACAGACCCTGAAGTCCAGTGTTTATCCTTCAGCACCATACCAGGATTGCTCCTTCAATTCTCCAGTTCACTCCGCCATCTTTAGTTCTCTCTACCACTGATTTGTGACCCAGTGAGTGGAACGGCAGCATCCCTAACAAGTTGCTTAAGATGATGCCTTAAGCATTTGAGGTAGTATATAGTGTAGTAGTTACGAACCGGGATGCTAACCTCACGGTTAGCAGTTCGAAACTACCAGCTGTTCCACGGGAAAAAGATGAGGCTTTCTGCTCCCGTAAAGATTTACAGCCTTGGAAAACCTATGCAGGGTCGGCGCGATGAGTCGAAACCGACTCCACGGCACATATAACAAAAGCAACATTTTTAATTTGGGGGGCGGGGGGAGGAAGAAACGACGGAATTTTAATCACTTTTTGTGTCCTCCGCAGCTCCCAACATGGTGCCTTACACATAACTGGCACATGAAAAACATTCACTATGTAATTAAAGTAACTTTCTCTTGCTGTGTTCAGCTACTGCCCTACAATATACACACACATGTATATATATATACATATCTCTATATATATGTACATATTCCTGTAATCACACAGCCAAACTTCTCTAAAACGTAATCTAAATGTGTTGGTTCAACTTTTCAACAACCTTCCCCACATCTCCCCACCCCCGCCACACATACACACACACACACTTACACACACACACACTTATCCCTTTAACTCACTGCAATCTGGATTCCAGGCCCCACCCACCATTCCCACAAATGTGAGGGCCAGTCAGAGAGCAATTCTTTTAAGATTTCTTAGTTTTTTTCTGACAACTACAGCCATTTTGATGGCACCATTTCCAGATCCTCCTTGCAGGAACCCTGCCTCCACCTGTTCAATAGTAGTCTCTGAATACTTCTGTTGTCATGTCTTCTCGGCTTTTTTTCTCACTAACTCACTAAATAAGGAGTCCTGGTGATGCGGTGGGTAAAGCTTTAAGCGGCAAACGGAACTGTGGACAGCTGGAACTCAGCAGCAGCTCTATGAGAGACAGATGTGGGAATCTGCTTCTGTAAAGATTTACATACAGCCTTGGAAGCTCTATAGAGCACAATTTCACTCTGTTCTAGATGGCCGCTATGAGTTGCAATCAACTCCATAAGCAGTAGGTTTGGGGGTTTTTTTTGCCCCCTCTCACTACGTAGGAGTGCTGTAAGATAAGCGCAGGACCACAAGGTCAGTTTCAACCACAAGGTTGGTGGTTCAAACTCACCAGTCACTCTTTGGAAACCCTATACTGGGTGGCTATGAGTCAAAACTAACTTGACAGCACTTAATAACAACCACCGTACAGGATGAGTCCTAGACCATCGGTCCTTCTCACCACCCATCTCCTTTAAACACAACTCCCCCATCTGTTTGCCAAGCTCCAATACCCCAGGGTCTAGCTACGTGCCAGATAATTCCACATGGACGTGCAACATTACCTGAGAGTGAACATGTTCAACATAAAACTCCTAATAAGGCAACCTTTCCTGGCTCAAGATACCAACCACTATCGGTATGTCTTTATCTATGGCATCCTGGTGTGGTGCTGTGGGTTAATGAACCGGACTGCAAAGTCGTTTGAACTTCAAGGTCGGCACTTCAAGCTCACCAGATGCTCTTGGAAACCTTACACAGGGTTTCTGTGGGCTGGAAATGACTCAAAGAACTTAAAAAACAAATATCCCTTTCTGTAAGGAGCTCTGGTAGCGTTGTGGTTACTGCTAACCTCCCAGTTAGCAGTGCGAAATTACCAGCTGTTCTGTGGGGGAAAGATGAGGCTTTCTGCTCCTGTAAAGATTTACAGCCTCAGAAACTGTACAGGGTCACTATGAGTCAGAAGCGACTCCATGGCACATAACAACAACAACATTCATATCTGTAATCACCAAGTCCTATCAATTCTCAACTAATTCCCTATGTTTCTACTGCCTCTTTGTACCCCTGGCACCTACACACAGAGGAGACCAAAGCTGAGGATAGAACAAATGGTAACTAATAGTAATTCCCTGCTTCTCAAAACAATAGATCTCTTTTGATCTAAAAATGAAGTTCCAATCTATTATAATTTAGGTCCTTTCATAAACTAGCAGCGGCCTGACTCTGCAGGGATTACCACACAACACCGTCCAGGGAACTTGCCATTAGCACTAATCATACTTAGGCATCTAACCCCAAAGCTCAATTTTACTAATAATCACTCCCCCTCCCACACATACAGAGACACTGACATATGTCTGTACATATTTAAATTTTACCAACCCCTTCTATACCACACTCTTGTCTGACTCCTCTGCAAAGACGCCACACATACCCCGAATCACGCCTCTAAACTCTGACTGCAATTGAGGTCAATACATTTGCTAGTTATTATATTTTTACGTTTCCTTATAAGTTTCATCTGAGAGGAATATCAAACTATCCTATCACTAGAGTGGTTTGTTAATCAGCGGTTAGGCACTTTGCTGTGAACCAAAAGGCTGGTGGTTCAAATCCACATTGCTCTGTGGGGAGAAGGCCTGGAGGTCTGCTCCTATAGACTGTTGTTGTTGGCGGGTGCCATCAGGTTGTTTTATTGGACTCATAGTGACCTTAAATGTTGTTGTTGCGTGCCTGTATAGTTTCCGAGGCTGTAAATCTTTACGGGAGCAGAAAGCCTCCTCTTTCTCCCGCGGAACGGCTGATAGTTTCGAACTGCTAACCTTGAGGTTTGCAGCCCGATTTGTAACCACTACGCTACCAGAGCTCCTTACATACATACAGCCTAGAAAATCCGACTGCTGCTGTTAAGTGCCTTTGAGTCCGTTCCGACTCATACTGACCTTGTCATTCATAGAGGGTTTCTGAGGAGCTGCTGGTGGTCCAGTGCTTAACCTGTAACACCACACCAGGACCGCTACTGTTGTTGTTGTTAAGTGCCCTCAAATCAGTTCTGACTCATAGTGAACCTGTATAGGGTTCCCGAGGAGTGACTGGTGAGCTTGAATTACCGACCTTGCGGTTTGAACCAACACTGCAGTCCAGGGAACTAACCCACAGCATCACACCAGGACCCCTATAGGCCAGTTCTATTCAGTCACCTGGGGTGGGTCACTACTGAGTCTAAATCAATTTGACAGCATTTTCAACAAAGACTCCTGAATTGCCACAAAAACACATCATCCATTACAGATAATTTTCTTTAAATAAATGTACTAAACCTCCAATAGACAAACTGAATGTAACTCTTCCCTCTATTAAAAAAAAAAAAAAAAAAAAGCCTTTAACTCACCAAATTTCTATAAAAGGCTATTCTTACCAATAGAAATAAACTCAAAGCAGGCTACCTGGAACAGAACCAGGCTTCTTTGGGTATTACATAAGAAGCTGGGTGTAGAATGATCTAGTGGGCTGCCCTAGAGGAGAATGAAAGCTTGCAGATGCTTCCCAGGAGCCACAATGCTGCCTTCAGATCTGCATCCAGTCTGTGTTAATTAAAGAGCAATTAACATGTAAAGGGGAGTGTGGTGGTTCCATACCAAAAGCACTGGACTTTGAACCACAAGGTCCATGGTTCAAGCTCACCAGATGTTCCACGGGAAAAAGATGAGGCTTTCAGCTACGCAGATTTAAAGTCTCAGAAACCCTATACAGGGTTAACTGTGAGCTGGAATTGACTCGACTGCACTTAATAACAACAACAAACCTGTAAAGGCTTTCTTGTTGTTGTTGTTATTGTTAGGTGCCATCAAGTCAGTACCGACTCATAGCGACCTTATGCACAGCAGAACGAAACACTGCCCGATCCTGGGCCAACCTCACTACTGTTGCCATGCTTGAGTCCACAGATGCTGCCAC
>NW_006408532.1:27844262-27898660 GCF_000296735.1 Chrysochloris asiatica | reverse complement strand
CAATACATCTTGATTGCATGTTTGATCGATTTCAGGTTGAAGTTGGTAAAATTCTTCTATTTCATCCTCACTGGCTTTAGTGGTTGGTGCATAAATTTGAATAATAGTGGTATTAACTGGGCTTCCCTGTAAGTGCATGGATATTATACTATCACAGACAGCGTTGTCCCTCATGATTGATCTGCCTATGTTCTTTTGACCATGAATGCAACACCAGTACTCTTCAATTTGTCATTTCCAGCATAGTAAACTATGTGGTTGTCTGATTCAAAATGGCCAATACCAGTCCATTTCAGCTCACTAACGCCTAAGGTATTGATGTTTATGCATTCCATTTCCAATTTTCCCAGATTCATACTTCATACATTCCATGTTCTGATTTTCAATGTATGTTTACAGCTGGTTTTCCTCATTTTGAGTTGTGCCCCATCAGCAAATGAAGATCCCACAGGCTTTTGTCCAGCAGGGTTTACTCCATTGGTGTCATCAAGGTCAACTCTACTTTGAGGAGGCAGCTATTCTCCAGTCGCATTTTGAGTGCCTTCTCTCTTGAGGGACTCATTTTTTGGCACTATATCTGACAGTGTTTCTCTGCTATTCATAAGGTTTTCAGTGACCAAATATTTGGAAGTAGTTCATCACTTCTTCTTCCTAATCTGTCTTCATCTGGAAGCTCATCTGAAACTTGTCCACCAAGGGTGATCCTGCTGGTATTTAAAATACCGGTGGCATAGCTTCCAGAATCACAGCAACTCACAAGCCACCACAGTATGACAAACTGACAGACGAGTGGTGGAAAGGCTTTCTACTTTATCCTATATTCATACTAAGAAACTTAAGACCTCTTACTTTCTAAAGATAAAAGGAAGGGAGATGTGTATTAAGAGTACATATTCAACACAGATTTGCTATTGAAATCAGTTAAGATAAATCACTACTCTGGATACTGATCAGCAGGTTTTAAAAATGCCATCTTCAGGGAAAAAAATCAACTAAAATATAAGCCAGAGAACTAAAGAGGAGTATCAATGACTGAATTACCAATTAAAACATTAAAATAAATGTGCTCTTACAGAACCATACCTGGGAAATACTATTTAGGAAAATCTGTATCTTCGACAAATACTTCTTTCTCATTGAGCTGCCTAGATCATAACTATCTTTAGATGCCTAAGTGTATTAAAAAGAAGAAAAAAATCTCATTGTATACCACAATACAAATACTCTTTTTTTTTTTATATTCCCTTGATGAACAACCATTCAAGAGATTAAACATTAAAATGGAGTGAACTTTAAACTTAGACACATAAGTACTCCATTAAGATAATTAATTTAATTCTGAAAAATAACCAGTAATTATTTCTGAAAATACACAGCAATGAGATGGCAGACACAGTCTCAATTGTATTAATAGCTTCTTACTGGATTTTCTGTAACAAAGAATTTCTTACTGCCTTGAAATTTCAAGTTTGGGACTAAAGGCAAAAAAGGACTGCTAGAGAATCAAATCTGCGGAAAATGTCTTTTGAAATGCTGTTTCTGTCGGCAGAAGGAGGAATGCTTCTTAACCAAGCGATCCTGTTGGGTCACAAGGGAGTACTGGGCAATGATCAAGAAGTTAGGTAACTGCAGATCCGCAAGTTACTCATGTCCCTACAAATTCAGGACATCGCAAATTGGAAGAGGCTGATTTTCTTCTTGTTCATCTCCACTCTCAAGGGCAGATGAATCTTCAAAAAAGATGTTACCTTGCTTAGAAGCAATGACACTTTATGTCTAGATCTTGGGTTCTAAAAAAGTGCAAGAGAAACCTGATCCATCTTTTATGTCAGAAAACAAGAACACGACCTAGATTATGAAGATATATCACCAGGAAAAAGAGACAATTGTAGTGGTTCACAATGCCAAAACTTTGATAACTTAAGCATCATAAAGCATGATGACTGTAAAAGATAACACTTTAAGTTTCCAGGAATGGCATACCTAATATTCCAGGGGAAGAGGTGAACTTGTGGAGCATTCTGGAACTGCGACTGAGCCAATTCTCAAACTCATCGTTTGTTAGCATAGTGGTTACAAATCGGGCTGCGAACCTTAAGGCCAGCAGTTCGAAACTACCAGCTGCTCCACGGGAGAAAGATGAGGCGTTCTACTTCCGTAAAGACTTACAGCCTCGGAAACCCTGTACAGGGTCGCTATGGGTCGGAACTGACTCGATGGCACTTAACAACAACACTATTAAGTAGTCGATTCCAATTCATAGTGACCCTATGTACAACAGAACGAAGCATCGTCTGGTCCAGCACTACCTTCATAACTTGAGGTCACTGTTGCTGCCACTATGCCAATCCATCTCATTGGGAATCTTCCGCTTTTTCACTGTCCCTTCAATAGGAGATACGCCTCTGAAAAGGATCTAACAGACCCAGAAATGAGCTTGGAAAGAGGAGACAACAGACTGAAATGGAGTGGCAAGCATAAGGGGAAAGGCCTGGGGTTAGGTTGGTTTATCTGCAGCACTCCTTGGACTTTGAAGGCATCTTTTACTATGGACATGTCTGCCAATCTGCCTCCTGTCTGTGTGAGTGGGCGAAGTCTGAGAAAAGTGGTCCTGGATGGCATTCTGGAGCACAAGAAAAATGCCCCTTCTTGCCAAAAGATACTTGCTTTTAATAATACCCCTAGTAAAAACTAAAGGTTACGTAAATACATGCAAAGAAAGCAAGAATAAAAGAACAAAGAAAGGCACTTTTTCAACCTAAGTCTATGTATAGCTCATTCTTGATGACTTAAAACAGGAGATTTACTGCAAGGAAAAGATCTGCATTTAAAGTAGCCCCTGAAAGATTACTATCACTGAAAGGATAAGGGTCTCATGCTTAACAAACCACAGATCTCTGTGGTCCTCAAGATCTCAGGATTTGGTTTGTAAAGACAACACAGGGCACAAGCAAACCAAGCAAATGCAGAAAGAATGTTGTTCTCCAAAGGTCCCACTGTCCTAAATTTGCAGTTTAACATGTAATAATAATTTTAAAAGCGCATGAAGGGGGGAGAGGTAACTGATTTGGTTAACGTTTCCATCAAGGAACCTGTTAGAATTTTCACTGACTTGCTCTCAAAGTTTACTAAGAAAGGTATTTTTAAGTAATAGAGAGGCGGAATTTTGTGTGTCGCTGTAGGATAAGCAAACTGGAGTGCTTACTGTAAGTGGTTCAAACCACCAGCCACTCCCTGGAAATTCTATACAGGGTTGTATAACAACAACAATAAGGAAGAGAATAGTTGTCAACAACAACAATAGAAATGCAATTTCCTGATTGCTTTTTTAGATTATTTAGGCAGATTTTTAGACCGGGCTTAACTTATCAGTGATCTTATTGTAACAGATGCTTCTGTTTTGTGAGATGTTGGCACTGTAGTATAAGCAATGGAGGCCTGGTGTGGTGCTATGGGTTAATGCGCCAGACTACAAAGCTGTTTGTATACTGCAAAGTTGGTGGTTCCAGCTCACCAGCCGCTCCTCAGAAACCCTATACAGGGTCGCCATGGGTCGGAACCAACTCAATGGCAGTTAAGAACAGGATAAGCATTGGCGTGCTAACTACAAAGCTGGTGAGGGAAACCCTATACAGGGTCTAATACGACAAGTCTCTCCACATCACTTAACAAGTCATTGAAGTCACCAAGCTAAGGGATTGTGCTCAGAAAAGCTTTATTATAAAGGAGTAAAGCTGCATTTATGAAGCATATTCTACTTTAATTTCTCCAGTAATCCTAGAACTTCACAGAGGGAACTGAGATGATGTCTAGATGGTGTTTCCTTCCAACATTTGATCACAACTCCTGTTTGTACATATGTGTATCTGCATAGAATACACTTGTCAATGAAACAGAAGTTTAACCAACAACACAAACTCTACTATACATAACACACAACATACTAATATTTTCCATTTTACTAATTTTTGTAAACGTGAAGAAAGTAAGACATGCTGACTATAGCCCTCTGAACTGACTTCATAGCACAGGAATTAATAGGTTCTATAACCTGTGATTTGTTAAGTACAGGTATCCAGGCCAACACCTGCATGTCTGAGACCCAAGGTCAAAGTCCATGGAGTGACAGAATACCAGCCATCAAGAATTGAGCACAGCCACCAACATCCAGTCCAACAATTTAACCTGCCCCATTAGGGCCCTTTCTCAACTAGAGAGGTCTTAGAATGATGAAGGGAGCTATCATTCATTCATAAGAATAAATGGGGGGTGGGGAGGTGTTTGTCAAAGGGGCAGGGGGAATGACCTAGGAACCAAGACCTGAAGGAGAAAAACG
This sequence comes from Chrysochloris asiatica, assembly GCF_000296735.1. Lineage (NCBI taxonomy): Eukaryota > Metazoa > Chordata > Mammalia > Afrosoricida > Chrysochloridae > Chrysochloris > Chrysochloris asiatica. The sequence goes on along the minus strand of NW_006408532.1, from coordinate 27,894,324 downwards.
ACAGAGATTGCAGAGAACTGGAAGAAGAGAACCAGAAACAAGAAAAGTGGAAGAGAATGGCAGGTGCACACAGGAGAGATGCTCGCTGGGACCAATGAAGGCAAAGGAGGTCTAGATGGGGCCTGGCTACTACTACTAACTGCTCTGAAAGGAATCACATTAAAAGGTTCTGGATAGAGTGGGAGAAAATATAGAACAAAACTAAGAAGTGTTTAATAATAATAATAAAAAGACTAGGTTTACTGGCCAGAAAGAGATTGGAGGAACCTGAGACTATAGCCCCCAATCACCCTTCAGGTCTGGAAAGGAATTTGCCCTTGTGGCCCAGTTTGCAGTGAAGCAGTAATGTAAGGTTTATAGGGAGGGGCAACACTAGCAAGGTCTGCTCACCATGGAATGGTCAATCATTCAAAATCAAAAGGGCAACATTCTCCTAAGGACAAAGTAGAGATGGGATAGGAAGGGGATGGAACGCAAATAGGAAGCACAGGGAGGAAGCAGGACAACTGTTGTTGCATGGAGGAGATTGTAGAAACGGAATGAAACAAAGTGTGTGATTTGTTGAATGTAAAGTTGATGATCTTGTCTGTCAACCTTCATTCAATCCATAATAAAACGTTGGGGGGGGGGGGGCAAAGGGGGGGAGACAAACTATGGGAACCAGACTCTGCACAGCACAGTAAGGGCTTTAGACTTTATTTAATAATTAAGAGCTTTAAGGTCTTGGTACTTTTTGGTCATGTTTTAATTTTTTTTCTAAGCTGAACTTTTTAAGAGCTCTGTAACTGGTATGATCTGAATCATAATCCTTTGTTGGTTGTGTGGTGCACATATTTTGAAGTTTCTGGCTTGCCATTTCATTTTCTCTAAGATTCTTTTTGATGAACAGATGCTTTAAATTTTAACAGAGTAGCAGTTATCAATTTTTTTTTTTTTTCATATGGTTTGTGCTTTCAGTGACCCGTTCAAGGAATCCTCTACTCCTCCAATATACAAATTTGCTTTTCTGTGTTATTGGTTTGTTTGTTTTGTTTCTGAATGTTTTAAAGTTCAGCATTTTTATGCTTCTAAGACATACCTCTTCTTATGAGTTGTACACATCCAATTTCATTTTTGTACACAAACAACCAATTTTCCTCCCTCTCCCACCAGCAGTATTTACTAGCAACCACCCTTTCCCCCGATTTCTGAGCACTTTATCCTGTGCTCCAATAGGCAACATGAAGAATCGTAAGAATTTAAATACATAATGATAAAACTTTTTTTATTTTATTTTAAGAATGTTATGTGAAGACTGGGTTTGAGCAGCAAAGATGAAGAAGGGAACCAGATATGAAATCACGCAGGGGCACAAGCCAAATGGTATGAACAATGATTTTACTAGGGTTGAAGCAGTACAGATTACAAAAAGTAGGAATTGAGCTATATTCTGGACAGAACTGAAAGACAAGGCTATGCGAAGAGAAACAGGTCAAGATAACTGGAGGAATGCAGAGTATCCGGTAAAAGTTGAACATCAAATAACCGGGCAGATGCAGTACGATCATTTCCTTGTGGTTTGTGTTGTTAGTTGCTATTGACTGGATTCCTCTGAGCTAACCCCATGTGTTAACAGTAGGATGAATTATTATGTAAAGTCAATACTGCTTGTTTTAGAATTAGAAAGCTTTAGGTTAACTAAAAAGGGGCAGAGATAAGAAAAATTACAAATGGAAAGACAGTCATATTCCTACCAGCCAAAGAATGAGCAAGAACACTGTCCTAATGGAAAATTCCTTGGACCAACTTTCCTGGCCTGTTTCTCACCTATGAAATTTTTTATTTTCTTAAAACCTGCTCATAATAAGCCCTCATGAACTTCTTTCTGTGTCTATCAAGATTTCTCTTTGGAATCCCAAGAGCAGTTGTCATTTTCTACTGAGCTGACCTCTCTGCCTGAAATAAACTGGCTCAGCAGATGCTACTGTTTTGATTGGACCTTTTATTTTTTTGAAAACATCCTATTGAGACTAAAACACATGTACTACTTTTTTGTACAAAAAAAATTTATCATTTCATTATCAGGATTTCACACACAATCTTTCCAAAAAGCACAGGTTCAAATAGTTATGTGCCATGGGCCCTTTGTGAGTCTGAAGACTACAAATTCTCTTTTCTGAACTTGTATGTAATCCCACCACAATCCCACACTGACACACAAATACAATTTTGCGTAGCGTAGTGGTTACGAATCGGGCTGCAAACCTCAGGGTCAGCAGTTCGAAACTACCAGCTGTTCCATGGGAGAAAGATGAGGCTTTGTGCTCCTATAAAGATTTAGAGCCTCGGAAACCCTGTACAGAGTTGCTAGGATTCAGAACTGACTCCACGGCACATAACAACAACAATAATAATAGACAGCTCAATCATGAATCAAGAAATCCTACAAGATCCAAGGACTTAGATTTAAAATGCCTGCCACAATAGTGGTGTTTATTACAGATTTTTGATTCCACATATCAAAGTTACACTCACCACCACCACCAGCTACTGTTAAGCTGATTCCAGTTCACAGTGAGACCCTAATGTGTGTCAGAGTAGGACTGCTCCAAACAATTTTCAATGGCTAATTTTTGGGAAGCAGACTGCCTGGGCTGTCTTCCTAGGTGTCTCAGGAAGACACATACTATGAGTCAAGAGTAGGTTACTGATTCATGAAATATAGCTCAGAGCAACTGTCCCAGCCAATTAATGTGTATATCTGACACACCTAATTTCCACTTTCCACCTAACACTGCGTTCTGGCTACTGAATACCGGACAATCCTATCAGTGGGTCTCTGGTTGAAGAGAATACTGACCCTAGAGTTTAAAAACTAAACAAACAAAAAGACAGGAGAGTTGAGGGAAGAAACAAGGGACAAGTGTGACACAATGGTTAAATGTGTGAGCTCTGAGGTCAGAAATTTTCAGTGGAGATCCCAGTACTGACACTTCCTCCCTGTGCTGTCTGCAGAAAACTACTGACCTTTCAGAGTGCTGGTTTCATTGAAGTGTAAAGTGTTGACAATACAATAGTTTCTTCTATTGGGGGTGGGGGTGGGGGGGTGTTGGTGTTAGTGTCAGGATTAAACAACAGAATGCATGCAAATTCTTCGCATGGAACCTGACACAACACTAAGTGCTTTTAGTTACCCCTGTAGGGAAAAATCCACACTGAAGGATGTGGTAAATCTAGAGAACCAGCTGTTGACACAAAAACCGATAACCAAACCCACTGCAATCAACTCAGTTCCAATTCAATGTTGTTGTTAATGCCATCAAGTCAGTTCCAACTCATAGTGACCCTATGTAAGGTTTCCTAGGAGCTGCTGGTAAGTTTGAATTGTCAACCCTGCAGTTAGCAGTCCACTGTGTATCCTACAGTGTCACATCAGGACTACACAGGGCTTCAGAGGCAGCTTCATCTTTCTCCTGTGGAACAACTGGTGGGGTTGTACTATCAACCTTGCAGTTAGCAGTCCAATACTTAATTAACCCAGGGCTCCCTTGTGACACAAAATCCCAAAATTTAAAATTAAACCCCATAATTATCAAAATAAATAGCTTTACAAAACTTTACAGTGCTAAACTAGATAGTACTTTGGGCTATTGACTCCAGCCCTGCATTCTACAGATAAGGAAATTGTGAAGTGAAATCCCTGATACCATATATTAGGTGACACTCATCATTATACAGTTTCTGCTGGGCCAGACCTTCTCTCAGCCTTGTCTCTAAACTGGGTGGGAAGAAGAGGGCAAAGCTTGTGGGAGAAAAATCCAAATGAGAAAATATGCCAGAATGCTGTATGTGCTCATGAAACAAATATTTATTATGTATTGTTGTTGTTGGAAGTGCCGGCGTATCAGTTCGGACTCATGACGACCCTGTATAGGGTTTCCGAGGAGCAGCTGGTGAGTTTCAACTGCCAATCCTGTGGTTTAAACTTACCCTGCAGCTCAATGCTTTCCCTAAGACGCTTTAAAACATCTTAGGGTAAGTAGTGTATGTTTCTTGAACAGTTACCAATATTTATTATACAAATATTTACTGAAAAGTATATGGTCTAGACAGTGTTCTAGGCACTGTAGCTATAAAAGTGATCTAGAGGCAGTAAGTAGTTCATCAGTTTAGTGAGTATAAAACCTACAGATGTAACAAACAGGCAAGTGATCTGTGCGATGAAGAACATAAAGCAGGCTGAAGGGACAGAGAATGAATTGGGTGGCAGAGCTGCCAATCACGAAGCTCCTTCTTAGGAGGCAACATCTGAGCTGAGACTTTGGAGAGGAAACTAAAGTCATGCTAAAACACGGCTGATGCACACAAATCTTCATCAAGAAGGTACCTGTGGTGACACTGAAACAGAAAAGAAATTAAGAGAGTGGAAATAAGCACTCAGAGTGGTGAGTGCAGTCAGCTCACAAGAAGTCTCGCAGACCACATTAGGAATCCTGTTAACGAGAGACTAGATGAGGCCTTAAGACCATGGTGAGACAGACGGCACAGCCATCCTTGAGAGCAGCATTTGGAGGCAAAGCAGACACTTTTTGATTATGAGAGTTTTCCAACTCACAGCAACCCTGTGGTTTGCAGTTCAATGTTAATCCTACATCGCCCCACCAGGAGTCCATTGGAGGCAGAATAGACACTATTTTTGATTATAAGGAAGTTTTCCAACTCATAGCGGCCCTCTATAGGGTTTCCCAAGGGCAGCTGGTAGGTTTGAAGAGCTGACCTTGTGGTTCACAGTTCAGTGTTGATCTTATGTTGCTACACCAGGAGTCCACTGGAGGAACAGTTGTTCCTGTTGTTATGTGCTGTGGAGCTGGTTCCGACTCATAGCGACCCTGTACAGGGTTTCTGAGGAGTAGACATCTATTTCTGGTGATGAGAGAGTTTTCATATTGCACAGAGATTCTCTCCCTCCAACTTCAGACTCTGGGATACTGGCAGTGAGGATCAGAGGGTCTCAGGGATAGTACAAAGAGGACAACAAAGTAAGTAAGCACACAAAGCGGAACAAGGACTATCACTACTGAAAGCCACAGTAATCAAAACTATGCAACATGCGTTATTAAAAGACAGACGTGGCGTTAACAGAACAAAGTTCAGAAATAGAATCTCACATTTAGAGTCAACTGATGTTCAACAACAAAGACAACTCAATGGAGAAAGAATCATTTTTTCAACAAAAGGCACTTGAACCGTTTGATGGGATATTAATCTGTCACACACATACAAACATTAGCGTCAAATCCCTATCTTATACCATAAACAAAATGAACTTAAACTAAATCATAGGCCTATCTGTAAAGCTTCTAGAAGAAATCCTATGGCAAAATCATTGTGGTGTTGAGTTAAATAAAGATACTTAGAGACCATACCAAAAATAAGACCCATAAAGGAAATCATAAATGTGGATTCCATCAATCTAAAAACTGCTCAACAGAGTTAAAAATACAAAGACAAGCTACAAATAGGGGTAACATGTTTGTGAGATAAATACATGACCTATATACAAAATATTAAAGAATTCCCAAATTCAGGAATACAAGAATTGGTTTATAAGGGAGAAAAGGAACCAAAGATTTGAGCAGATATCAAAGATACAATAGATGGCAAATAGGTACCCCGCATCATTTGCTGCTATGGAAATACAAACTGAAACATCCTGAGTATCACTAATCAGCATCTACTGTATGAGTGTTGTTAAGTGCCACTGAGTCAGTTTCAACTCATAGTGACCCTGTATAGTGTTTCTGAACAGGGGTTGACGGGTTTGAATGGCAAAGTTTGCTGTTAGAAGTCCAGTGCTTATCTTACAGTACCACATCAGAACTCTTACTAGAATGGCTAAAAACAAAACAAAAAATCCTATGATTCAAATGCTGTCAAGAATGAAGCAATGGTTCTCTCTCACATATGTATAAGTGAGAGTTATTTTGGAAAACAATTTAGCAATTACTTAGAAAGTTTAATATATACTTATCATTTAACATAGCAGTCTCATTTCTAAGTAATCCCTTATAAAAACCTGTACGTGAACATAGGGACTTTATTCAAAATTACCAAAAACTGCTAACAACATAAATGCCTTTCAAGAGGTGATTAGACATTCTAATATTGCATTTTAATAGCTATCAACCACCAATAAAAAGACGTACTTGGCACAACAGTTAAGCACTTGATTGCTAACTGAAAGGCTATTGGTTCAAATGTACCTAGTGGCTCCATGAAAGACCTGGCTTATATTTCTCATAAAGTCTTGGTATGGTGCTGTGAGAGCTTAATATGCTGGACAGCAAAGTCGGTTTGAACCGCAAAGTTGGTGGTTCAAGCTCATCAGACACTTCTTGATACAGGGGTTCCTATGACTTGGAACCAACTAGATGGCACTTACCAACAGCAACAATAAACCCTAAGAGGATCACTTCTACTACTTTGTCACACGGGTTGTAATGAGTCAAAATGGACTCAATGCTACCTAGCAACATCCACAACTGTAACTCTTACTACATGGAACCCCACAGACAAATCTCAAATACATAAGCTAAGTTAAAGATTCAAAACTCAAAACACTATATTCTGTACAAATCTAATCATTTATAAGACATTCTCAAAATAGTTCACTTTGGAAGAAAAAAAAAGTAGTTGCTAGGGAATGGGCTAGTAAGGAAATGGCTACAAAAGACAACTGGGAATTATGTAGGGGTGAAAGAACCTTCCACCTCTTTTACATGTAGTCGTCTATACACAACTATACATCTAGAACTGCACACACACAAAAAAACAAATTTTATTTAATTTAAACAATAGTTCTATAAATTATACTTGGTAATATCAATAATAAGTATACATTTTTAGTTTGTAATTTCCAAAGTGAACTATGGTTAAGTTGACAAGTATTGCTACAAAAAAATCATAGAAATCTTTATTAAGCAAAAATATCAAAATAGGAGCTATTGTTTCTTGACTTGTCCTTCCCATCTAGATTTACAGATTTCTGAAGGCAGTTTTTCTAGCTTTCTAATCCTTCCTAAAAGAAATCTGAGTTCTTCAATTTATACCTCATTAAAACAGCAATTTTGGCATCCTCAGAGATCAAATATGTTCCTCTGGTATGTTCTTTGAGTTTGGGGAACAAAACAAAGTATGAAGGGACAAGATCACAGAGCTGTAGGGTGGAAAGGATTTCCCAATGAAATTTTCCCAAGACAGCCCTTGTTACCTTTCAAGAATGAGCAGGTACATGGCCTTGATGGGGGAAAAAAAAATTCTTCTGTACAACTTTCCTGGCTTTTGTTTTTTCCTTAAACTTTCGCCAATTCGGTTTTCACTTTCCTTACAATTTATTCAAAGCAAACACCCAAGCTTATCCTATGTCCTACGGGGAACTCCTTTGGATCCCAAAACACAGTCATCAGAACTCGTTGAGCTGCCTTCTCTGCCTTGAGCTAGCTGAACAGATTCCATATCAGAAGTTACTGTTTTGATTGGATCTTGCTCTCTAAATCATGTGAGATCCGAACTTCAGGAGCTCTCAGGTCAATGGTAATTTATATAGTTTTTCTCCACCTGTTTCTGGACGTCAGTCATAGCTTTTCATTCCGCATGGTTGATGATAGTCTTCCTCACTTCGCTCATCTTTCCAATCTTCCTTAAAATGCTTGCATCCATTTTAAATAAAACTCCTGTCATAAATTTGTTGCAAAGCTTCAGTAATTTACAAAGAAAGACACTTGAGTTCTGTTAAAAATTGGTTATTAACCCTGCCTCAGAATATTTTTTTCCCATGGAACAAATAGTATCTTGGGTTTTTTTGTTGTTGTTGTTTTTTGAAGGTCCCCTAATGAGGCTAAGACAAATGGATTACTGAGAGAATGGGTCTGTAGCCATCCAGTGATCAGAGACATGTTCAAACATGTTTTACTTGGAGTAAACCTGTGCATGTATGAACTGCAACTCTTAGTAATTATACTTTTGGATTCACCGTCGTGCTAACATAATACATATATATACCAATTTGCAAACGTATGAAGTCTAATTTAATTATCTTTTTTCATAAGCACTCAACCACAAGGTCGGTTTGAATTGCAAGGTCCGTGGTTCAAACTTACCAGCTGCTCTTCAGAAACCCTATAGAGTGGCTATGGGTCTGAATTCGAACCAACTCAAAGACACTTAACACCACCACCCTTAGAAACTACTCTCATTGAAATCAAAATGAATGTTAATTAAAAGCTTATTATGTGTAGTACAATATATAACCAGGAAGCTTACAACTACCAAAGCCTTAATAAAATGATTTAAATGTAATTTCAGGATCATGTCAGGAGGTTTTAAAAAACATCAAAAAGAAAAAAATCATTCAAAATTAAAACATTCCCTTTTAAGATTTGAAGACGATAATCAGGTATCTGTTGAATGAATGAATGGGGAAAATGTAATCATTAAATAATTCTTTAAACATGCACTAAAAGGTTCTAACCTTTGTCACAGAAGACTGTGTGCCTTCCTCCCTCCCCCTTCAGCCTAGAAAGTCAAACATGTAGGCTGGCCCCACCAGGAGAAGGGCCTATGAGTCACTGGAAATTGTAGAAGCTACTTGTAGGAACACTATTAGGAGGAGGCATTACAAGAATTAGAAAAAGGGCATTAAAAAATTCAATAAAAAACTCAAAAGGGATAACAATCTGCAAGCATGCAAGCTGCCTTGAACGAAACCTAATTTTCTGTGTTAGCAATTTCACCCAGCTAACCTGGCAGGCTCAGGCTCCCAGAGAGCACCACTCTGGTGCTAAATGAAATGCAGATTTATAGACAGAGGAAACTTCACTTTCCCTAGAGTGGAAGCCCAATGCCCACAAGGCTTAAGCTAAGTCAGCTGCACCCACCCAAACACATTCTACAACTTTTTTTTTAACACTGAAAGCAGAAGGGAGGGGAGGGCAGAGCTCCTCCCCAAACAGAAAAAGAAAACAAACATTTCACAGACCCTGGTGTGGTGCTGTAGGGTAAGCACTGGACTGCTAACCACAAGGTTAGCGGTTCAAACCCATTAGCTGCTCCTTGGAACACCCTATACAGGGTCACTATGAGTCAGAACCAACTCAACAGCACTTGACAACAGGTTAGCACGTTAAGAAAAACAAATTTTTGATTGGCCCGCTTCTAGAACTTTCTTCCAGAGGCACTTTTTAATAGAAATGAAGTCCCAGAAATAAAAAAATCCAGCTGTTTGCCTAGTGTTTTGTGGAGGAGCCATTAAGTGGAGGCAGACCTGAAAAAGTTACTTTTAATGTCTGAGCCTGAGAAAGGAAATTACTGCTGCTTAGAGCCTCAAATTTTAACAGAAAGATATGCTTATGACCACATCACTCAGTAAGATAGCCCCCTCCCCCCGTTCCACAGCAAATGAACCAGATTTTAAAAAGAAAGAAAAAAACAAAAACACAAGTGAAGCCCAAGCAAGATAAAGAGGTATGCACAGCCTTACCATGTAAAACCGCTTTAACTTATATGCATTAAACAGCTTTCTTAGGCTTTTTGAATGCAGGTGAACAAAGCCTTACAATTTCAGAAAACCAGAGCACACCTTAAAGACAATTTCTTTCCCCCAACCCTCATCCCAGCAAGCTGTGTATATTTATACAATGACAATGTATTTCTATAAAGCCCTTAAGCTCCAAGCAGTTTGTAAAACAAAACTTAGAATAACAGCCTCTGATAATACAAATTATTTTATAGCTCATTTTTTAGTTGATCTCCTATTACACATAGTTAAGAAAAATACCAACAGTAAATTGAGCGAAGCAGAGCAAGAAAGGGTGAGACTCACTTTTAAATTTACTTAAAATGTAATCTTTATTATATAAAATCTGAGTTGTTTTTTAAAAAAAAAAAAAAAGTGTTTAAGCACAGAAAACAAACTATGACTGTCATATGTGAGTACAACTGTCAATCTGCACAGTGAAGGCGCCTGGAAGCTTGAAGCCTATGAAGTCAAATCCTTAGTGTTCTAGTACCTGCAGAAAAGCAGAGCCTAGGGCAGGGCTTGCCTAGGCAGTTAATTATGGGACCTGATTCTGGAATAGAAGTGGGGTCTACAGACAAGTGCACCAGGGAAGGAAGGAAAGTCAACACAAGGATGAATTCTCAAATTGATCACCATCCCTTAGCTCAACCTTTGTTGGAATAGTGTGGTGTGTGGTGGTGTGCCGTGGAGTCGGTTCTGACTCACAGCGAAAGGCTCTAAGTCTTTATGGTAGCAGAACGCCTCTCTCATCTTTCTCCTGCGGAACAGCTGGTAGTTTCGAACTGCTGATCTTGAGGTTAGCAGCCCAATTTGTAACCACTATGCTACCAGCTCCTTTGGGAATAGTACAGAAAGCGTCTAAGTACCCAACAGATAGGAGACTGGCCTTCCTTCCCCATGGGTCCAAGAATACCCCAAGAGGTAATAACTTCCTCCCTCTTTCTAGGGTGTGTAGGCAAGAGTTGAAGGGTGGATTCCCACAAGGCCCCATAAGAAGTCCTAAGTAGAAAGAGCTTCCCAGTATAGTTAAAGGGTGGTGCTGTCAATCCAAGGGGAACAGTTGTCTCCACAAAGGCTAGAGGGGAAGCATGAATGGGGTGTCAGATGGGCCCCGGGAGGACAAAACTACTTCCAGAACACTGTGGTGATGCTGGTTCCCACAAAAGGAAAACAGAGTCCTGGTGTGGTGCTGTGAGTTAATGCGCTGGACTAAAAAATCGGTTTGAACTGCAAGGTCAGTGATTCAAGTTTACCAGCCACTCCTCAGAAACTCTATACAGGGTCACTATGAGTCGGAACCAAATCAATGGTACTGAACAACAACAAAAGGGAAACAGAGTAAAGAAGATGACAGCAGAACTATTGCAAAATTTAACAATACCTATTGGAAAGTCCTTTACAAACAAAGCAAATTTAAAATAGGCCGTAGAATGTTGAACAGATTCTTGTTTGTTTAAAAACAACAAAAAAGGGAAGAGTCTTATTGTTTCATGTTTTATGCTCTGGGCCTGTGTTCTCAGGTGTCTACAACATACACTAGTGTGCAAGGGAGGGAGGCACACACACACACACACACACACCATATATAGCCCTGGTGTGGTGCTATAGGATCAGCACTAGACCGAAAGTTCAGTGTGAACTGCAAGGTTGGTGGTTCAAACTCACCTGCCACTTCTCCAAAACCCTACACAGCGTTGTTACACATCAGATCGGACTGGATGACGCTTAACAACAGCAATGACCTAAACCCATGTTTCTACCTTTCTCTTGCTTGCCCTCAGGGCAAAAGTGTTAAAAAAAAAAAAGAACATAAGAGATATGGCCCTGATGGCACATGCAAATGCTTCTGAAAATTAAAATGGCAGCCTTGAAATCTGTGAAGGTACAGCGGGATATTTGCTTTAAAACTGTTACACTGGGGACGACTTCTATTGCCAGCACGTCTATCTGGAATCTATACATTTTATAACGTAAGGCCCAATCATACAAGGACAATAAAACAAAACGCTACGAGAGTGGGGAAGGGGGAAATACCAAAACCCCAAAGGTATTGTCTTTCTTTTCTTAAACTAACTCAAACACATATGATGGTAAAGGCAAAGTCATTTAAATCATTTCCTTAGTAATACAAGTAATATTTAAATAGATTTAATAGTGCTGCTCCAAACCAATGAATTATGGGTTTAAAACCTATTAAAATGTAATGTTTTTTTCCTGAGCTAGAGGAGAAGAGATTTAAATCCACTGAATTTTAATATTTCAGCTTGAGCTGCAGGAGGTAGAGAAAGTCCAAATGAACTATTCCATCAACACCATTCAAGCATGAACATTTTAATCAGTTTTACTTCCTTGGAGTTCTCTAACACAGTTTACTCTGTCATTCTGAAAGCACTTAACACAGAGAGTGTGAAAAACCACCAAAGCTTGTTATTGCCTTCACAATTGATGGCAAATAATTTTGCAGACTTCCTATCATTAAAATGTCACTGCTAAAAACTGAGGTTCAGCATTTCTTGTACTAAATGGCATTTTTCCTAGAGCATCCTGGCATACCTGTTCTGAGGGGGTTTTCAGGGGAGGGTGCTTTTTAGAATACACGTACATTTCTATCATTTTTTACAATTTTTTAATCCAAGAGTTAGAGGCTAACAAGAGAGCAAGGAAAATCAATCTCCCTCCTTGCCCATCTCCCCCTACCAAAAAAAAAAAAAAAAATTACATTTTCTGTTTTTACTAGCCAAACATTTGCTTTTTTCAATGTTAATAAAACATAACTTTTTCTTTTATGGTAAGTTTCTCTGGTAAAATTCTTATGAGGGTCCATGCTAGCCTCCTTTATTAAGCATAACCACATTCACACAGCATGTGCTGATTATATAGTGTAATGGATTTAAAAAGCATTTTAAGATAGTCAGATGACTCAATTTTAATAATACAGGAAATGAAAACATCATTTCTAATTAGATCATATTACTGATTTAAAACTACAATTTGTGTGTTGTTCCAACAGTGTGATCTTGCAGAGATTCTAATTTAAAAACACAGTGGCTAGTAGGACACATGACAAGATCAAACTGGATACAACATTAACATTTCCACAGCCAGACTGAGGGAACTCACGGACAGCTTCCAGCATATGTGAAGTATCAACCAATTCAAAACAAAACACAAAAGAGTAACCATAGGAAACAACAGAAATTTTCCTGATTTTTTTTGTTGTGGTTGTTCCTTATAAATAAAAGATAAATGATATTCAACTTATTTCAATCTATCAACAGTTTTAAACTGAACATGACCTGTGAAAGAAATCATTATAACTGTGTTTCATTCCATTAAACCCAACTAGCTTATTGTCAAGAGAACAAGCTGCCTCTCCAGGTTCCGGGCTCACTTCAGCATTTTGCATTTAAACTGCATGGATCACTGGCTTGGCTCATTTACCAATGAAGGTAGAATAATATTGCAGAGTTAAAAAGGTGCTTCATCAGATTTCATTAAATCTGGGAACATTTGTGTTTGTCTGGATGGTGTGCATACATATAAAACAGATACCTAACTAGTGGTACATAAATGAAGGTCTACAGGGGCTGAAGTGGGCCTTTCCCTCTCTGGAGAAACATTTTCATTCCCTTAACAAAAAAAATCACTGCCGACTACATACATTTTAAGTCTAGTAACAAAAATCTAAAAAGGACCCCTCATCATTTTTGGTACAAGTCACAACACAGCCAGGTCCAAGGCACACAGGACAGCAGACGCATTTAAAATTCTACAAGGTTGGAGTCCTGGTGTGGCACTGTGGGTTAATGCGCTGGACTGCAAGGTCGGTTTGAACCACAAGGTCGGTGGTTCAAGCTCACCAGCCACTCCTTGGAAACTTTATACAAGGTCACTATGAGTGGGTACTGACTCAACAGCGCTTAAGAACAACCACCAAGGACTGAAAAAGACAAAGAGAAAATTCATCAAATGATTTTGTAATTGGGCTCATTCCTTCTCCCTTGGGTTTGTGGTTCCCTGAAACTGGTGGGTTTATTTTTCTGTTCCTGCAAATCTACTTTTCAGAAACAGTTAAAATTATGTGATAAGATCTGTTGTCTACTCACATACAATGAATCTGGAATCCCCCCAGTCCTATATTGGATCCACCAACTACAGGCTTGCTGCTCGAATATCCTGCAGCTCCAATGAGTTGGTTCTTCAAATAAGTTGTTGTTAAGTACCATCAAGTCAGTTCCAACTCATAGGGACCTTGTATAGGGTTTTCCAAGGAGCAACTAGTGGATCTGAACCTGGCAGCAGTTCAGCACACCAGGAAAAAATTAAATTAGCTTTATTTTAACAATTAAATCAATACGTACAGAGTATGTCTGTTAGCAAGTCAGCTACAGTCTAATAAATCATCGATTTCGTGAGAATAGATACTTTGTCATTGCTATCAGAACAAAGTATATAAAAAAGAAAGATACATCAGACAGTATTAAAAACATACTTGATATGACAGAAGGGACATCCAACACCAAACAGTGTGTTTTTGATTTAGATTAATCTCTCTACTGTACAAAAAGTAACATTTAATAAGACTTAGAAAAGAAACAAAACAGTACTCTATTCTCCAATCAACTATCTGTGTTCAAAGAAACAAAGATGTCCCAGTAAGCTCCCCCACAAACAGCAGACACTGTCATGGGGGCGCACTATATGGTCTATACCTTCTGTCTTCTGGGCAATGTGGTAACAAAACCACATACACCTCCTATATCATTCCAGCATGAATACAACAAACGTACGGACACACACCAAACAAAACTGATACCTATACATACATACATAAGGAGCTCTGGTAGCGTAGTGGTTACGTGTCAGGCTGCCAACTGCAAGGTCAGCAATTCCAAACTACCAGTGGTTCTGCGGGAGAAAGATGAGGCTTTCTGCTCCCGTAAAGATTTACAGCCTCGGAAACCCAGTACAGGGTCGCTATGAGTCGGAATAGACTCCACTGCACATAACAACATACATAGCTAAACTTGAAGGTTTCCTAAATTTTTATTTATTTATTTATTTTTAATTTTATTATACTGCTGTTTTCAGGAGTTCTAGGAAATGCAAACTAACTGTGACCTGTATTCATCTGTCATCCCCAGTGAAAGGGAGAAAATGTAACAAACGTTGCTTGTGATTTCTTCATGACTTGTCCTGATTCCACCGCTTCTTTCCAAAGGGATATATGTCTACATCTCAGAAAATAAAGGTTATCGTTTTCCATTTATATCTCCTAAGTTACTACTCTGGAGTCCCAGTGTGGTTCTGTAGGATAAGCACTGGACCACAAGGTTGGTTTAAACTACAAGGCCAGAAAAGTTCAAATTCACCAGCCGCTACTTGGAAACCCCATACAGAGTCGCTATGAGTCAGAACCGACTCGAAGGCACTTAACAACAACAACGATCTGCTACCTTGGTGGCATGGTGAGTCCTGATGTGACGCTGTAGGATAAGCACTGGACAGCTAACGCAAGGTTGGTGGTTCAAGTGCCTTTGAGTCGTTTCTGACTCATAGTGGCCCCGTACAGAGTTTCCATGGAGTGTGGCTGGTAAGTTTGAAGCACAGACTTTTCAGTTCAGTACTAATCCTACATTACCATGCCAGGACTCCCAGAAACTCTATATATGGTTACTATGAGGCAGAATTGACTCGAAGACCCACAACAACAACAGCACTGTAGGAAAAGCACTGGACTGCAAACTTCAAGGTTGACGGTTCAAACCTATTAGTCACTCTATGGGAGAAAGACGAGGCTTTCTACTCCCGTTTAAAAAATTTTAAAGTCTTGGAAAGATGTACAGCCTCAGAAACCCTATACAGGGTCACTATGGCAGTGGGACTTATTTACTACAGATGTTGACTTGTGGTGAGAGGGACAGGCACAAAAGAGAGCTCAGAACAGACCATTAAAAAAAAAAGCCACAACCACAATCTTTCTTAGGCAAGCCACCTTAGGCAGAGATCCCAGAGTCCTGATTCCCTTGTTAAAAAAAGACAGGCATAATTGAAGCAATATCTTCACTTCAGATTGATTATCAGACTACCCTTATCCACATCTTCACTCAACAATTTGAATTTTAATGAAAGTGAATGGAATAATTAGCATTTCAAAGTGTGTTTGATACACTGAGGGTTGGGGGGAGAGAAAAGACTTTTGTGTATAACATACACAAAAGAAAGTATTTGGGAGGGGGCAGAATGTGGAGACTACTGTGGCAAGTGCATTTGTTAGATTAACCTATGGGACCGTTTGTACCCAACTGCATGAACTGGAGATGTGAATATTGTGCTCTTTGCAGCTAAGATTTCTCACTTTATTATTTAAGTTTTAACACCTTACTTTTACACTTGGTACTTTAATCTGGAAGAACAAAATGTAAGTGGAACAGGAACAACTGCCTAAACCCATGGATGCATACTCCAACAGGATCTCTACGCAACATCAAGGTTACTATTGTCAGGAAGGATTTTGTCTTCGGGATTTTGTCATGTTACTTTCAAAAGAATGCAGTTCATCTATTATTTCTACTATCAACACACTTGAGCCCACAAGAACCATTCACCGTAGTGAGGAAGAGTAGCAGGGGAGATGCTAAAATACATTTAATTTCTCTAAAAATGAACTTAAGATACTCTGTGTATTATCATTTGAGGGGAAATAAAAGCAGCCTGGTACATTATAACAACAGGGCCATCTATATCTACTTACTGGCATAAGCTAGCAAAGAAGCTAACTGCAAAGAAAGGAAATATTACAAAGAAAAAGATACACATTCTCCCCAGAGGGGAGTTTTCTGAAATACATCAACTTAAATCAGTGAGAACAAGTGATCCAAAGTTTCTGAAATAGCCATCAAAGTTTGATGGAGCAAAATTTAAAAAGAGAAAAGCAAGAGAGAGCTGACGACAAACACTAAGATCAGAGCTAAAATGGAAAGGCCACGTACCCCAATGATGGCGTTCAGCTCTGCCATGGTCACCTGCTTGGCCCGTTCCACAGCCTGCACCACCTGTTGCTGGTGCTATAAATGAAGATCAGAAACAGAATACAATTATTTGTCTTCTAGTCAGTCAAGAACAACTTTTCCTAACATGTCCTCTAGCTTCAATTTCATGCAAAACAGGATTCAGGGGTCTCTACAAGGAGCTCTGGAGTCTTGGTGTGGCACTGTGGGTTAAAGCGCTAGACTGCACAGTCAGTTTAATTAAACTGTAAGGTTGGTGGTTCAAGCTCACCAGTCCCTCCTTGGAAACCCTCTAGAGGTCACTATGGGTCGGAACAGACTCAATGGCACTTAACAACAACAACATAAGGAGCTCTGGTAGCACAGTGGTTATGAATCGGGCTGCGAAACTTAAGGTCAGCAGTTCGAAACTACCAGCTATTCCGCAGGAGAAAGATGAGGCTTTCTGCTCCCACAACATTTACAGCCTCAGAAACCCTGTACAGGGTCACTATGAGTCAGAACCAACTCCACGGCACATCACCACTACCACCAGCACCACACCACCATACTTCCAAATAGGAGTCCTGGTGTGGCGCTGAGGGTTAATGCGCGGGACTGTAAGGTCAATTTGAACCACAAGGTCGGTGGTTCAAGCTCACCAGTCACTCCTTGGAAACCCTATACAGGGTCGCTGTGAGTCAGAACTGACTCAATGGCGTTTAACAACACTTCCCAACAGTAGCCTAGGCGGAGGATGACTACATGTCTAGGGACATGTGGGTCTATAAAGCTGAGAAGGAACTGGGCTTCCAACTGCAGGTATCGCCTCTGTGCCCCCTATACAGATGCACATCCCTACATCTGGGAGAAGGGGCTTAAAATATCTCTCCTTACAGTCAGGAGCTTTGGTAGCGTAGTGGTTACGAATCGGGCTGCAAACCTTAAGGTCAGCGGTTGGAAACTACCAGCTGCTCCGCGGGAGAAAGATGAGGCTTTCTACTCCCCGTAAGAATTTACACCCTTGGAAACCCTGTACAGGGTCGCTATGGGTCGGAACCGACTCGAAGGCACTTAACAACAACAACAACAACAGTCAGTAGTGCACAAATAAACGCCTTCCACTAACACTAACAAGCAAAGAAACACAACCCTTCCTTTCTTTGCACTCTTTTCTCTTTGTCACCTGTATAAAATCTGTTTGAAAATATTTCCTAGAAGTACTTGTTTTTAAAATTTCTCCTGCCATTTGTTAGCGTAGACACTGGAAGGACACATAGGATTCAAGGTTTATGTGTCTTCTAGAAATGCTGAAAGTGTTCATGTTTTTATTTCCTGTCATGAATGGCTGGCTGCATATTTAAAATATCAAAGACACACACAGAGAAAAAGTGCAACCCTCACTAGCAGTAAAGTTGAAGGACCTTCACGTATTTCTTTAAAATGTAATAGAAAGACTAAAGTCTACAACTTATTTTTCCTTTCTGAAAAACTAGGATGTAAGCCTCAACTCTTTTAGATGTCTCCAGACACTTTCTTACTCTTTAATAAAGTATTTGCCCAAAGTAAAGTCATTCATCTTCCTCTTTCTCTGAAAAAAGAAAAAAAAAAATCCTAATTACTTGTGAACTCACTGTGAGGTCTAGAGAGGCACAGACAATACAATGACCAGAAATAGAAGTTTCCCCCTGAATTAGGAGGCACTAACATAACAGCGTGCCAAGCACATGAGTGTTCTCTGGTAGCGTAGTGGTTACGAATCGGGCTGCGAACCTTAAGGTCAGCGGTTCGAAACTACCAGCCGCTCCGCGGGAGAAAGATGAGGCTTTCTACTCCCCGTAAGGATTTACACCCTCGGAAACCCTGTACAGGGTCGCTATGGGTCGGAACCGACTCGATGGCACTTAACAACAACAACAACATAACAGCGTGCCAAGCACATGAGTGTTCAGAATGAAGACAATCTGAAAAATAGCAATACTTAGAAAACAGAGCAAAGACAAGACATAAGATTATGAGGCAGAGTTAATACTCAAAGTGAGAAGATTACGAACCTTTTAATTTTCTCAACATTCAACAATGGTTTCTCTCAAACCTTCCATGAGGTAATATAAAGCTCAGGGACTATATGTGCACTACACATGTACACACTCATCATTCTGTTCACTTACTCATTCAGTCAACACAATGTTTTAAACTCTTATTCTATGCCATGTTTCCATCTTACTATAATATCTACATATCACTCACATGTTGTTGTTGTTAAGTACCATGGAGTCAGTTCCGACTCATAGTGACCCTGCATAGGGTTTCCAAGGCTATAAGTCTTTACAGGAGCAGAACGCCTCATCTTTCTTCCGTGGAACTGCTGGTAGTTTCAAACTGCCGACCTTGCGGTTGGCAGCCTGACTCATAACCACTATGCTACTAGAGCTCCTTATTGACATACTACCTATGCCATATTAAACATTTAAAGACAGAGACACAAAAATTACGTTTAGTTATGGTCTTTCTACCATGAAGATCACTCAACTCTAGCTTCAAAAACTGGACTTTCACCGCTAGATGGCCTGCAGTAACTTAAGGAGTAGGGGTATCTTTCTGACTCGGCATTAAAATCAACTGCGGATTGTATCCATTTAACCTAGCATGGATGGCTTGATGATCAGAACTTGACTGCAGAAGATAAAGAAGTGTGATACCAGAAGCAAGTGTAAATTGCTACAATTTGATGAATTTGACCTTCACTTATGGATACAGTTGCTCAAAGCACAAATTGAGAATTTGTCTTCACATCAAGGATCAAGCCTATCGCCCCTCATCACACAGGGCTGATGTTGTTAAGTGCCGTCAAGTCGATTCCAACCCATAGTGACCCTATATAGGGTTTCCAAGGAGCAGCTGGTGAGCTTGAACCACTGATGTTGCAGTTCAAACGACTCTGCAGTCTGACACATTAGCCCCACAGCGCCACACCCGGACTCCTGATGTTGTTGTTCAGTACCAAGGAGTTGGTTCCAACTCATAATCACCCTCCCTGCACAGGGTTTCCAGGGCTGCAAATCTTTACAGGAGCAGAAAGTCTCATCTTTCTCCCGTGGAAAAGCTGGTAGTTTCAAACTGCCGACCTTGAGGTTAGCAGCCCGATTCGTAACACCTACGCTACCAGAGCTCCTTACTTGATTGTTGTTGTTGTTGTTCTGTGCTGTGGAGTCGGTTCCAACTCATAGTGACCCTGTACAGGGTTTCCAAGGCTGTAAATCTTTATGGGAGCAGAAAGCCTCATCTTTCTCCCGTGGAATAGCTCATAGTTTCAAACTGCTGACCTTGAGGTTTGCAGCCCAATTCGTAACCACTACGCTACCAGAGCTCCTTTAGGGGCAGGAAGTTATAAGACATTGGCTACCAAAAATGGGAGGGCTATAAAGGTCCAAAGTGGCTAGCTTACAAGTTTTCAAGAGGGAGTTTAATTTCAGAGCAAGTGGGGGAGGACAGAATCCCCAATCCCCACTGAATAGTTTTCATCCTGTCTAGATAGATCCAGTCAAAGGAATAGAATTCTTTTGATCCAATAGTGAGCAATTGTTATCATGACTAATTGCGATCATCACAGCTGTAAAGGTAGAAGTTGTGTAACAAAAAGTAGAGAGTAGTTAACCTTACTTTCCAGGAACAGAGGACACTAAGACGATCAAGAGGGAAAAGCATGAGTGGAACTTGGGATCTTAACCAGAGAAGCAGCGACGCCAGAGATGGAGGCAGAGGTGATGGCATGGAGAGGTAGAGCAGTTGAAGACTCTAGAGCCATAGAAAGAGAAAGGTGGGCAGGAAGCTGGTTTGCAAAATGTGCCCTTTGGTTGTCTGAAAATTATATATTTCTGTGTGTTTTGTGTACATCCAAAAAAAAAAAAAAAATAGGGAACAGAGGCAAATACTGTTAACCGGTGACGCATGGAGGAGATTGTACTCATTGTGATGAAACAAAATACGATTGGTTGAATGCAACACCGATGTTCTAACATGTAAACTATCATTCAACTGACAAAAAGTTTAAAAAAAATTAAATGAATATACAAAGGCTATGGAGGCAGTGTCAGAAATTGGGGGTGGGAGGGGAGGGAGGAAATCAAGCACATTTATTGAGAAACACCAGCTTGCCACACCTGTGACATCAGATGCTCCAAAGAAACTTGCAAAAAAGTTAAAATAACAACGGAAGCTATGATTCAGAGCCTTTCCTTTTCTTTGATGGCAACAGCCATGAGCTAATACAATATCTGAACTTGACCTGTAGTTCAGAATTTTACTTTCCTATTTCTGTTTACAGCCATGAATCATTTGCTGTTTTAGGACTTCCTGAACATAAGCCCCCTAAGGTAGGGAAAACCTTCCCATAGTGCTCTGAAAGTACCAGAAACACACAGGTAGTGCTCACTCAGTCACACAGTACCATTACACCACAGACAAGTAAGTACACACCGGGTCAGGTGTGAAAGACAAAACCCAAACAGGAAGAAGGGCAAGAGATCACAAGAGCTTGCAAACACTAGAGGAAGAAGCCCAGAGTGTCCCTGTAAGCTGAAGCAGAGGTGGTACTTTTCCCCAGATTTTAACAAATAAGGTGTCTGACTCAGAACATCCAGGGAGCTTTTCACACCTTCTAAAAACCATGGTGCCTTTCCCCATATGTCTGCATCTACTCCCCTTTCTTCACCTTCCCCATCTGTTCCTCTCCTCCCACTCTACCCTACATCTCTCCCACTTCCTGCTTATCCCCTCTGCCACCACTCAAGTGGTGACAGCAACTGTAGAGACAGTGTAATCTGCAGAAGAGAATACACCTATCACTGTTGTTACTGCTCAAGTGACTCACTCAGATGTGAGCCCTCTTGCACTTTCTTCTACCAGCACCACTACAGAAATGCTACGAAGGATAAAAGTAGCAAGGTGAGGATAAGGGGGGGTGGAGGGGTGGGGGGTGTTAACAAGACAAAAAAATTAAATAACAATGACCAATTACTTATTCTTTACAATACCATAATGTAAGGAATTTAAGCAAGGTTGAAAAATTAAAGCCTGCACATTCAATCACCATCCTACTTAGATTTATCATAAAATGTTTAATTATTTATGTCCTGAAAGAGTATTAAAAATGCTTTTATACAAGAGACAAATATTAAATTAATGCAGTCTTAATGACAAGCCGGACAAAGTATGTTGAGAAACACACCTTATCAAACTACTAGCCTATGTAGATAAAACTAAATGTACCACCGCCGAGTTAATTCTGACTCAGTGTGCCCTTATAGAATGGTTCCAGATGGTTTTCAAGACTAACATCTTTATGGGAACAAATAGCTTCATCTTTCTCCCACGGAGCAGCTGGTGGGTTTGAATCACCAACCTTGCAGTTAGAAGCAAACCACTTAACTCACTGTGCCACCAAGGCTCCTCAGACTGTGTATCCAAAACCCAGGGTCATCGAGACGATTCTGACTCATAGCAACCCTATACAGTGTTGAGACTGTAAGTTTTTAACCGAGCAGACAGACTCATTTTTCTCTCGCAGTTCAAGCTAATGGGTTTGAACCACCAACTTTCAGTGAGCATAATTCACAGCAACACAAGGACTCCTGTGTACTCTATGTGTTTAATTCTTCACAGAAGGGATTCTGATGACAAAACCTGAGAATTACATTTATGGTGTAACAACAGTGTGGCACTTCTACTACAAAAACAAATAATAATACATAATACAAATTAAGATTGTTTTCTTTAATAATGTCCTATTGACTAAGGTTTCTCTGTTATTCATAAGGTTTACAGTGACTAAATATTTGGAAGTAGTTCATCACGCTTTCATCCAAGTCCGTCTTCATCTGGAAGCTCATCTGAAACCTGTCCACCATGGGTGACCCTTCTGGTATTTAAAATACCGGTGGCATAGCTTTCAGAATCACAGCAACTCACAAGTCACCACAGTACAACAAACTGACAGACAAGTGGTCACAGACGAGGGATATCATTGCTGATATCCGATGGGTCTTGGTTGAAAGCAGAGAATATCAGAAAGATGTTTACCTGTGCTTTATTGAGTACGCAAAGGCTTTAGATTGTGTGGATCATGACAAGCTATGGACAACGTTGTGAAGTATGAGCATTCCAGAACACTTATTTGTGCTCATGAGGAATCTGTACCTGGACCAAGAGGCAATTGTTCAAATAGAACATAGGAACAATGAATGGCTTAAAATTAAGAAAGGTATACAACAAGGTTGTATTCTTTCACCATACTTATTCAACCTGTATGCTGGGCAAATCATCCGAGAAGCTGGGTTATATGAAGAAAAATGTGGCATCAGGATTGGAGGAAGACTCATTAACAACCTGCGATATGCAGATGATACAACCTTGCTTACTGAAAGTGAAGAGGACTTAAAACATTTACTGATGAAGATCAAAGAGCACAGCCTTTGGGTATGGATTACATCTCAATGTAAAGAAAACAAAATCCTCACCATTGGACCAATAAACAACATTTTTATCAACGGAGAAAGGACTGAAGTTGTCGAGGACTTCATTCTTCTTGGATCAACTATTAACACTCATGGAAGCAGCAGTCAAGAAATCAAACGTATTGCCATTAGGCAAATGTGCTGCACAAGACCTTTTTAAAGTGTTGAAAATGCAAAGAAGTCAGCTTGAGGACTAAGGTGTGCCTGACCCAAGCCATGGTATTTTCAATAACCTCATATGCATGTGAAAGCTGGACAGTGAATAAGGAAGACCGTAGAAGAATTGATGCTTTTGAGTTATGGTGTTAGAGGAGAATACTCAAAGTGCCATGGGCTGCCAAAAGAACCAATAGATCCATTTTGGAAGAAGTACAGCCAGAATGCTCCTTGGAGGCCAAGATGGCCAGGCTTCATCTCTCACACCTTGGACATGTTGTCAGGAGGAACCAGTCACTGGAGAAGGATGTCATGTTTGGTAAGGTGGTGGGTCAGAGAAAAAGAGGTGACCCCCAACAAGATAGATTGGCCAAGTGGCAGCATTGATGGACTCAAGCGTGGCAACAGTAGTGAGGTTGGCCCAGGATCAGGCATTGTTTAGTCTGCTGTGCATTAGGTCCCGATGGGTCGGTACTGACTTGATGGCACCTAACAACAACAACAATTGACTAAGGTAAGGAGCTCTGATAGTGTAGTGGTTTTGAGTTGGGCTGCTAACCTCAAGGTCAGCAGCTCAAAACTACCAGCTGTTTTGCAGGAGAAAGATGAGACTTTCTGCTCCCATAAAGATTTACAGCCTCGAAAACCCTATGCAGGGTTGCTGTGAGTCGGAACCGACTCCACGGCACACCACCACCACACCACCATTGACTAAGCTAGTAGGGGCAGAGATGTAAAATGAACTAAGACTCCTATGATGAAAACTCATATTTACTGATGAAAGACTGTATAGTCTTCAGCATGGATTGCACCTTCAACGTAAAAAAAACACACAAAAATCCTCACACGATAAATGAAAAGACTGAAGTTGTCCAAGACTTCATTTTGCTTGGATCCAAAATCAACACTCATGAAAGCAACAGTCAAGAAATCAAACGACTTATGGCATTAAGCAAATCTGCTACAAAAGACCTCCTCTCTGTGTGTGAAAAAGCAAAGCTGCTACTATGAGAACTAAGGTGCACCCGACCCAAGCCACAGTATTTTCACTTGTCTCATATGCATGTGACAGTAGGACAATGAATAAGTAAGAGCAGAGAAGAATCAGAAGCATTTTCATTACGGTGTTGGAGAATACTGAAAGAAAAATGGACTTCAGAAGAACAAACAAATCTGTCTGGGGAGAAGTACAACCAGAATGCTCCTTAGAAGCTAGAATGGCCAGACTTCATCTCTTATACTTCTTATATGTTATCAGGAGAGACCAGACCCTGAAGAAGGACATCACGCTTGGAAAAAATGAGGATCCATGAAAAAGACAAAGACCCCCCAGCCCACAACAAAATGGACTGACACAGTGGCAGCAACAATGGGCTCAATATAACAAATGTCATTTTTGTTCTATTGTGCACAGGACTGCAGCAATGAGTCTGAACAGCTAACAACAACCAACCTAATTAGTATCATATTAAGTGATATTCCTGACCCTTGGAGAAGTTAAAACGAACAAGACATGACCTGTTCCACTCTTCACAAACTCACAGTGAAAACTAGTAACCAATTGCCATCAAGTTAACTCCTACTCAATATGTTTCAGAGTGCAACATAGGGTCTTGAACAGCTGATTTTTCAGATGTGGATCTCCACGCTTTTCTTCTAAGACATCTCTAGGTGGGTGCAAATCTTCAGCCTTCCAGGTGGCAACATATCCAGATTCTATGAGCGCATGCACTTTTTCTATGTCTGCAAGTGACAGACATAGAACACATCTTATAATACAGGAATAAGACTTAATATGCAAGGGCAGGTCGTAGAAGGGATAGCCAGCACTTCCTGGGGCAGCAGGATGTTGTTGTTAGCTGCTGTGGAGTCAGTTCTGAATCCTAGTGACCCGGTACAGGGATTCCCAGGAGCTGCTTGGTGGGTTTGAACTGCCGGTCTTGAGGTTAGCAGTCCAGTGATTATCTACAGCACCATATAAGAACTCCATAGGGCATCAGGATGGGCCTCATTTACAAGGCATTCATTCCAATAACATATTAAGTACCTACTGTGTTCCAGGCACTCTGCTAAACACTGAAGTTAAGAGTAATGAACAAAGATGATCATGGGCTCCCTAGAGCTTATACTTTATCAAGGAAGACAAGTCAGTAGGTTGAATAATTACTCAAGAGACTGTCTGATTAAACTGGAGGATACTTTTCCATGAAGAAAATTACAGGATGCTCTGTGACCATTTATCAGAGAAATTGAATCTAAGTTGGAGCTCGGGAAAGATTCCATAAGGAAGCAGATTTGACATCCAACACATGAAGAGTTGCTCTGTGGGTGAAGAGCAAGAAGAAAGGAATGCCAGGTACAGGAAACAGCTTGAGTAGGTCCTCAAAGGGGAGGGGCGCTTGCCTCCATAGAAACAGAAAAAGAAGACCTGGCCTGTAGGACTGGAGAAGGAGAGGTGATGGAAGACAGAGAGGAGAGCTACGGATTTACAGGGTCTTCTTAAGCACAGTAAGACACATGCAGAAAGCTTTAAAGAGGAAGAGGTATTCACTCCACACAACACAAAAGCAAGCATATGAAGATGGGGGAATATGGCACGGGCTTACTCTACAGAAGCACACATTAGTGGAAAATGAGATCTCCAAGGTGAAGAGGCCAAACAGTAAAGGGCTATGTTTAGCATGCAAAGAAGCTGTATTCCCATCCTGGCAGGAAATGTGAAGTTATTTGTTTTAACTTTTATTTTAGCAGTTGAACACTCACTTTACTCCATTTTTGTAAAATGGATGTGAGAACAGTAAGGTACTGGGGAAGGGGAAACCAGATCATAGGTGAAAACAGTGTAAAGGGTTAATGCAATTTTCTAGAGTGAAAGAAGTTTCAAGTTTGAACTTGGACCAAAACCATTTTGCTAATAGGAACCATTATTGGGCCACCTGTACCTAAAAAGCCATTCACTCATAGAAACTCAATACAGAAAATGGCCTTTATCGAGCACGACACCAATGTATCAGTAATGGCCCAGACATTATAACAACCAACCAACCAACAAGTAAAACTTTGTCTTTCCAGATGTGGCATTGTGGGTTAATGCATCAGACTGCAAAGCCGTTTGAACTGCAAGGTCGGCGGTTCAAGCTCACCAGCTGCTCCTTGGAAACCCTATACAGGGTCACTATAGGTTGGAATCGACAGCACTTAACAGCAACAACAAAGATGTCAAAGGAGCTCTGGTAGTATAGTGGTTACGAATCAGGCTGCGAGGCTCAAGGTCAGCAGTTTGAAACTACCAGCTGTTCCACAGGAGAAAGAAGAAGTTTTCTGCTCCCGTAAAGATGTACAGCCTCGGAAACCCTGTATAGGGTCGCTATGAGTTGGAACCGACTCCACGGCACATAACCACCAACCACTAAAGATGTCAAACTCACCAGCTGCTCCTCAGAAACCCTACACAGGGTTGTTAAGAGTCAGAACCGACTCAACAGTACCTAACAACAACACCACCACAGATGTCTAACAGTTGTCTGAGTAATGAGGTTAAAGTAATGAATTTCTAAACGCTACCTAGCAGGTGGAGTCCTGGCGTGACACTGCACATTTATGCGATGGACTGCAAGGTCGGTTTGAACCACAAGGTTGTCAGTTCAAGCTCACCCGTCACACCTCAAAAACCTTATACAGGGCCACTATGAGTCAGAACCAACTTGACGGCACTGAACAACAACAAACCTAGTATTTAAAGATGGGGGTGGGGTAGGGTGTGTGCAGTACCAACCATAGGCCAAAGATCGTAACTCTATCCAGATGAATTCTCCATTCTCCTCTGTCACATCCTTAAGTAACAGTCATTTGTTCTGCTTGATCACCTCTTATGAAAGGGACTTCACTACCTCACAGCTTTTGCTATTTGGGGATGGTGGGTGTCCTAATTTATCTTCCCATAAAACCCAGTTTTGCCTCTAAATTGTCCTCCACAGACTGACATTTCAAGTACCTGAAAACGGCATAATGGGTATTTTCAATTATCTCTTTTCCAGAGTAAACATCCTCAAGTCGTTCAATGATCCTTTGTGTAACTACAGAATACATTCATACTCCTTGGCTACTGTTGTGGTCATGCTCAATGTGAACAGAACATATTACTCTTAGGTAAAGCTAAGATGATCAGATCCAATGAAAGTGTCACCCCACACTTTCCAGTAAGTCCACGAACATCTCACTGGTCTTTTTATTTTTTATTTTTAAAAGCAACTCTATCAGTATACTGGAGTACCTGACATGGCACTGGAGGATAAGCACTGGAGCCCAAGGTAGCTTTCGAACTGCATGGTAAGTGTTCAAACTCACCAGTTACTCCTCAGAAATCCTACAAAGGGTCGCTATGAGTTGGTACTGACTCCACAGCACTTAACAACAACATCAAGTATACTGATACACTTTTTGTTGTTAACCCCTGTCCAGTAGTTTTTGACTCATAGCCACTCTATAGCATCTGGTGAGGAGCAGTGGTTCAAACCAACCTTGCAGTCCAGTGTTTATTCTACAGGGCCATAACAAGACAACTTTACTTCAGTCATCTAGGTCAGCATTTCCTAAATAGAAATATTTTTCCCTCCAGAAACTGGATGAAGGCACTCTAACAGTGTAATGGGTTATGAGTTGAGCTGCTAACCACAAGGTCAAGTTTGAATTCACTAGCCACTCCGTAGAGGAAAGATGAGGCTTTCTGCTCCCATAAAGATTTACAGCTTCGGAAACCCTATACAAGGTCCCTCTGAGGCAGAGGCGACTCCACAGCACATAACCACCACTAAAAATAACATAATTACTTAAAACATAAGGAGCTCTGGTAGCATAGTGGTTACGAGTCAGGCTTCTAACCTCCAAGGACAGCAGATCAAAACTACCAGCGGTTCTGCAGGAAAAAGATGAGGCTTTCTGCTCCCGTAAAGATTTATAGCCTCGGAAACCCTATACAGGGTCGCTATGAGTTCAAATCGACTCAGTGGCACTTATTGGTGGTGGTGGTGGTGATGTTCCGTGGAGTTGGTTCCGACTCATAGGGTTTCCGAGGAATGGCTGGTAGGTTTGCACTGCTGACCTTGCAGATAGCAGTCCAGTGTTTATCCTATAGCGTCACACCAGGACTCCATACACACACGTTAAATGGCAGGACGTTTCAGAGCTTCAAATCTCAAGAGATGCGAATATACACAAACCCACTGTCACGTAGTTAATACCTACCAACTCATTGTTGTTGTTGTTGTTGTTAAGTGCCGTCGAGTCAGTTCCGACCCATAGCGACCCTGTACAGGGTTTCCGAGGGTGTAAATCTTTACGGGAGTAGAAAGCCTCATCTTTCTCCCGCGGAGCGGCTAGTAGTTTCGAACCGCTGACCTTAAGGTTCGCAGCCCAATTCGTAACCACTACGCTACCAGAGCTCCTTTCCCTCTATAGGGTTTCTAAGACTGTAAATCATTATAGGAGCAGAAGTCTCGCCTTTCATCCATGGAATGAGTGGTGGGTTTGAACCACCACCCCCCCAGATTAGCAGCCTAATGCCTACCCCACAGCACTACCAGAGCTCCTTAGACAACATATATAGTTCTTCGAAAATAATCTTCGTTGCGGAACATACGATTAAAGCTCTTAGGAACACACTTTGGGAAATGTGGCTAAGTTTCTGGCTCCTTGGATCCCCCATTAGTGATCCTTCATTCTCGCTTACATGGGAATAAAATTCTTTGCTGCTATTTCCAATAAGCTTTACAATCCCAGAGCTGTACAACAGAACTTTCTGCAGGATAGGAAATGTTTTCTATGTCTGTGCAAATACACAGCTATTAGCCTCGATGGATGAAGGTGAACACCGTGAACACTTGAAAAAGAGTTAGTGTGACTTAGAAATTGAAACTCAAATTTTATGTAATTTAAATAGCCACACGGAGACATTAATCAATATATTTTAAAGCTTAGTTCCAGTAATAATAATCTAATCACTCCCTAATTGAAAATCAATGAAATGGGTCGCTTTCTCAAACACCATTAATTTTTTGAGACACATGGAGATAAAAGTTGGCATTGTTGCCTTTGGAAGGAGGCCCCATATTTAAACCTACGAGGAAAAATATTTTACTTCTTCACAGTCATAGTTCACTTCCTGAGGACAATCAGACCCCCATGCCAACATCAGGACCTCACAAAACATCCAACTGCCACCAAAATGCACGGTCATGTAGAACAAGCCAAGTAGTTAGCCGTGGAGCAGTTAGCTCTGAATATATATTTTCAACGAACAGTTGCCCATTGCCCATGCCTAACACTAATGTGAACATCAGAAAATGGAACCAAATCCTTTAGCACCCTACTCCTCCATATGCACCACTCCTTTTACCATAGTCTTCAGACACGTGGCTTTGTCATAAAGTGTCATCTACACTGACTGCCCTGGGCTAGGAAGCCGACCTGCCATGTGTAGGCTGTTAACATTAATGAGCTCTACGGGAAAATGGTGGTAGGGGTAAGCAATGCATGCATATCAGGGAATCTCTGGTGGTTTCAGCCAAGGTCTCCTACAGCAAACCATGTTAGCATAAGCCATTGATTCCTTACAAAGTTAACAAGCAGAGAGATGAGTTAACCCGGTGCCATTATGAGGCAAGAACACTACCACCAGTGCACGTAACCACTACATTTTGTTCATTTCCTCCCTAAGGCACAATTGGAAAAGTGACTGATCACATTCTCCAACTTCCCTTTCAACATTAGTCTACACATGCGAAATGTGGCTCAGAGTAACGCAGCATGTCACAATAACCCAGGTGCCCAAATAAATAGCATTTGAAGACATACTCATTATCTCATCATGTAGTAGAATGACTCTCTTTGCCATCAAGTCAAATTTATGGCAAATTCAAAACCAAAATTCATGTATCATTAGATAGGACTAGCTATGCTAGTCAATTGGAATTATAATGTAAGTTAAACATATTACCACTAGTATCTAACTGGGTATTCTTTTGTACTATTTAATGTCATGTGGAAGGAGCTCTGGTAGCACAGTGGTTACGAATCAGGCTGCTAACCTGAGGGTCAGCAGTTCGAAACTACCAGCTGTTCCCTGCAAGAAAGATGAGGCTTTCTGCTCCCGTAAAGATTTACAACCTTGTAAACCCTGTACAAGAAACCCTGTACAGCAGTTGGAACTGACTCCATGGCACATAACAACAACAATGCAACACGGAATACTCAATAAACTTACAGAATTCTAAAGTTCTAAGTTTTCAGAAAGACAAAAGGGCAATTGAAGTCCTGATGTGGTACTGTGGGCTAATGTGCTGTACTGCAAGGTCGGTTTGAACCACAAGGTTGGCTTGAACCACAAGGTCAGCGGTTCAAGCTCGCCAGCCCCTCCTTAGAAACCCTATACAGGGTTGCTATGTGTCAAAGGCACTTAGTAACAACAACACAGGGCAATTAAAACCAAGCTTTAAGTTAAAATTTGCTTTAGGAAGCATTCTAGTGGAATGTTCCCTTTCTCTCTAGCTAAATATAAGGGTGAAAGAAAAGTACAAGGTCTGAAATATTCATGCCTTAACTTTTGAACAGCAAGATCGGTGGTTGAAACTCACGAGCTACTCCTTGGAAACCCTACACAGGGCCACTATGAGTCAGAAATGACTAGAAGGCTCTTAACAACTTTCTCTTTGGAGTCCTGGTGTGGCACTATTACACAGCACTCGACTGTTAAGCACAGGGTCAGCAGTTCAAACTCACCAGCTGCTCCTCAGAAATCCTATATAGGGAAACGACTCAATGGCATTTAACAATAAAACAACAAACTTTCTCTTTTATTCTCTTAAATTTCTAACGTGGTAAAAAGGATGATGTGAACTTTCTATTTTATGTATTAAGTAAATATTTACTTAAAGTAACTGATGCAAGGGAGAAAACCCCAATCTGCTCAATTGCAAGCCCAGTGAACTCTGGGGTCACTCTGAGGACTAGCTCCTGAGACACTGTCCACCAGCCTCTAAACAGCCACACTTCAGCTTCCAACAGGAGCTCAGGTCAGTAACTCAAGTGACATAAATAACCTGGCTATGGAATTACTAAAGGGGGGGGGGGGGGCAGTATCCATTCTCTTTGGTAATGAATAGGAACAAGTGAAGAATGCCATTTCTCCAAAGGCAATGATGACCATGGCTTCAATTGGAATGCCAATGGTCATAAGCCACCATTACTTTTATCCCTCTTTCAATAACATATATACATTTCAGGCTACTCCTGACTGTGGTGTGGAATGGATCCAAGGTCCAAATTCTTAAAATGGATCAAGTTTGATGCCTAAGATAATTTTTCAATAGTCCTATAATACAATACAACTTCCATGATTTTAGGAAAAGAGGACAGTCAAAATTCTTGTGTCCATTTTCTCCAGTTCACTGACAGTATATACTTACAGCAGAGCATAGCTATGATATGCAAGGAAAGAAAGATGGATTTAAGGACTTAAGCTGCAAAATGCTCCATTCATGAAGAGAGATTTCCCCTTAACGACTTTTCTAGCTTCAAGGAGCATTTTACTGCAAGTCTACTACAAAATAATTGTTGTTAAGTGCCGCTGAGTTGGTTCTGACTCATAGTGGCCCTGTATAAGGTTTTCCAAAAAGCAGCTGGTGATTTTTAACTACCAACCTTGCAGTTACCAGCCCAATGCTTATTAGACAGCACAGGTCAATGTGTGATCAGCTATACCTCCCTCCCCTTCAATTTACAATTGTCCTCAAGAATCTTTGTACTTTTTAAAATACAGGTATACACAAACTGTAAATCTAGATCTAGAAGTCACATACCTATTCTGATGGATTCCTTTGCATCCCCTGTGAAATGATATGAATGATTACACCTGGTGGGTGATGCTTTTCTCCAAGGTTTGAATTGTATGGAAAAGACTCAGTGCTAAAAACCATGTATTTTATCATATTCTATGATAAAATATAAATTATAACCCTGTAATCAGAGGCAGAAGGAGCTCTGGTAGCGTAGTGGTTACAAATCGGGCTGCTAACCTTAGGGTCAACAGTTTGAAACTACCAGCTGTTCGGCGGGAGAAAGACGAGGCTTTCTGCTCCCGTAAAAATTTACAGCCTTGGAAACCCTGTACAGGGTCGCTATGAGTCG
This sequence comes from Chrysochloris asiatica, assembly GCF_000296735.1. Taxonomy (NCBI): domain Eukaryota; kingdom Metazoa; phylum Chordata; class Mammalia; order Afrosoricida; family Chrysochloridae; genus Chrysochloris; species Chrysochloris asiatica. The sequence continues at coordinate 27,861,925 of NW_006408532.1, read as the reverse complement.
GAACCGACTCCACAGTACTTAACAACAACAACAATGTACTATGTTGGGCAGAAATTACTAATTGTGTCCCACCATTCCATCTCCTCTAATAGTTTTAGGTGAGCACAAGGACCAGTCAGCTAACCTTAACATTTCCAAGTCTCTCTGGCAGCTACTGTGTGCAGGTAACTAAATGCTGGCCATTAAAGATTCCCTAAAACTGTGGGGGTTTCCACATTATACCCTTTAACAGGAAAAGTATATAAGGCCCCTCTCTTCTTATTATCATTCCTGGTGGACGGGGCAGGACACAATGGTGTTAGGAAGTACAAACATCAATTAAAATAAAAGGAACTTGTGTTCAAACATAATAGAGTCACAAATTAGTCAAAGCTGCTTCCAAGAGAACCCTTAGGTGGGAGAGAAACAAGCTTCTACCGTGATTTCCGTTAAAACAATCAAACATTTAGCCAGGTCCTTTATATCACGAAGCTTCCGATCACAAGCCTGCAGTGAAATCATCCCACTATACTACATGAATGAGGAAACTGACATCAAAAAAGGTGAAATATTTTGTCCAACAGCATAAAGGAAGCCAACTACAGCTGAACTAGGACTTGGTTCTGGGCCAGCTGTACCTCATTATCACATTGCCTGCCTTTCCTATGTTGTTAAGGGCCGTCAAGTCACTTCTGACCCACAGCAACCCTGTATAGGGTTTCCAAGGAGCGGCTGGTGAGCTTGAACCACTGACCTTACAGTTCAAACCAACTTTGCAGTCCAGCATATTAACCCATAGTACCACATTGCTTTTCCAATGAACTCTGCTTCTGACTATTGGTACAACAAGTTTTTGAAAAATACAACTTTATCTTGAGGAAACAGTTTGAACTATAAGAATGCATTTTCATCTAGAGCCTAAAAGGAGTTTAAAGTTTTCCACGGTCTTCAGAGAAGCTTATTAGTTACCAAGAAAAATATCCTGCTTGTCTCAAAACAACCCTTGTAAAGCTGCACTTTATTGCTTATACATAACTGCGAAAAAATGAAAGCAACCAACATTTTCTTGAATGTTGCTGTTGTTAAATGCCATCAAGTCTGTTGTTCCAACTCACGGGAACCCTGTATAGGGTTTCCAAGGAACGGCTGGTGGCTTTGAACTGCTGAGTTTGTGGTTAGCAGTCCAGTGCTCATCCTATATATAGCAAGCACCACACCAGGACACCAATATATGAATAATACACTGCTATTTACACCCTCGGAAACCCTGTACAGGGTCGCTATGGGTCAGAACCGACTCGATGGCACCACTCAACAACAACAACACACAACCATACCCACAAAAATCCAAGACAGAATACAACTTCCCCATAGAGTTTCCAAGGCTTTAAATCTCTATGGAAGCGGACTGCCACATCTTTCTCCTCTAGAATGGCTGGCGGCTTCGAACTGCTGACTTGCTAAACAGTTAAGTGCTTTAACTACTGCACCACCAAAGCGCCATTGTTGTTATTGTGTGCTACTGCGTCGGTTCTGACTCATAGCTAGCTGCCCTGTACAGGGTTTTCCGAGAGAGCAGCTGGCGAGTTTGAACTGCTGACCTTGTGGTTAACACAGTAGTAGCCCAGTGCATATCCTACAGTGCCACACCAGGGCTCTCCTTACAATGGAAATCAACAATCAAACTATGAAAGACATGAAGAATCTTAAACTGAGTATTGCTCAACCAGTACCGCCAGTCTAGGAAAGTTGCACAGCATACTGGACGGTCTGAGTTATGTGACAATCTGGACAAGACAAAACCACAGAGAGGGTAAAAGGAGCAGTGGCCACCACAGGCTGGGGATGAATTTGTGGAGCACAGGGTATTCTGGGGATAGTAAAATCACTCTAGAGGACACTACAATGGTATACACACGACACCATGCATTTTGTCAATATATAGGACTATATGACACAAGAATGAACTATGGACTTTAGTTAATAATGTATCAGTTAGAAGAAACTGCAGGGGGTACAGGGTTTTATGGGAATACTCTAAGTTTTCAGTGCAATTTTTCTGGAAACCTACAGTGCTCTAAAAAATTTGTCTATTGAAACACTTTTTTTTTTTTTTTTTCATTTAATGACCCTACTAATTCAGGGAAATGAAATAAAAGTACGAAAACCAGAACTGTTTTCTACAGCAAGCCCTCACGGCTCAGTGCCCACTATTTTATGCTTAACACAATAAGTTAAGACAAACATTTACCCCCCCCCCCCCCATACTCTGAAAGATAAATCTGTGTGGAGCTAACTACCCAATGGTGGAAAAAGTCCCTGAAATCGCAAGGCTGAGCTAATTTCACAGGAAGACTGCCAACCAGCTCTTTCAGAAATATTACATTAAACACTTCCCAGTTTTTACGTAAATCCCTCCTCTTCAAATTTCTTGAGACCAGAATAATTTAGAATAAAATCCCATTTCCCTGGAAGTACAATTGGAAAAGTGCACCATGCCAAGTACTTACATTTTAATCAGTAAAACACACATATATATCTAAAGATGGGTTTAGTCTCCCATTCTATAGGAATACCAAAGCTCAGAGAGAGATCAGCTTTCTCAACACACAGAAAGAGATTAAGCTGGTAGTAGACCAATGCAGTAGGAAGATTACCAGGAAGTAACAAGGGATGCATAGATTTTCAACCAACGTCAGAATCTCCTAAAAGGTACGTTCCTAAAATGGGGAAAGGAAGGGACATCGTTACTGAGACACTAGAGCACAGAAAGTACTTACTTTGTTGTTGTTAAGTGCCGTTGAGTAGGTTCTGACCCATATCGACCCTGTATAACGTTTCCGAGGTGCGGCTGGTGAGCTTTACCCCTGTAAACTTGGGGTCCTAAGCGACTTTACAGTCCAGCGCATTAACACACAATGCCACACCAGGCCTCCAAAAAAATACTTAATGGCATCCTTCAATTTTGCTGAAGGCCCATAACATCTACAGGTCTTACAACAATTTTTTGAATTGTCTTAAAAACAAAACAAAAAACCTCATCCCCACAAAAGCTACTACTTTTAAAAGCAAAACTAACTTCAGCTATACAACCAGTTATTTTGAAAATAACCAGTCTCAAACTAGATTGACACTCGGTTGCAGCATTATTCACAATAGCAAAAAGATGGAGACAGTCAAAAGTGCCCATTAATGGAAGAATGGATAAACAAACTGTGGACACAGACACAATGGAATACTATGCAATGCTCAAAAATAACAAAGAATCCCCAAACACCTCATAACATGGATGAACCTGGAGGATATTATGCTGAGTGAAATTAGTTAATCACAAAAGGACAAATATTTTATGAGACCATTGGTGTAAAGCTTCAGAAAAGGTTTCCATACTAGAAAAAAAAACAACATTCTTTGATGGTTACCAAGGATGAGAGGGAGGGAAGAGTAATTCACTGGCTAGAAGGTAGACACAAGGTTAGCTGGGTGAGGGAGGGGGGCAGAAGAATAATGAAGCTAAGTGAAAACACAGGGAGGTATGCATGTGCTACAGGGGACGGAGGCTAATAATAGTGATATATACACAACCTTTGAATAACTGTGTTCTGTGTGTGGATACATGGATTGAGACATAGGTTGAATGGGAAGGGAAGACAAATGGGATATATATAGATTTATATATCCCACAAACATGAGTTTGAAAGAGGATATTTGTACAAGAGTATTTACCTTTCCTGCAAACACAACTATAAATGTGGTGGAGCACACAGCAGGCAAAAGGATAAAAATGTACTACATAACACCAAATATCTTATAGCAATGAATTGCTAGGCTGGGCGGCTCAGGACCATAGTCTCAGGGGACACCACAGTCAAATGGCTTAACAGTCCTCAAAGACAATGTTCGACATCCTGAATGAGTGAGTCGCATCTAGGATCGTAAAAGTTCTAAGGTGCAGTTATTGGTCTCCCCATGTGTGGTGTCCTGGTGTGGCACTGTGGGTTAATGTGCTAGACTAGCAATATCGGTTTGAACCGTGAGGCTGTCAGTTCAAACTCACCAGCTGCCCCTCGGAAGCCCTATACAGGGTCGCTACGGGTTGGAACTGACTCGACAGCACTTAGCAACAACAACTTATGGATCAGTGATCAGAATTAAAGAGGCTGAACCTGTAAACATGTTCAGTCTCCATGATACAGCCCAGAACTAGTCTAGGCGCTGCCCAGCTACCACTACCCGGCCCCTGAAAGGGATCACATTAGAGGAGTCAGAGAGAATGAGAGAAAATGTGAAACATAACTCAAAGCTATTTAATAATATTAATAAAAAGGCCAGGTTTACTGGCCAGAAAAAGACTGGCAGAACCTGAGACTATGACTGACCCTTGAACACTTTTCAGGTCTGGAAAGAAACTCACTCATCCTCATGGCCCAATTTTCAGCCAAGAAGGACATAAGTTTATAGGGGAGGGGAGGAACAGGGGACAACACACCAGCAAGGTATGCTCACCACGGAATGATCAATCATTCAAAATTAAAAGGGCAACATTTTCCTAAGGACTCAGTTGAGAAAGGATGGGAAGGTGGGTGGAATGCAAATAGAAACCACAGGGAGGAAGTGGGATAACTGCTGTTGCATGGAGGGGATTGTAATCATTGAGATGAAACAAAGTGTGTGTGACTTGTTGAATGTAAAGCTGATGATCTTGTCTGGAAACGTTCACTCAATTCAAAATAAAAAGTTAAAGAAAAAAAAAAAAAAAAATGGATTGAGATGTTTCTAGATGGCTTCACACTAAGTAAAGCACAGACCACTGGCTCCTCCTGCAGTGAGTTCTACAGGTGGAGCACCTTGAGGATCTTTACTTGCTGCTGAGGGAGAGGCAGGTGTTTGCTGAGTTGAAAAACCAATTCTTAAAGCTAGTAAAGACACAACACCTTGGGGCTACTTAATGTCTCACTAAGATCCTTCAGTGAGCCCTGGGTTCAGTTCAAATCTACATTATATTCTCCTAGTTACAAACATTGCTGTTGCTAAGAGCTGTCCAGTTGTCCAGTTCTTAGTATAGGGCTCCCAAGGAGTAGCTGGTAAGTTTGAACTGCCGACCTAGTGCGTTACAGCCCAGTGCTGATTCTACAGCACCAAACCAAAAGTCCAATACATTAGAGAGGAAGATAACCAACCAACTTCCTTCCAAAAAGGCAATGATTAAAAAACAGGGGGATGGTGAATAACTTATCGACAGCCAATACAATAATCAACTGTGTAACCCTACCTCCAATCAACATGGTCCCATCACCACTAGGTCCACGTCTTCCCTCTCCTTCGTCCCCCTAATAACCACTTTCTTCTCTATACATTTGCCTTGTCTTCTTGTAAATGAGATCTTATGATATTTTTTTAAAAAGCTCAACAGGCAAAAATTGTGTGCTATATTTTCGACAAAAAAAGAAAAAGCAGTTGCTGAGCCTGCTTATGTACAACCAAAAACTTCCTGGGATCAGGTTTCTTGGTTTGGATGTTTAAAGTCATGGTTTCATGGGACATTCCATCTAACTAGACTAACAACATACTGGTTGTTGTTATGTGCCGTGGAGTCGGTTCCGACTTATAGCGACCCTGTACAGGGTTTGAAAGCCTCATCTTTCTCCCGCAGAACAGCTGGTAGTTTCGAACTGCTGACCCTGAGGTTCACAGCCCAAGTCCCTCTGTTTTACCTTCTAGTTCTTACACGTGGCCACCATTCAACAATGGGTCCCTAATTTGCATAGAACAACAGAGGAACACTAGTCAGGAGTAGGAGAACATGGTGTGTGTGGTTAATTGCTCTCAGAAACAACTGTGTCTCTCTTGTCGTGAGACCAGAAGAACCAGATGATGCCCGGCTACCATTACTAAAACATTTTGCTCAAAGATTCTACAGAAGAATTCTGTCCAAAGAGGTGAAAATTCAGGACAGAATTCCAGATTCACATAGACTCCAGACTTCATGGAGCCAGGAGGATTAGAGGAATCCCTGAAACTACTGCCCTGAGGCAATCTTTAAATCTTAGACCTTCAACCAAGCCCTGAAGTCTCCTTAAATCCAAAGAAAAGTTTAGCTACACTACTAAAAAGAAAAAAAAGTCTGCCTTGAACGTTATGCTCTTTTAAGAACTATCTGTACAGAATCAAACTGACAACAGCAACTTGAAAGATTAGATAAGGACCTTAGGCAGCACTGAATTTATGTTAATGGAGGAAGAGGAATTCAGAAAAACCAGGGTGATAATGGTTAAGCAACTCCAAGAATGCAATCAATGCCACTAACTGATACATGTAAAGACTGATAAATCGGTGTATGTTTTCAAAAACAAAATTAATTTAAAATAAAAATTCCCAAAAAGAAACTCAAAGGTCCATTGCTGCTGTCTCTGGAGTAGCTAGTCCTACTCATCACCAACATCAGGGAGTGCTTACGATGTGCTAAACTGCACATGGAGAAATCTCAAGTAATTCTTACAACAATCAGCTGATCTCCATGCTGGTATTAACCTCAGCACTAGACAGAAAAAAATGAGTTACCCAAGCAAGCCATTTACTCACAATCACCCAGTTTAATTTGGATAGAGTAAACCACACACTTTATAACAGGCAAGTTAGGACTCTACCCAGATCCAACTGTCATCCCTGTCATCATCTTGCCATCCCACACTTATGGCACTGCCCAGGAGGAGTTCTTTGTTTATAGTTTTCCTTGCAAACGAGACCCAAAGCAGGACAGAGAAGAACACCTCACTTACTGCCTTGAGACATGACTTTTCAGGAAAATCTTTGCAGGGTTAGTGGTGTTGTTTAGTACTGTCAAGTCAGTTCCAACCCATAGCGACCTTGTGTAGAGTTTCCGAGGAGCAGCTGGTGAGCCTGAACTGCCAACCTTGCAGTTCAAACGGCTTTGCAGTCTGGTACACTAACCCACTAGGTATAGAATATAAATCAAGCTTACTCATTCCTAAAAAACCAGAAGACAGACAGCTGCCATAAATCCCATAAATTCAGAGAAAGTATCAGGGATCCTGTGAAATTCTCTAAGAATTCTAAGCGATGATTTACTCCCTTTAATGACTAATGCTGGCAATACCGTTGACTAGTGCTCAAGTATTCTTAAGTGAGTGCACCATCATATCATTCACTAGAAGACATACTGGCTATGAACCACAAGGTTAGCGGTTCAAATCCACTAGCTGCTCCTCGGAAACACTACACAGGGTCACTATGAGTCTGAACTGACTCCATAGCACTTAACGACAACAAAAATATGGTGCTGTAGGATCAGCACTGGACTGTTAACCACAAGGTTAGTGGTTCAAACCCACCAGCAGCTCCTTGGAAACCCTTAACCAGGTTCGCTATGAGTCAGAACTGACACAATAGCACTTAACAATAAAAGGATATTTTTAAATTATACTTTTAATGAAATCTTCCAGGAAAATGCTTCTTTTCTATGACTCTTACATATATATACAAGCATACTTTAAGTACTCTTGATCTCTAAGTATACTATTATTTCTTTTTAAAAGTCCTGCAGATAAAGCTTATTTATTTGCTAGTTGTCATGAAATACTATATAATTGGGGGGGGGGGTTATAAAATGTGACAAACAACAAAAGCAATATTAAGCAGACACATTCACTAGGGCATTGGAGTTAAAAATAAACTCTTCTCTGAGATTAGGTAAATTTACCTCTTATTCCTGTCAAACTCCCAAAAACCTGACTTCACATGATCAAAATCCCTCTCTCTTGCTACTATCCTGTAGCTTATACACTTGTCTTCAGGGACATTTTTTTTTTTTTTTTTCAATATTCCTAGATACAATCATTTAAATTTTAAAACAAAAACATTTAAAAATAAATTCAAACAGCACAGCTGCCGTTTGGGGAGGGCGGCCCGCCAGCCACCCAGAGAGCCGGTGTTAAGGAGGAGACTCAGACCTTCAGCCCTGGCACCGAGTAACGCCCGCCCGCAGCCATGCAAGAGTGATTTGCTATGCCTCAGAAGAGACAGGAAATAGAATTCATCTTCCTCTAATAACCTGCCTCCTCCCCTCCTCCCTCCAGATTATAGTCCATCTGGCCTCAGGGTAGAATCAAGAAGTCAGTCTCAGAAAGCCCAGAAGAGGAAGTAAGGTGGGCCGTGACAGAAAAAGCAAGCGTTGTCTATGGCCCACACATTATTATAAAGATATCTACAGACTCAGGAGTTGGAAAACCACAACACAGGTCATCATAAGACTCAAGGATTTCAACCAAGAAATGCCAGAGTACTCAGAGGGAAAAATAAAATCCCAAAACTCTGAGCGGTGAGATGAAGACACCTTCTTCCAGCCTAAAGGAAAAGCAAAGGTGTTTCCAGCTCTCCCCCATGGCTTTCTGCTGCCAAGCATGACTTCCTTAGCCAATTAATTCCAGTCCGGTCTTGCTCAGCATCACGACCCTTACACCTTCTCCTACAGGGCCTCCTCACACAAACAGCCTAACTCACAAGGGAAAACGACCTAGTGACAAATCAGCTCCACCAATATCTCCACCTGCTCACCATCCCTCCCCCAACCCCCCAAGACCTCCTTCCTCCTCTGACAGTAACCTCACAGATCCTGCAGAAATGCCATGGGAATGAAGCTGTACTATATTCAAAGTTTTCCCTGTCACCCTGGGGATGAAGCCTCAACCCAGTTTCAACTCAGTGGGCTTCACATTCTGTCTTCATAAGGCAGAACTGCTGAAAATAAAAAGAAATAGACCCAGTCTGCATCAAAGCAAATAGAAAGGCTGTGAATGAAATGCAAATGTATTCCCTGACTCTTACTTACCATTCCATCTAATCCATGGACTCATAGGGACCCTGAAATGGTTACCCAGGCTATAAATCTTTACGGATCTGAAAGCCTCATCTTTATCCTGCAGAGCAACTGACTGGTAGATTAGAACTGCTGGCCTTGCAGCTCAGCAACCCAACTGGTGTTACACCACAAAATCACCTTCCAGTCTTTAGCAGAAATAGTTAATGAAGCTAAGATGGGTGGTGGTTCTATAGTCACTGCTAAAGGTGGGAAAAGAACACAATATTGTGATCCCGAAGAGCATCTGTATTCAAGATGTTAACAGGTCCATGCCATGGTTTGTGACTATGACAGTCCCCATGGGGTACAGACTTGATGAGGGGTACCCATGGTTATGAACTCTAATCCAGTTCTGACCAACTAAAAAGTCCCACAGGAACTCATATATCTGTAACACACGCGCGTGTATGCACGCACGTTCGAATACTGGCTGCCTGGTGACATCAGTACATCTCCACCAGTCTGCAGGTGCGAAAGCAGAGAGACAGCTCACTGAAAAGAACTACAAGAGTGAGAGCAAAATGCCTCAGTGCCTCTCAGCTCTCAACACGAAGCACTGTGGTTACAAGACATACATGAAGGTTCTCTATTTTCTATCTTCTTTTCTCGCCACCAAGTTGACCTGAGCAAATGGAGGGAAGGGAAACAGATCTCTTTCCAGCATTCTCACCTAAACTTTGCAACTACCAAAAGCAAGCTAGCAAACAAACAACAACGACAACAAAAACAGGGTGGGGGAACACAAAGAAGCCATCATACACTAGAGGTGCACCTCCAGGTTCCAGTGAGCACACATTTCATGACCGCATGCACACATCCACTGATGGTGAACAAGAGAAAGCTGTGAGCCGCACCCAGGGCCTTGGCCTTGCACAAAAGCCTCCATCACCAAATACTAAGAGAAGTGGTATTCAGAGAAGAGAGGCTGTGTTGCATGTCTTTCCTCAAATGCACAAATAGCATAAAGGTTTAATCAGGTAACAAGAAGTAGCATTTTTAAAAACAGCCAGCATTCAATTGTTTCCTATGTAAAGCCTTTATTTGATATGCTGTCTGCCAGTTTTTAACATTCAGTGAACAAAAAATAGAGAGCAAACTCTTGTTTCCCTGGCAAGTTTTCAATCTGCCCTACTAGATGCCACCATGACAAACAGTCATATTTCAAAAAGCCATGGTACAATGACAGCAACATATTTTAACAAATGAATTTTGCTCAGCACATTAGAAAGCATTCCATTATATAAACATATTTAAATTAGATCCCACTGATTATTACTAAAGTGTAGAAACTGGAATGAAAAGACTGTATTTACGAAAGGTGACATACAGATCCATCCAGTGCCATGAGTCCTCGTCTGCAAAACCATTAAAACGTCAACTTGGAGCCCAGAACCTGAAACCATCTGCCTTACCTCTTGGGACAAGAAAGGGATGACTTGTGCACAGATAGCATTCAGCCGCTTGACAATCTCTGCCTGCAAAAAAAAGAAAGAAAAGGAAGGCAATAAAAAGAACAGTCAGCTGGTTACATACAGATTCCCAAAATATTAACAGGATGATATTAAAACACACTTTGTATTCTGGCTGGAGTATTTCCTCCTAAGGAAGACGTAAAGGATCTCATCTGTCGGCACATTAAAAGGAGGTAGTGACAACAGTGCCACATCATTAATGGCACAATTTATTAACCAGCATTCATCTTAAACAGTTAACCTTAAAGGACCAGGACCACATAAAAAGAAGCTTAGTTTTCAGCATGGGAAATCCATTTCCAAAAAGCTTTCAAACAGGGCCCTTGTCCGTTTTCATTTGTCTTTCTGTTTTTTTCATAAAATCTTCAGACTTTAGGGTTTAGATAGACACATTATTCATCCCCACACTGCAACTTCTTCCAATGAACACATACATTAGATTTCTATATGTGCGGCCTTTGCTTTAAAAATAGTCACTGGGATTTTAGTCATGTCCCCAACATTGTGCAAAAACAGCACTCAACCAAACCAAATTAGTTGATTAATTCAGATCCTCAATTGTAAAGTGCCGAAGCACGGGATGCGCTCTTCAACAGTAAAAACTTCACACTTTCACAGGTTTGGTTTTTTGTTTTGGTTTTGGTTTGTTTGTACAGGCAGTCCCCCAAGCTATGAATAACTGACTTATGGACCACTCCTACTTGCCCTTTGTTGTTACATAAATTTGTTCACTTTGAAACAAATGAACCTACCAACTTGCAACAAATTCTTCATTGCAATCACCTTCACTTGCTGGATGTGCAAGCTTTTAAATAACAGAAAAGGCTCCCAGTCTTTTCTTGCACTAAAGTTAGGTTAATAAAGTAAGAACCTTTAAAAGCACCTGTTCTGACTCATCTACAAAGTCAACTTAAAAAACAAACTTAAACACAAGAACGGATCTCATTCTCGTTCACAACCAGGGAGGCCTGCCTATATGAAGGGTTTAGAATCTTACTACACTATAAAAGGTTTTAAAATCTCACTACATTATCAAAAAGCAATTTGTATGCATATGTAGATTAATCATTGTACTGTAGAGCTGCAAAAGTCCCAGCAATGGCAGATGACAATATATTCTCTAATAATTTTTAGAGTACAAAAATTTTACATCAATAAGATGCTATAGTTAAAAAATAAATTAAGGTTTTCTTTAAAAAGCTACCCAGATTCACAATGTTAGACTTTGTGTTTTCAGTTGGCACCATATATACTTCGGTATGTGACATGTGCACACAGATAGGTGTTTATACATATTAAGTACTATCTTGTATTGTAAAGATGGGGCGGGGAAAAGCAGAAGGGAGAAGACTTGAGAGTCAGAAAAAGTAAAGCAATTGCTATTCCAGAGGCATTCTTAAAATAAATTCCATCCAGGGTCAGTTCCTCATTTTACAAGAGGACAAAAATGCTCTTTTTTTCCTTGCTAAGTCATTACCAGAATGACACAACAATCTACTTGTGCAATCTGGGCTTCCTTCTTTCATCAGCAACCCTTTTGACTTTGGAGCTATGCAATCTTTTAAATGCCAGCACCTTAAAAACTTTGCCAGCCAACAGCAAACACAAATTCACCATGAAACTTCAAACCAAAGATTTCCTGTCCAGCCTAGATTCCTAACAGGATGGACAAAAACTCAGCACTAATGAACTTTGGTGAATAAAGACCCTAATGTGCTGACCTGACTCCATTTACTACGCTGGCCCCATGAGCTTTTAGCTATCCTTTAAGAACGTTTAAACCACCATGAAAAGCTCTAACGGGAATCACCAAACCACTCTCCACCTGGACCAACATATACCACAGTGGTTATGGGGTAAAATTCCAGGGTGAGCTAAGAAAATAGAGACGCTTTCACCAGACTGAAAGCCCTATGTCTCAATGGCATTTGGCTGTTAAGCTTTTTCTAGGGAGAGGTGGTGGGGGAGAGAATAAAAGATAATGAGACACTTTGGGGCAGACCAAACTGATGATTCGAATGCTTAGAACCATCTGCCAAGCATATTTTCCTCATTATGTTGTTTACATAAATAAAATAGTCCCTTGCTAGGAGGGTTGAAAAAATGTGTGGGCATATAAGAAAACTGAGTTCTTTATCGTTTGCCTACATGATCCAGGCAATGCAAACGACTCTAAAGAAACTTACTAACCTGGCAAAATAAAAGACCAAAGGGTATTTATTTGCTTCTTCACGTTGGACCTATGTTATTTAAGTCTAAGCAACAACAGGGGGGGAAAGTCTACACTGTCTTCAAAATAAATTTTAAAGGAAGAAAGCTTCCTTTTAAACATAACTGGTTTATGTTATGTTTACATACATACGTAACAGAAAGAGGAGAGAGGGATCCTTCCAAAGTTTTTTAAAGGTCACCTTTTGTGTAAAAGACTTCTTAATTTCTTTAAGTTGTCATGCCAATGGATGTTCATGGTCAGGCTAATTGGCAGCAGGGGGTGGGGGTGGGATGTGTGTGTGTGTGATTTCATAAAATTAAGCAGGTCATTCCTCACTTTGAAAGCTAAAGTTGCCTCGGAAACACTGCGCCTTCCATAGTCATCTCATTTTGCCTCTTTTGTCCCACAGGGTCCCACTTTCGGGAGGCATCATTTATTTACAGGCCTTTCCACTGGGCTTCAGCGATCAGCCAATAATACTGTGGACATACACTTCTAATGGCCTATGTTTTGAAACTGAGTCTAATCTAATGGCGTGGGGCCCAAACTCCTTTTCCAGCACAGCCATTAAAGGATGTAGGTTATTGCTGTTGTCACCATTGATATTTGTCATTGTAATGTAATTAGGGCCCTAAAATGATGCATTACAGCCCTTGGCACAGCTTCTATTAAAATCTTTTCTTCTGCTCACTGAACTGCGACCTGCTTTCTGATGAATAACAGACAGACAGCTTTAGGGTAAGGAGCAGATTCATCAAAGAAGTATTTTTCAGCTTTGAGGAAAAAGGGGGGTGGGGGGAGGGAATCTAGGAGGAACCGCACTAGGGGAGGAACAGCCACAATACGCATTTGAATTTCATCTGACCACTTGAAATTCTGATTGCGTCTGATGAATCTTGCTTAGACAATATATTCCCAGTCTTCGAATCACATGGTTAATCAGAGTTCTAATCTGCTATCCATCAGCCTATGCCAGCACTGTAGCTTCCAATCAAATTTATAGGTGATGTGGGTCATGCTTCCCTGAGCAAATACATTCACAGAGATACCACTTAAACAGGCAGAGATTCGGAAACACTGCTGTTAGGGTTACTGGATGTTAGGATGATATTTGATGCTTTATGGATACTGCTAAACTACTGCCTTTACATACCCATGATATTCCAAAATAACATTAATGGTGTCTCAATAAAAGAACAACTGTTCATGTCAAGGTATAACTAAAACATCGTTTTTGTGGCCATAGTTTGTCAAGGACATTAGCAAGTCTCGGCACTCCTATATTGTCTTCCTCTATCCATCAAGACATTCATTTAGGAAAAAAAACACTAAAAGGCCCATACATTAATATTTTTCTACACTCAACTACCATTCTGTTTCTTCCTATAATTTCCCACCTTTACTAAAATAAAATAAAATAAAATAAAATAAAACCCACCAAACCCACTGCTGTGGAGTTGATTCTGACTCCACTTCAGGGCACAGAACTGGTCCACAGGGCTTCAGACAGCCTCACCTTTCTCCCACAGAGCAGCTGATGGGTTTGTTCTGCTGACCTTCTGGTTAACAGCCCAATTCTTAATGTTGCTGTTAATTAAGTGACATCTGAGTTGGTTTCCACTCATAGTGGACCCTGTATAGAGTTTCTGAGGCGTGGCTGGTGAGTCTGAACCACCGACCTTATGATTCAAACCAATCTGTGGCCCAGTGCTTTTCTTATAGCACCACACCAGGGCTCCTCCCTCCAATAAAAAGAACCAATAACATAACAGTACACAAAGGGAATGTTCTACATCCTACTTTGCTGTGTAGCAACTGAGATCTTAAAATCTTTTGAGCAGCCATCTAAGATGCAACCACTGGTCTCTCCCTGTCCTGAAGTAAGAAGAGTGAGGAAAACTGAATGCTTGGACGCAATTAGCCCAATGGACTAACGGAGCAAGTGAACATCAGTCTCCATGACCCCGAAACCAAAAAACTCAACAGTACCTGGATACCATTACCAACTATCTAAAAGGGATCCCATTAGAAAGTCCTGGATAGAGTGAGAAAATATGTGAAACAAAACTCAAAATCATAAAGATGACCAAGCTTACTGGTCAATAGAGACTGGTGGGACCCAGAGACTATGATCCTTGGTCACCCTTCAGATCTGGAAATGAATTCACCACCTTGGTTCAATTTTCAGCCATGCAACAGATAGGCATAATGGGGGGAGGGAGGTACATCAATACTAGTGAGGTTCAAACACCATAAAATGGCCAACCATTTGAAATCAAAAGGACCTTAAGGACAAGGACAAAATTAAAAAATGTTGGGGAAAGGAGGAGGAATGGAAACAAACACAGGGAGTATGCAGAATAAATGTTACACTGAGGAGACAGCAATGGACATGAAAAACAAGTATATGATTTGTTGAATGTAAACCTTTCACAATAAAAAGTTTAATAAAAAAAAAGCCAATAAAATTCATGAAATTATGATATCCTACCCCCAAAATACTAAGTTTGGGTAAGATCTTTTAGAAAAATTTTAAGTTTGTTTTTATTTTTAAAGAAATGGCATTCTATGAAAATCCTTTGACTTTACATTCAACACGTGGCACCGGAATGCTAACACGGTAACTCCAAAGAAGTGATGGATGAACAGACAGCAGCAGCACAATCAAAACCGAAAGCCCAGTGCACTTCCAGTCCATTCCGACTCCTATCAACCCAATAGGGCACAGCAGAACTAACCACCCCAGGAGACTGCCCGATCTTTTTCTATTGGTTGGTTTGAACCACCAACCTTTAGGTTACCAGCCAAGCGCTTTAAAACCACTGTGTGTCCAGGACTCCTTATAGCATGATTAGCTAGTAACTAAACAGGAAAACAGAGATTGGTTTTTTTTCTCAAAATCATTTGAAAATTTAACTGCCTTGTATCATGAGAAGCAGTATCAATCGTAAAAAAGAATGCCACAATGAAACCACCAGATTAAAAGATACACACCACCAAATTCATGTTTCACAACTTTTAACAACTCGTCAGTTAAGACAGGCAGAAACGAGTAAGCCTATATTTGAATTCAATTATCTCCTCTGAAATGGTCCTAATATACTAAAAATCTGATTTTTATTTAGATTATGGCTGCCTATTTACTTTCCTTTAAAAAATTAATTAAGATTTCTTTTGATGTAATAACACTGAGAGAAAATATCAGTAACTTCCTTTTAGCTACCAAAACATTATTGTTGGCTTAAAAACATAGGTCCTGAGGTTTTTGGTCTCTGCAACATAGGAACACTCCTGTTACACATCATATATTGCTTGAAACAAAACAGAATAAGATATTACTAGGAAACCATTTCAAAAGTCAGAAACACCCCCACCCCACACACACACACACCTACAAAAAGGCAGAACACAAAAAACACAACTAAATAAAATTAAGCAGTTATCGTCTCAGAAATTTTTTTTAGTATTTCATTTTTAACTTTTCTAATGTTTTCTTTGCAAAGGAAAAAAAAAATTTAAAGATGGACTATTTCACTATGAAATGTTGGTCAAGAACATATACTCATCTGTTATATAAACAGTTTAAGGGGGTAGAGGAGTCGGAGAAATCAATTCTTACTTATCCTGCCTTAAATCCTTTTCTAGAATAAGTGGAAATAAAATCTCAAAACCCTCTCCCCTCAGGTTTATTTCACTATACAACCAACATTGCATTTATTATTATTATTATTATTATTTCAGTTGGGAAATAAATTATCTTGATTAGTTCACTGATTTGCTCCCAATTTCTGAAGGAATTACACAATTTCAGGAACTGAAGCTACTTGCTCCTAGATTATAAAATTAGAGGATTTAGGAGAAGAAATTCTTTCCAACATCATAAAAATGTAGACTAAACATAAAAGAAATATTCAAGTAGTAGTTTCTCCTAAACTGCCAACTCAGTTTTCCTCTTATCATAAAAACTCAACTTTACAAAAGAGATAAAAAAACATGTAATGTACAAAATTAATTTTATGTGTATTTAAAAAAGAAACAAAAACCCTGACTGGAATAGGGCTCAGCACAGATTTAGACCAAACGCTATCACCAGCATTACTGGAGAGTTGGCAAACCGGATGCCCAAGTTTTACTTTAGCTCAGATGCTTACTTTGCACAAAATATTTACTACTGTTTAAAAACCAATATAAATTGATAACCTGGATCAGAATCAAGTTAACAGGACATGCATCAGTTGTCTAAAGAATTAATTCAAACAATCAAGACTTTTTGGCAAAGTATTGCCATTGTTTTAAAAGTCCTTCCCACCCCAGTTCCTCCAACAAAAAAAGAGGTACTGTCTTTGGGGTACACTCCACTCCTATTACCTTGAGACACGTGAAACTGGCAATATTCAATTCTTTTTTTTTTTTTTTTTTTTAATAAACCACCCATGCTCCTCATGGAACTTAACTAAAACAATATCGCTACTGATAGTAATGCCACAGCACTGTCAATGTACTGTGTGTTTTAAACTCATACTTCTAGGCTCTTGCTATGGTATTTAAATATGCCTCTGAATGTTAAGAGTAATCAAGAGAGCTATACAGCATCAAGGTTGAGAATGACGATCTTTGTACCAGACATCTAATTACTGGTACAAGGTCAAATAATTTCAGTTCTCAAGTGTGAAAAACTGTTATCTTGCAGGGAAAACCAAAAACAAAAATGGCAATCTGATTGGCTACTACAAAAACAAGCAAGTTGTTTGCCAGGGAGCCATCCAGGCAAGCAATCAAGTCCCTTCAGGACAAACCCCCTCCCAAGATGAAACTCAAAGGGAATACATGAGCAGGCATGTAAGCTTACTGGTGACCATGTTGGTCTACTAGTGAGAGGAAGTGGGGGAAAAGCAGCTATGAAGAAATGGGCTGAGCCCAACCAAGTTACGTAGACCCCCATCGATCTGGAGTATGGTGAGAACTGGTTGTTCTAAAGTACGATAAGACCTGGGAACTCTTGAGCCCATGGACAAGGATGTGGCCACGAGGGCTAGAGCTGAGAGTGAAGCGTCCAGTTGATATGAAGTGAAAAGATATGCACAAGGGTGCCCAAACTTTCACAGAGTGCCCACTAGACCTA
>NW_006408532.1:27825486-27843547 GCF_000296735.1 Chrysochloris asiatica | reverse complement strand
GGAGTGTGGGACCCTACCCAGAGAAGCAGTGCCACCACAGATGGAGGCAGAGATAATGACATGGAGAGACAGAGCAGCTGAGGACTCTAGACTCATGGAAGGAGAAGAGATGTGTGCTGGCGGCCAGGGGGGCAGGCTTGCAGGGTGTACCCTTTGGCTGTTTGAATGATTGTATATTTCTGAGTGTTTTGGTGCCCATCCAAAAAAAAAAAAAACCAAGACGGAATAAAATCATATACTGCTGAATAATGAAGCAACAGGGGATTATAATTATTGCATTGAAATGAATACAATAGGATGAGTGTAAAACTGATGTTCCTCCATGTAAATTATCACTCAATTCACAATAAAAACTTAACAAAAAAAGCTGTTATCTTGGCCATACGCAGTCCCACCAGAGAGGTTGTTGAGTGCTATCAAGTTGGTTCCAACTTAGAGTGATAGAGTTTCTGAGGAGCGGCTGGTGGGTCGGAACTGCCACCTTTCGGTTCATATAAACCTTGCAGTCTAGTTTTTACAGCGCCACACCAGGACTCCCACCATAGAGGGCAGTGAAAATGGGGGACAGAAGGGGTAGGAGGGCCAGATGGGATGGCAGTGAGAGGATAAGAAAGAATTTCTTTCTCTTGTGAGTACAATTTCAGCCCCTCAGGGAACAAGGTGGAGCAGGTGTGGTAACTGATTCCCAAGTTCTGCAAATACTCATCTGGGGTGTTGGGGGGGGAGTACCACAGCAAGCTCTGCTGCTCCATTCTCATCTCCTTCTATCTCTATCTCTCTCTTCGAACTTTCGGACTCGTCTTTTCTCCCTCCCTTCCTACCTCTTTGTCATTCCTGTTTTTATTATTTTGTTTTGCCTTATTCTTTTCTACTGGCATCTATGTACTGCTCTTAGAAGGCTGATTATTAATTACGCATTTTCATTTTAAGCCAGAGTGGAAGGGACACACATTCCTTGTGCCAAAACAGATAGACAGGGTTCATTTTGAGTTTTCTGCCCCCTACAAGATGGTCAGTGTGGTCAAAATGATGTAGAAATACCTAAACAGGAGAACTCTGGATACTGAAAGAAAACGAATGGTCCTTTATTAAGTTCTCCACAAGGATGCCTGTCACCAAGAAAGCATTAGCCACGTTTTGTACAAGGAGAGCCACGCTCTAGTTTTCAGTCTATCCTCTTAGTTTAGGCCAAAGGTTCCTTATCTATTTACTTCTTATCTCCCATTTTTTCAACAAATCTCCATCTACATCCACAGTCCTCAACCAAGCCTTCCCTCTTCTCCTTTCAATTCAAGCATGACCTTTTATTTCTTAGTCTTCCTTCCCCTCCTCCTTCCAGTAACATAAAATCTCAAGTCTTTAAAGAAGTAGCTGCCAAAACACTCTTTCATGTCTTTAGGTTTTTTCCTTGCTCTGATGATAAGCAAGAGGGCTACAAAAAGTTCGTGGAAAAATGGAAGACCCATCACATTCTGAATTGATTTAACTTCCAAATACACCTATCTTTTGGCATTGAGGATGCCATACTCTTGAAAATGTAATAAATAATCAAAGGGGCAACAAATAAGAAATGCAAATTTACTCTGGACAATTCCCGGCTTATAAGCAAAAAGATTATAAAGTTTTCCATTCTGAAACCGTGGCAAGATGTGTGTTTAAAAGAATTATTTTAGAAATATAATGAAAACATTGGTCTACCTTCTTGCAGAGATGGCATGTCTACTTACACTAGATTGCCATTCACCTGGCCCACTGGAATCCAGGGTATTTGCAGATGGCACACCGGAGGGTGCCTGGTATGCAGAGTTCAGAATAAACCTCTACAATGGCACCTGATGAGTGTGAAAATCTGATGACAACAATCCAAGGAAGAATCACAGCCATGAGACGGCATCACTGGCGTAAAAGCAATTCCTAGTGATCCAAGCATCGTGGTTTTGTTATTAAGTGTTGTCATGTCAGGTCTGACTCACCTGTAAAGGGTTTTTGAAGGGCGGCTGCTGAGTGTGAACCATCGACCTTGTGGCTAGCCATCCAGTGCTTATCGTACAGAGTCACACCAGGATCCCAAATGATTCAAGGGTCAGTGGAATTTATACATGCTGGCACTGTGGATTAGAGGTGGGTAGGCTGCAAAACTGGCCGTTCAAACCCACCAGTTGCTGCACAGGAGAAAAATGAGGCTACCGGTTCCCCCATAAAGATTTACAGTCTTGTAAATCCTATGTTAAGTCGTTATGAGTGGGAAACGATTCAATAGCAGTGGGTTTTATTTGGGGTGGGATGTGCTGACCATTCACACACATCAGCTCCTGCTCAGAACTTGCAGTCAGAGTCAACGACATAGCTGCAGCATGACACCTAGAGAGAACATGCCCTCAAATCCCTTCCAAACAAGGTCTATGAATTGATGAGATCTCCGTAAACTGGGGGAAGCCACCTGGGACAGGCTAGCAAGGAAATGAAAACAGAAAAACGTAGCCCTGTGCCAGAGACCAAAAGTTCTCTATAATCAGAAAAATAACAGTATTTTCCCTATAATCAGACACACAGGTACTTTTTTGCTTGTTTCTTTCTTTCTTAATACTTTACTAGGCAGGTTGAGAAAATTAAAGGTAAAAGAAACTACTATCATCTGTTTTTGCTCCCATTTTCCTAGTTATTTTTAAAATGCATTTCAAGTTGCTTTTAAATTACATGATACACGCAGCTTAAAATATTTAGATGCATGTGGCTCTGAGAAAGTGAAAAACACGTATATGTTACTGTTTTTGTCCAGTCAACGGATATGAATGCAATACCTACTATGAGTCTAGCCCACTTCAGTGCAGAATGGAAGCATGGGAATGAACAAGACAAGTAAGTAAGCCCCTGCTGCCAGAGTTCACACTGGAAGGGTGGGGAGACAGACACAAAGTTCAAGAACAGGAATTTCAGGTACTGAGAAGGGCTAGGAAGAAAAAAAAAAAAAAAATGGGGGTCTGAGAGAGAATCCTGGGGGTGGGGTGGGAGGAGTACGTCTGTGGCTAATGAGATGATCCAAAAGAGCAAACAGAGTGAATTAAAAGTTGAGCTGTGGCTGGAAGCACACAGTACGTTGTTCTAAACAAGTTTTGCAGCTGCTATTAAAAGTATTATATGCACAAAGAGCTCCATGCAGCTGAATCAAAAATAAACTGGTTTCATTGTTGGACATCTCAGAAGCATTCATTTGATAATGTTATAAAAGCTTTGGGAAGGAGTGCATAAAATGTCATACTAATCAAACTTCTTCTCAAAAGCCTTAGAGGAGATTACATTCAATGGAAAAACGTTGAGCTAGTCAATGGTTTCCAAGCCAGGCTTTACATTAGCATTACTAGTAGATCTTCCACAAACACCAACACCCAGGCCTCACCCCAGACCAATTAAGTCACAATCTCTGAGGGCAGAATCCAGGCTCCAGTATTCTATTGTAAAGCTCCCCAGGTGATTCTAGTGTGCCGGCAGCAAAGGAAACCACTAAACCAGAGTGTAAGATGCATGCAATAAAAAACAGAGTGGACAATATGGGTTCATGGGGTCAGACTATGGAAGGATCTTGAATGCCACTCTAAACAGCCTGAAATTTGTTTGGATGGCAGCAAGGACCTATCAAGGGCATCCTAGGAAAGCTATGATAAATATCAGAAAGCAGGTCAAGACACTTCCATGCATTTCTGCCCTCTACCCCCCTTTTTTGTCTGATTATATTTAAATGGCTGTGGAAGAAATAAAAGTGGTTTCTAACCACAAGACACACCACAGAGAAAAGATGGAGGATGGAAGATAATTTAAGATGAGGAATCATATTAATTTCCAAGACTCTGGAAAATTTAGGACGATCGTTTCAGACATTTGGCTTATTCATTCACTCCTACTCTATGCTAGGATCTGTGGTACAAAGAGTTGAGCACAGAACTGAGCGTATCCTCAAGGTGTCTATAATTATAATCTAGTTAGGGACAGGGCCAAGCTGAAATAAACAAAAGAACTAGCTCTATGTGGGTTCAGGAGGTGATCCACAAAGGAATCCTAGAAATTTAAGGATGAGGGCAGAAGAAACCCCTTCTAGCTGGAGGCATTACAGTGACTTTGACAGGAGTTGTTGTTAGGTGCCAGTCAAGTCAGTTCTGACTCATAGCGACCCTGTACAGATGTGGTGCTGAACTGTGAACCATAAGGTCAGTGGTTCAAACCCATCTGCTGCTCCTCAGAAACCCTGTACAGGGTTCCCTATGAGTCCCAATGGACTCAACAGCACTTAGCAACAACATAGGATTTCCAAGGCTATAAATCTTTGCAAGAACAGAAAACCTCATCTTTCTCCCACAGTGCGGCTGGTGGGCTCAAACCATCGACTTTGTGGTTCCAAGTCCAGTGCTTAATCCTACAGACCCACCGCACTCCTGCCCATTGGTAGGAGAGCAACATCTTATTCATGTCAATTCCTCAAATTTCCACTGTCCACTCATACTACAGCACAAAGAGATAAATTCTAACCCACCAGCTGCTCCTCAGAAACCCTATACAGGTTTACTCTGAGTTGGAATCCACTCAACCACACTTTAGCAACTATGTTGCCACACACTCTGAGAGAGTCCAAGAAAACACACAAAAAAAGGTCTAGCAAGTTTATGATCTCGCTAATAAGACCTTGAAAACATTGAAGAATGCAGGGTATTTTTTGAATGCTTACCAAAGGACTCTAACCTGAGGGGTCAAGAAATGTAAATGTCCCTGGAGTAAATGAGGATGACTGGTATGGTGCTGTGGGCTAATGAGTCAGACTGCAAAGCCATTTGAGCTGCAAGGTCAGTGGTTCAAGCTCATCAGCTGCTCCTTGGAAACCCTATACAGGGTCGCTATGGGCCGAAATCGACTCGACGGCTCTTAAAAACAACAATTGAGGATGAAGTGAGTCTGTAGACAAAAGAGAAAGGGGCAGAGGGAAGGGTGGGACCATTCCAAGAAGGGACAGCCTGCTGGCCCAGTGTAAGGCAGTCAGTGGGAATCCCCAGGTGAGGCTGGAGAAGGAAATTCAGAAAAGCCTAGCGGAAGGGATTCTCTCCACACAAGTGAGACCATTAGCAGACTACAGCATTGAATGATGGGGGCAGTCGTCTTACAGACAGCAGTGGTTGTTGCTAAGTGCCTTCGAGTCAGTTCCAACCCATAGTGACCCTGTATAGGGTTTTAAAGGTGCAGCTGGTGGGTTTGAACTACCGACCTTGCAGTCTAGCACATTATCCTGCGGCACTACACCAGGATCCCATGTCAAGGATAATGATCATCAGTCATCACCATCATCATTCATGGAGAGCTACCTCTGTCCCAAATACTTCAATTTATGTTCATAATACTTATAAGAGGATTAGTTTTGTACCGTTTGACAGATAAAGAGAGATTGAAGAGGTTAAGTGATTTACCGTGATCAGATATCTGGAGTGAAGTAAACAAATACAGCAGCTACTGAGGAGTTACCTGGGAGATTGCAGGAGACCTGGGTGTGCCTAATGAGTGAGAGAGAAAGGCATCACCTGCCTTTGGTTTCTGGCTTGAGAAACTAGGTAGAAGTTGCTGGCATTTCCTGGCATAGGGATCATTGCTGGACCCAAAGCAGGTTTGTGGTGGAGGAAGACATTTTGGTACACAGTGAATCATTATAGGCTAAACACTGGGCTGCTAACCACAAAGTGGGCAGTTCAAATCCACCAGCCTCTCTGAAGGACAAAGATGAGACTGCTCCCATAAGATTTATAGTCTCAGAAACGCTAAGAGTCTGACTTGACACCATGGCAGTAGATTGGGAGTTTTTAAAGTATCTGGGAGACATTCAAGGGAAATGAAGACTAGGTGGCTGGATATAAACGGACTCAGAACAAAGGTCTGGGCTGGAGAGAAATGTCGAATTCACCTACTTCACAGAGTGAATGAGACAGATCGCCAAGGTAAAAGGAGCTGAGACGGCAGCCATGATGGGAATAAAGGCAGAATTCGGCAGCACAGAGACAAGCATCTACAAGAATAACACTAAACCAAAAGATAACAAAAGTTCACCCTGACCCAGTTAAGGAACTAGAGAAGGTCCAGACACAAGTAAACACAGCAGTCCAGGGACACAGAACTAAGGGCTGACAGGGACTAAGAGGGATGGCCACAAAGAGACAATTAGAAGCTTTACTAGACAAGGATGGGAGAAAGGAAGGAAACCTGTGATTGCCAGGTATAAAACCTGATGATTGTTGTTGTCAAGTGCCATGAAGTCAGTTCTAATTCATAGTGACCCTGAATAGGGTTTCCAAGGAGCGGCTGGTGGGTCTGAACTGCCAACTTTGTGGTTAGTAGTCCAGTCCATACCCTACAGCTTCTATTTCATTAAAGTGTTGCTATTAGTCAGAAACTGGATGACACTTAACAACTCATTCAAAGTAGGAATGCCACCAGACTGGTTTCAGAGTTTATTTAGGATGAATTCAGACTCAAGTGACAAAACATTCTGGACACACCAGATAATGTAAATCATACAAATGTACAACTGTGAAGGCCCGAATTCCCAGATGACTAAATCCAGCTGAACCATGACTTGAAGCAAGCAATCCATAGCAAGCCCACTGCCATTGAGTCGATTCCGACTCACAGTGACCCTATATGGGGTTTCTGAGACTAAATCTTTACAGAAGTAGGTTGCCTCATCTTTCTCCCTCTTAACAACTGGTGGGTTTAAACCGCTGACACTGTGGTTAGTAGTCCAACCCACTGCATTAGTCTCCCCATTGCATGGTTGTAGAACTGGAGCCCTGTTATGTCGGGCTCCAGTTCTACAACCATGCAATGGGAAGACTAACAGCTGCCCCACATCTGGTTGGCAGAGATATTTATGAGCGTAGACTTATGAATACAATCCCTTAAGGTAAGCAGTTTTGCTCTAAGACAGGAATGAGATTAGATAGTGCTACAAATTAAGTGGCTGTATTGTTAGGTATTGATTCAAGCTTAGGGCTCTTCCTGTCTCTCAATTAAGAAAACATCCCTCACTAATTTATACTATACAGGACTGCAGGGCCCATGAGGAAGCTAGGAACAGACAGATCTAAGGGAAATGGGAGGGGGAGTATATGTCAGACTTGCTGGTACAGTAACAGAGAACCTTGCCTAACTGACTAAAAAGAGGTCAAAGGCCCAGAAATTTTGATGTTTCTTCACTTTCTTGCATTGTGACCCAGAAAAGACATTCTCAGTTACGTATGTTTCACTACTGGTTAAGGATCTCTCTTCCTCTTTTCTTGGTAAACAGACACTTTTTCTGGATGCAGTAGATTTTTTTTTTTTTTACATACTGTTGAGTCGGTTCCAACCCACAGCGACTCTGTATAGGATTTCCAAGCAGCTGGTGAGCTTGAACTACCAACCTTGTGGATCAAACAGACTTTACAGTCCAGTGCATTAAGCTACTGAGCCACACCAGGACTCCTTTTACAGACTAGTAAACAGTAATTCTAGACTGGAAGGGGTGGAGGAGAGGTGAAAGGGAAGTTAGACTTCATCTCAAAGCTTCTTGAATACTAACAGGTCTTGCAATTTAATAAGACTATAGAATCACAATTATGTGACTTACAGAAATACGCTCTTTCCATTAGGAGGTGATGGTTGTTAAGCTCTGATTCATAGTGACCCTATATAAGGTTTCCAAGGAGCTGATGGGTTTGAACCACTAACAGAGCTTATCCTCTACCGTGCCACATCAGGAAAAGAGAAAATTAAAAACTCTAATTTACGGGGAAGAATTTAAAAGTACTAAGAATGTAAACCAGTTCTGCATGAACAAAAGCATGCCACAACTTCCTAACTTCTGAATCGGTCAATTGCCTTGGTTTGACTTATTATTTTGTGTTTAACTTGACCGTATCTCTTGAACATGTCATTATATTTACTTAAAAAAAAGTTTTTTTTAAAAAGATTTGTTGCTAAGTACTGTCAAGTTGGTTCTGACTCATAGCAACCCTATACAGGGTTTCCAAGGAGTAGCGGATGGGTTTGAACCACCAACCTTGTGGTTAGCAGTCCAGTGACTCCTTTTAAAAGGTTCCACAGTCATTTACTTTATGAACTTCAATTACAGTCTATTCCTAATTTATAAAGCAACCTGGATCAACCTGACAGATACAAATCATCTAAAGCCAGTGCCACTTGAATAACACACTGTTTACCATTAGTGATAAGATCAACCAACACTAAGCACACTGTGTAGTTCTAGTTGGGTGTTTTGTTTGTTTGCTTGCTTTTAATGATAAAAAAAGACTTTTCCAATGAAGGAAGCAGGTCACTGTATCTCACCGCCCTGCACCAGTCCACACCTAGGAGCACCTGCCGACATACCCAAAGCCCAAACCCATTACCATTTTATCAATTCAGTTTCTTGTTGCCTCAGATTTAAAAGAGGGAACTCTACAATGAATTCTCCAACACAGCCCTAAAAGAATGAGAGCATTCCTTACTCTCCTGTCTCATTTACTCTAAGAGCTATCCCTAAACTACTGAAAAGCTAGTGTAGAGGCCCTGAAACTCAGTTCTTTAGATGCCCATTCAGGGGTCTTCCCAATCTGATGCTGTGCTGAAGAGCAAACAAAAATGCTAAGTGCTGTTCTGATTCATAGCAACACTCTATAGGGTTTTCCAAGCTTTAAATCTTTACAGGGGCAGAAAGCCTCATCTTTCTTCCATGGAGTGATTTATGGGCTTATGATTAGCAATCCAGTGCTTATCCTACAGAACCACAGTGCTCTCGCAAACAAAAAGAACCACAAATTACAAAACGTATTTTGTTTCTAAAAACAATTATCAAATGATATGATAAAAGAATAGCATGACAAATGTTACGTTTGTGCCTCTATCACAACAAAATATACTTCTAGAATGAATTTTTAACTTTTCTGCAGATAATGTGTTCTCATGAGAAGCGAGATTAAAACAAAATGTTGTTCATTCTACTCCCCCTTCATCCCTTACCATCTGCCAGCAAAACTCTGCTAAAGAATTAGACGTGGGCAGGGTAATAGCTGAAGGATGTGAAGACAGGAGGCAGAATTTGAAAATGTAAGCACAAGTATGCTTAGTTTTCATGTGTCTAGCTTTACAGATACTGTATTTTTTTGTTCTTTTTTTTTTTTTAAACAAATGGAAGGTTTGTGGCAACCCTGTGTCGTGCAAATCTATTGGTACCATTTTTCCAACAGCCTGGATGCACTTTGCAGCTCCGTATCACATTTGGGTAATTTTCACAGTATTTCAAATTTTTCCATGCATCCCTGTACATGATTTCTAAGAAGCGGCTGGCTGAGTTCGAACAGCCAACTTTGCAGTTCAAACCGAACTTGTGGTCCAGTGCTTATCTTACAACACCACACCAGGACTCCTCTTCCATAGTAAAAACATAACTTTTATATACTGGGAAACTAATCTCTCCGAAGTACACCTGTACCTAGTGATGTGGGATCTGAGGAAACAAAGGAGATACACTAACACCCTCTTCTCCGCAGCTACATATGTAAAAAAGGTCCTACTGGAACAACTGCAATTTGCTGAATTGTTGCAGACATGCATTATTCTAGAACTTAAGCAATGAGACCTTACAAAGATACCACACACCAAGCATCAATCTGAACATCCTAAATCTGGAGTTCCCACCCAAACAATGCACAGACTCCCATGTCTGTATCATATAGTAAGAAATAACAGAGATATGAGTTTTATAGACTCTATTTAGCAGCCTTGTAACTCAGTGAGAAACCTGAACAGCACTTGAGAGGCTGTCAGAAATGGAGACTCTCAGGTCCCATCTCCCAGACCTGTAGAATTAATTAATTTACCCAGGAGCCCTGGTGGCACTAAGGTTAAGCATGTCAGAGCTTCAAACCCACGAGCCAACTCGTTAGGAGAAGGATGAGGCTTGCAGCTCCAGTAACGATACACCATTTCAGAAAGCCTATATAAGGTACCCCCCCTATGAGTGTGAACTGTTTCAAAAGCACTTAACAGTAACCACATGAGTCAGAATCCACTTGATTGCTTACTATAATCCCAGGTAATCTGTATGCACATCCAAGTTTGAGATGGACTGCTCCAGTTCTCTGGTTCTCAACCCTGCTAAACACACCTCAGAATCAATCATTCCCCAGAAGTTCCTACCCAGGTATTTTGATTCAATTAGATTAAGAGGGTCTGGGAACCAATATTTTACAAAAGCCACTGATCCTGTTCTACCCCTCATTTTATTAATGAGGAACTAAAAGTCAGAAAGTTAAATGATTTACTAAGGCCAAAGTAATATTAAGAACTTTAAGAAGCCTACTAAGGTTCACTTTACATATATTATCCTTTGAACCTGGGCCTGCATTTTCAATTGGTGGAGGGGATAAATTCCTCCAGAGTTAGGTTAGAGTCGCAGAGCCATAGGCAAGTCTTTTACTTTCTTTGGCTTTCTAAAACTGCTTTAATATAATCAGATTACGTTTTTAACACACACACAAAAGGCAACCTAAAACCACTTTTTAAAACCTCAATTTAACTTAGTCTGACCATCCAACTGCTATGTTCCGATCAGGAGAAGAGTTTACAATAGCATCGGGCTGATAGCACACCTGAGACAGGTCTGACAGAACTATGGGCCCACTTCCTACTGGTGGGTGATGATTATGTCACTGCATTCAAATCACCCAAGAAGTAGTACTTAAAAAAAAAGGGGGGGGGGGAGAGTGGGTGAAGGAAAAGAAAAGCTGCAGTCAGACTTGAAGAGGGGGAAAAAAAAAAAAAAGCCCATAAAGCAACTGTTTCCAACAGTTGAAACAGACTTCATGGCAGACTACAAAACCACATTTCCGCATGCAACTTTCTTTTTTTTGGAGGGGGGAATGGATCTGTGGCTTTATGCCACCAAGCAATATTTTGGTTTACCAAAATGTACTCTATGGCTTTTTTAATTTCATGTTGACTTAACTTTCCTTACTATCACTGCTATTCTCACTCAACTAGAGCCACTTAACTTGTAGACAAGTGTCTATAAGGAGAAAAGTTGAAAACACGAAATATGCCTGACAGTAAGAGAAAAAAACACAAGAAAATTAACCGCACTCATACAATTCACACCAACTTAACTAAAGCAGCCATCTATTGTAATTTCTGTGTTTTGCTCATCGGGGACATAATGAACAAGGAGAGTAATTATTTCTTTTGAAACACAGTCGTTTCTCTCAAGACAATTACACATTCAGTCTCATGTTTACATGAAATTTCTCAACACAAAAAGGATAAGGAGTCACTCTGAACTATCCACAGTTGTGGATGTAAGGCTTAAATACAGCGTAAGGATTAAAAAAGAAACAGAACTAAAATAATAATAATAAAACAACGACAAGTAAATAAATGGTTTCGATGGCTGTCTGATGAATAATTTAGAGATTTCTGTATTTATTTTAATGTAAACAAAAAAGCCTTTAATGAGGGTAAAGGCAAATATCAAACAACCTGCAAAATGCTACTATTATGCCCACATAAAGATGCGGGAGGTAATCAAGTTAAATGATACACATACGTATGCACGCTCACACAATGGCCAAACATCTTCCTTAAAATGAAAAGTTCATATAACCAGTGCCCACTGAGAACTGCCTGGCAAAGCCCATTGTGGCCTGTGTAAAGAATTTCGGTACAAATAAAGGTCTTGAAGAAAAGGAATCCTTGAAGCTCTTGGCAGGAATATAGATTTGGAGGAAGGACGATGAGAGGGGACGTTCATGACCTCAGGTGAAAGTAATAAACTCACCTTCATTGACTCTTCTTTCTGTTGACCTCCTCGCTTCCTCCCTAACCACCTTACCCTCAGCACAATCAAAGCTGCCCAGCATTCCCCAGCACAAGCAAAACCACTGGTATCAGGGTGCTACCAGTGTGCAGACTCTAAGGGTCTTTCTCTCTTATGCAGGTCCACTCCTCTCATCTAATGTACTGCCAAGTCCAGGTGACTTGAGTTCCTCCTCGGCAAGCCTACTGCTGCTGACCACTACCTTAAAAATGGTCATCTCAATTCCACTCAAATAATTTCAACCAACACTTACTAAATATCTACCAATCCCCAGCCCGTGTTAGCTGCTAGAAGACCTGATGTTGCTGTTGTTAAGTGCCGTCATTGGTTTCAACTCTTAGCAACCCTGCATAGGGTTTCCAAGGAGTGGCTGGTGGATTTGAACCACCACATCTTGTGTTCCAGTGCTTTTGCGGTCCAGTGCTTATCCTACAGAGCCACACCAGGACTCCTGGAATCACAGTGAATTATGAGCTGGCCTACTAACCAAAAGGATAGCAGTTCAAATCTACAAGTTACTCCTCAGGAGAAAAGATGAGCCTTTCTGCTCCCGTTAAGATTTATAGCCCCAGAAACCAGATGCATGGTGGGTATGAATGGGAACGGACTGCACAGAACATCAGCACCAGCACCATCCTTGCTGATAAGAATACAGCAAATTAACGAGACAGATGTGGTCCTCCCTCTCTTACTGTCTTTTCTATCCTTTCAGTTGCTCTCCTCCAATAGCCCACACACTGATCCTAGCACTCAAGGTCTTCCTCATTCCATCCCAAACCTAACCTTCACAACCATTCTTTCCTGTTACCCAGACAAGCTGAGAACCGTTAACTGCTGCCTGAATACATACAACACTTTCCAGTCTTCCTGGCTGCCACTAAATCCCTACCCTTTTCCTTTGTTTTTGCCTATTATGGATTGAACAGTACTCCTTCCCCAAAAAATCCATGTTGGAATTCTAACCCCTATGCCTGTGGATGTAATCCAATCCAATGTAATGTAATCTCCTTCCATAATACAATCTAATGTGATGCATGCAATCAATCAGTCCGTCAAGGTCATGCCAGTGCGGTGGTGGTTGATGGTTATGTGCCATGGAGTCAGTTCCAAATCATAGCGACCCTGCACAGGGTTTCCGAGGCTGTAAATCTTTATGGGAGCAGAACACCTCATCTTTCTCCCAAGGAACAGCTGGTAGTTTCGAACTGATGACCTCAAGGTTCACAGCCTAATTCGTAACCATTATGCTACCAGAGCTCCTTCCCCCTCCCCTCATAGTTTGTTTTTGTTAAGTACCGTGAAGTCGGTTCCGACTCATAGCGACCCTGCACAGGGTTTCCGAGACTGTAAATCTTTATGTAAGCAGAAAGCCTCATCTTTCTCTGGCAGAGCAGCTGGTACAGCTGGTAGTTTCGAACTGCTGACCTTCAGGTTCACAGCCCGATTCATAACCACTACGCTACCAGAGCTCCTTTATGCCAGTGTAGGGTGGATCAAAACTCCTTAGGTATATAAAGAGAGCAGATTAGGCAGATGCCTGCAAACACCATGTGAGAAGCATCAAGAACAAGGAACCCCATGACTACTGACAAAAAAGGGATCAGACAAGACCCTGATTATGTTTATCCTCTGAAACGATAATAAAATAAACACAAGTGGACTTCAGAAACTTTTTGAAATATGAAATTGAAAGATAATGGAATCTTTCCGTCAACTTTTTGAAGTCTCCTCTTATGTGTTCTGTAAAGCCACCCAACTGTCATACTGAGTTACCATACTGCTAGCTAAGACACTGCCTAAGCCCTCACCTCCTCTGAACTCCTACTACCTTCTCCCAGTAATATGGCCCCCTAAGGAGATGTGGTAGCATAGTGGTTACGTGTGGGGCTGCTAACCTTGCTAACCTCAAGGTCAGCAGTTTGAAACTACCAGCGGTTCTGTGGGAGAAAGATGAGGCTTTCTGCTCCTGTGAAGATTTACAGCCTCGGAAAAACTATACAGGGTCACTATGAGTTGGAACCCACTCCACGGCATGCCACGGCCACCACCACCACCTTTTGGTAACAACAGCCTTAATAAATTCCCCAAGGCAGAAACTCTTTGTTCCTAGGTCACTGTCACAACAGTGCCATCACAGTGCCTTTTATCATTCACACTGAGCCAGGAAAATGTCCTAGAGGCAAGCCTTCTACCTTTCCTTCATCCCACCCCTCAAAAAGCCCTGCACAACTCAACTAGCAAGAAGTCAATTAACAGCTGAACTAAAGAAAGCAAGTCATCGTAGCCTTTTTCTTTCCACAGGAGTTACCCTGAATTACTCTAACCAAGTCCCCTCAACAGAAGAATACAGAAACCTCATTAGCATTAGGATGAAGCTGTTTTCCACCTTGATGTGTTGAAGTTATAGTTGCATATCATCTGTGGGTCCAGTTCTAAATATTTCAATTTGAGAAACTAAATGTTTCAATTTAGCAAGGTAATTTTTTGGTGAACCTCAAACAAACAAAAAAGTTACAAGCACGCCCCAGCCCCCTCAATGTGAAAGCATGGGTCTTATAAATCTAACTTGGGGCACTGATATGGATATCATCTCACAGCCCAAGTCCACTAAAGAGCTGACCGAATATTTGGCTACATGCATCCTAAACTGACGCAAAATAACCTAAATTTTCTTGTTTACAGAAGAGAATCCTTTAGTCAACTCTCCTTGTGTTAAGTACCTTCACAGACCCTTTATAGGGTTTTCTAGGACCTGTTTAAGGGGGTTCCTGAAGAGTGGCTGGTGGTTTGAACCGCCATTCCGTTAGCAGTCCAGTGCTGATCCTACAGCGCACACTGGTATAAAGTAGTTCCTTACTACGGGCTCTTGAACTAACCATAACCCAGCATTTGGAAATGAACACCCACATTACAAGCAAGGTTTTTATACATAAATGCACTTTGGCTGACCCAGCCATCCAGCTGCTCCTAAAGCTGACGCCATTTAAATGTAAGAAAAAGACTTACTATGTATGAAGCAGAGTTGCCAAACTGCTACCTCCGTAATACGGCAATAAGGGCACTCCGGAATTTTGCAGGGCACAGTTTCTCCATTAAAGACCCCCAAACAAGCATTCTGTCTTCCACAACTTACCCCAAAAATGTCCAAGCAAGGAAGTGTGGAATTGCCACCATGTTTTATTGGCCACTTTAGCTTAACTGTCATTTGTTTTCTAAGGTTAACCAAGGTAGATGTACTTCGAGGTAATAAGCCACACACTAAAAGAATTCTAAGTCCCCCCAAAAAATCCAAAGTCTTAAAAAACAGTCACCTACATTCATGGCTCTGGAGGGTAAGCACTGGGCTACTAACCACAAGGTTGGTGGTTCAAATCCACCAGCTGCTCCTTGGAAACCCTATACAGGGTCACTATGGATCAAAACTGACTTGACAGCACTTAACACATATAAAGTACTTACTGCACAGTGGAATTTATAAAGGGGGGCCCAGGAGAGCGGGGACACACACACAAAAGCCCAGGAAAAACTTAGGTTCACTGATCAGTGACCATGCAATCGAAACTACAAATAAAGCCATTTTTTGGACTCATGAGCAATCTAGAAAACTCAAGGTTTCATTTTGTTTATTACAGTGTAATCAGAACTGGACAATGACAAGTACTTTGTACTTTGATCAACCAAGAGACTAAGTAAAAAGCAAGAGGGCTCTTTTGCAGTAGGATCTGTGGACCCTTTGGCTGAGGGATCATGTTGAACTCTAAATAGTCACACTAGTGTCCCAGGATATTAACCGAGATGACAGAATATTCAGCCTGGACAAATGAAGGATTAAAAAAACAAAAGGAGGAGAACCCATCTAAGAACACCGATACCTAGTAATTAGCTTCCTATTGTTGTTGTTGTTAAGTGGTGGTCAAATTGATTACAACTCACAGAAGGGTTTTATAAGGTTTTCCAAGGAGCAGCTCAGCTGGTGAGTTTGAACCACTGACTTTGAGGTCAACAGTCTAGTACTTATGCTATAGCACCACCCCAGGACTGTACTACACTCTGCCTCATCTTCAGGTCATTTTCTCTCTTTCTCGGCATCTCTTCTCCTCTTCTTCTAAGGATCCCACTCATACTGGATTAAGGACCCATCCTAAGCAGCTTGGCACAATGGGTTATACTTGTTGGGCTGCTGCTCATAAGGTCCCCAGGAGCGAGATGAACTACTGCTCCCAAAGAGATTTACAGTCTTGGAAATTTAAAGGGTCACTATGAGTTGGGACTTGAATGCATGGGTCTACTAGCAGAGGCAGCAGCGGTGGAGACATTGGGCAATGCAGGGCACACTCCACACCTTCTCCACCCACTCACTCTCATTTCACTCCGGCTGCCTGTTCTTCTTCTTCCATCTTCCACCCATAGATAGCTCCAGCAACAACGGGTGGACGCAGATCCCATAAGGTTTTGACGCAGTGCTCCCATAACGTACAAATCATATAATGTCCATTTCACAGCATACATCATAGAACTTAAGGATGCATATCTGTAGTAGTTTGCTAAAGCAGAGTAGTAGTTCATGACCTTGTGCATAGATAGTTATGCAGCCTGAAACGAAAAAGATCCTGCAAAGCTTTTTTTCTATTCAATAGCTACAATCATAGAAAGTCATGAAACTAAAACAGAAAGCAATTCTTTTGCAAATTAAAAACTGAACTGAAAGACCAAAGTTGTATCTACTTGATGCTGGAAAAAGAAGGGAAAAAAAAAACCTAGTGTTCTCTCCATTGTGTTGCATGGCTAGTAAAGCAAGGTCTGACTCCAGGTGCAGGGCTCTGTGGAGCAAGGACGAAAAGCCTCTTCAGTTCCTTAAGAAGACCTTTTCCCTCCCCCTACTTCACAGTAAGGATTAGGAGGCAAAGTACTTACTGATCTGAGAATCCAAAAGGCACTTTGGTGATACAAATATATACCCAAAAGGAGACCCACTAGTTTGGTAACATTTAAGCTCACTGTGTACCAGAACACAGCAGGCAGCTAGCTACACAAGTGCATTTCTGAAAAACCAGAAACAAAGCTTACCATGTTAAAATGTCACTTACTATACAAGTACTAAGTACTGATGCTTCAGAAAGTGGGCTCAGAAGCCAGACTGTCAGGGTCTGAATTCCTAGCTGCAATTTACTACCTGTAATACTTTAGAATGTTACAGCTAGTAGTAGGAGTCCTTTGCACCACAGTGCAAAGTCGTTTGACCTGTGAGGTTGGTGGTTCAAGCTCACCAGTTGCTCCTCGGAAACCCTATACAGGGTTACTGTGAGTCAGAAACTACTGGATGGCACTGGGAACAACACCACCATCTTAGAAAACTTAGCATCTCTTTATCTTAATTTCCTCATATATAATGAGGATAGTTAAGATCTCTTCCTCAAAGGGTTAAAGATTAAATGAACTAATAAATTCATCAGAAGCAGTTCAAATTCCACCTGGGACACAGAAGGTGCTCAATAAATATTATTATCAGTAACACTCCAAAGATATACATACAGAAAATCTGTAACTACAAGTAATCACTTCTTGTCTCTTAGCCTAGAAAAGTACAAGGTGTGACCACGCCTAGGGAAAAAAAAAACAAAAACAAAACACAGCACAACAGATGCTTCTAGGTTGTGGAACATTTCTCAACATTAACATAGTCCATATTAAAACTGCTGGGACTGTTGTTAGCTGCTCATGGCAAGCCCATATGTGCTGAACAGAACTGCTCTACTGCGTTTTCAAGCAAGAGTCTGACCTTTCAGAAGTAGACTGCCAGGCCTGTCTTCAAGGCACCTCTTGGTGAGTTCAAACTGCCAACCTTTTGGCTGATAGCCAAGTGCTTAACCACCTGAGCGGCCTAGGGACTCCTGTACAACACCTAACACTGCTGCAAGTGCACCCCTTTATACAAAATAAACCTAACATTAATATTTACTATTACATAAAGATGTGATTTCGAACCACAAGGTCGGCAGTTCAAACCCACCAGCTGCTCCTTGGAAACGCTAAACAGGCTTGCTAAGAGTCAGAACTGACTCAATGGCACTTAACAATAACAACAACAAAAATGACTGAACCCATTAACATGGCATGCCTCTACTGCCAACCAAAGAAATGAGGGATGGGTCTTTGAACCCATTAACATGGCATGCCTCTACT
>NW_006408532.1:27764282-27824753 GCF_000296735.1 Chrysochloris asiatica | reverse complement strand
GCAACCCTGTACAGGGTCGCTATGAGTCGGAACCAACCCCACGGCACGTAACAACAACAACATACTTTGATGGAGTAACCAATTCACTGGTTTTCTTGATTCATCAGTTCAAAAAGGCCAAGATTAAACATTTCCCCCTTCTTTTTAAGGTTGGGACGAGTCGAAACCGACTCGACGACACTTAACAACAACTTGTGAAAGGAGGCTGGTAGCACAGTGGTTACAAATTGATAACCACAAGGTCAGCAGCTCAAATCTACCAGTTGCTCCAAAGAAGAAAGACGAGGCTTTCTGCTCCTGAAAGATTTACAGCTTCAGAAACCCTATACAGAGTCGCTATGAGTTAGAAGCGACTCGAAGGCAAATAACCACTACCACCACCACCATCATCATTAATTTTTTATAAATTACTTGAAAAGTCCAAACTTTTCCTAAGTAAATGTCACCTGACAGGACAATGTAAGAACCCCATGATGACTTCAGATCTCAATCTCACTGTAAACTGCAACTTACCGATAGGCTTTACTCCCATTGCCATGGGTTAGAAACCTTAGCTAAAGGAGCAGACATCTACATCCAATTCCACAAGGGTAATTTCTCCCCAAAGCTAATTTAATGGCACAAGTAGTAAACGAATACATATCTACTTTGGGGAGGGAAGGAGAGAGGAAAGGGAAACAACTGGATCACATAATAATTCATACAATAGATAGCAGTGTGATTAAAATTTCTAGCATATGCCAAAAGGAAAAATACAAAACACAACACCAAAAAGCAACAGTGGTATGTGTGTGTATGTATGTACATATATAATACTGTTGTTAAGAGCAGTCGAGTCAGTTCTCACCCACTGCGACCCTGTATAGGGTTTCCAAGGAGCAGCTGGTGAGTTTGAACCACCAACCCTGAGTTCAAACCAACCTTGTAGTTCAGTGCTTATCCTACAACACCACACCAGGACTTCTAGTTTATATATACCAGTCATTTTACACATGCTAAGCATTCAGTACCAACACTAATCTAGGCCACTGACCCTAGAGAGCCAATGGATTCTGAACCATTCACCAAGTGTATGACCTTGGTGATTTAACATCTTAGTCTCATTTTATTTATCCACAGGATGGGCAGAATGTTTGTTAACATTTGTTGTTGTTGTTGTTAAGTGCCATCGAGTCGGGTCCGACCCATAGCGACCCTGTACAGGGTTTCCGAGGGTGTTAACATTTACTGGACTTTAAATGAAATAATGGGCAAAGAAAATACCTTATAAAATATGAAACAGAAAACAAACCCACTGCCATCTAGTTGATTCCAACTCCTCATGACCCTATACAGGATTATCCAAGGCCATAAATCTTTACGGGAGCCGATAGCCTCACCTTTCTCCAAGTGGCTGGACTGGGTTTGAACTGCCAACCTTCGAGTTAGCAACTTAATGGCCTAACCTACAGTGCCACACAAGCTCCTCATAAAATGTTAAGTACCATATAAATACAAATTTCTACTCATTGTGTCATTAGCTAATTTTCGACTTAGAAACTCCCAAACCCAAAAAAAAACCCCAAACAAACAAAAACTTCTGATTAATAGGTGTTAAAAAGAACTGTTAAATTAAGAAAAGTGGTAACAGGTCTTAATTTCTGTTCATTGGGTCACAGAAAGCAACAAACCAAAGCCAAGTGGTAATTTTATACTCAAAGAGCTAAAGAATTCATTTACACTCTAATTTTAAGCTGACAAGAATAAAGTCCTGAAAAGCTAAGATACTCAACAGCATCATACAGCTCACCACAGACAGTACCAGAACTAGCCTTTGAGACGCCTGCCTCAGTCAAGTGTTTGGGGAGGCAGTGAAGTATAGTGACAGTATTTGGAAAAAGGTAGAAATAGCTACCATGCTAGTGATCTGACCTTGAGTCAAACCCAGCATGTATTTTCCTGGCTTCTGTCTGATTTCAAACAAGTTATTTAATCTTCCTGTGTGTCTCAGTCTCCTCATATGTAAAATGAAAGTCATAATACTACTATAGTCTCATGAGGTTGCTGTGAGAAAGAATGACATATATTATCAGCACAGCAAAGCTTCCTTAAATCACTTAATGTTATGGTTATTACTCTTTTGACACCACCAAACCATCACCACTAATAAAAAAACAAACTATGATAGCTTAAGAAGTTCCTTGTCCCTTGAAAGGAACGAGAAGCTGGCATTTTTACTGATTTGAGGGAAGTTAGCTAAACATACCACAGTATGTACAGTTAAGATCAATATTTCTCCACACTCACTCAAACCACATGTACACAGATGCATTAATAGTAGGAGAAGTCTTCACGTAACTTTGACTAGTGATAAAATCATAAACTGAATTTTAAATTCAGATAGGAACGTTTCATGTTCTCATCTTCAAGAAATGGCAGATTCACTATGCTAAAATACAGGTATTCTATCTCATTCCTGAAAGACACTTCTATTTCCTCTTTTCCTGTATTATTTTTCCCAAACTTCTTTAATCAACAGGCAACACTGGCCTAAGTATGCTTTGAGGCTCAGCATTTGATTACCCCTGTACCAAAACATATTCTAAAAAGAACAAATTATACATACTCTTATCTGGCTCAATCTGAATGCAAGTACTCCCTCATTCACCAGATATCCCCTGAACACCAATTATGTGAGTCTCAGTTCTCTACACTGGAGATATCAGAGCATCTGCCCTGTCCCTATGGTGTAGGTACTATTTGTTTGTTGCTTTTAAATGCGATCAAGTCGGTTCCGACTCATAGCGACTCTGTATAGGGTTTCCAAGGAACTGCTGGCGAGTTTGAACTGCCAACCTCGCAGATCAAACTGGCCTTGTGGTCCAGCGCATTATGCCATAACGCCACACCGGGACTACAGCTTAGTTTAGGAATAGAGGAAATTTTATTAAGTACTTTTGTCCAATGTGGATCATGGCTTTCTATTTTAATTTGCTGATTTGAGACACCATGTGGGCAGTGGGGAGGGCACCGGAAGGGCAGGAAGGAAAAGTGTCTGGATTCTCACATGAATGCACAACAGACCCCAAGCTGGAGGTGACACTGTAGCGCCCCTTAGACTGCCAGCAGCATCCCCCCCGCCCCCCCCTCCTCGTGTTGCATACAACCTGGAGCATCACTGAAACAAGCACAGTATTTGCTGTTTGGAAACTGTGGTCAGCAAAGGGAGCCCTAGAAGGAAGTCAAGAACCCTACCATTTCCTCTAATGCCAGCGCCTGTAGCTACGCGACCTGAGGCGTGCTGGCATGTTAGCCAACCTCCCTGAACCCTGGTGTCTCCACCCGCATACTGATCCTCTCTTACTGTGACACTGGACTAGTCTCTTAAGCCCTTAAGCCTCGGTGTCATCTGGTAAAGGAGGCCAGTGGAATGACACTGCTTGGCAAACGGTCGGGCACGCCACTGACAGGAGCTATTTAAATACATGGATCCAAACCTGCTACCTGCTTTACAGGAACATCAGCAAGATTAAGGAGAACACATAAAAAGGGCCTTGGGCTCTCTGCAAAGACAGGCATTCCAGAGTACTGTTTGCTTATAATTTCTACTACTGCTAATCTTGCCAGTTAGGTTTCTTTGCACGTTCAAATCCTTCCACCAAGAACAAGCCACGATGCTCAGAAGAACACAATTAGAAAATAGGGAGAGAACAGGACCTAATTAAAATCATTATCATCATCATCATTAGTGAAGCCTATTTTCTAAGCGACCAGGAAAGCCAATATCCATCTTCCTTCCCTCAACTCTCACTTGCCTAACTTGCTGCCAGCAACAGGTCCCCCGAGCAGGTTGTGCGTGGGGCAGCCCAGGTTGTACGTGGGGCCTAAGTTAACACACCAGAGTAGTTCATCTTTCTTTCTGCAAAACACAGCAATGCTGTCCATAATACAAATCTTCAGGTATCTGTTGGCAAAATCCTCCAAAAAACAATGACAAGGTGACTCACCAGCCAAAGAAAAGAGTACCTAAGGATGGCCCAGAGTGTTTATTTCTCATCTGTTTCTTTGGCAGTCTAGCTTAAAAATAAAACAAAACAGTCATCTCCTATCCCCCTGGTTTTACACACTGGAGCTCTCTGAGAAAAAGTTTTGGTTTGGTAGTATTGAAAGATTAAGCAAAAAGAGAGAGCTTTTGCATAAATGCTGGCTCGGTTCCAATGAAAACAGTGTATGTAGATTGGCATTGATGCATCTCGCTAAATCCCTCTGTTCTATAGATGTGAAGGAACTACCACTGACAGCTATTACTAAGGGAAAGTCAAAATCATGCTTTTTTTTCTTTTGACTAAAACTTCTGAGGTCCTTTTCCCTTAAAGTAGAGCAATCACTTCATGAACTCATGTTTGCCGTGTGCTTACTCCTGAGGCCTGCAAACTGTCATTATCAGTGTAAAGAATCAGTTGCTTCTCTTCTACAGGCAGGTTTCCAAAGTTGATGGCCACTCAGCCAGGAGACCGCTGGTTCTGCTGCCAGTGCTAGAACGCTGGAGTTCTTTAAAGGTCGTCGGGGAGGAGCAATCTCCCTTCAGAAATTCTTATCCCTTTCACTCTCTCCAGTCACCAAATCCATTACTGCTATCTTGAAATGATAAACCAGACTATCTGGTCACATCAAAGGCAACAGAATTTCTCTCATTAAAAACAAAGACAACTACAAACGTCTAAATGCACACTTTTACCATTTAATTTACCACTGGCTTCCTTGTATCTAGTCTAGTTGACAATATCAAAAACAAAAAAGGAAAATTCTACAAAACACTAAATGAAGAATGTGCTTTAGTATCTGTCTTCCCCATTACTTCAGGGGCCTCTACACCATTATTCCAACCCTGCTCAAAATGACACTACAGGTATGCACTGATTGTCCAGGTAACAACATCCAACATATTTATACCAGTACATCCATGGGCCACTGCAGCAGGTGTCTCAGTGCCAGGACACTAGACACCCTTGTGTCTTGAAGTTGTAGCTCCACTCTGCCTAGCTGCCCAAGGCCTGAAAGCTACCTATCCACACTGATCGGGCCCAGGCCCCAACTCCCAACCGGGCTTCCCTTCAGGCTCTTACAAATTGAGGGGATATAGTCTTTGTGTTTTGCCCGTAGTGGTCTTTTAGGGTGCCGATGGCAAGGTATGCACCCAGGCATACACTCTGGTTTGGGTACCCTCTGGCCTTCTGGCCCACACAATCCTCTCCCCAGGTAGGTTCTCATAAGCATGCTGGCCTTCCACGCAGCTGGCTTAGCAGAAAAGTGGCTGAATGCTCACCTGAGACATCCCCAATGGGAGCTGGCCACATTAGAACAGCGAGCAGCCCCCAAGCCCATGCACTCAGGAGTCCTGCACCCCACGGACACAGGTGTTCACACAACTTTTGAAACACGTAACGCCCTAATTTACAGAATGCATCATCGAAGTTATGCAATGGATACCTGGTACTTGGTGGTGGTTGTGTGCCATGGAGTCAGTTCCGACTCATAGTGACCCGGCATAGGGTTTCCGAGGCCGTAAATCTTTACAGGAGCAGAAAGCCTCATCTTTCTCCTGCGGAACAGCTGGTTAGAACTGCTGACCTTGAGGTTCGCAGCCCGACTCATAACCACAACGCTACCAGATACTGGTATCCTGGTACTTAGGATACAAAAAACTTTGCTCCTCAAAAAATAAATGCAAAAAATGAACAATGTCCCATCAGAATTGAGAGACAGTGATAAGGAAATATTTCTTTGTTTGAATACTGTAACAAAAAGCAGAACATCTGCCTTCATTTAAAACTTTTAGTTGTGTGTGATTTCCTGCATCTAAGAACCTCTTTCTGAACTACAAAGAGGCCACAGAACATCACATTTTCCCCTCCCAACTTCCCCCTTCAAAAACCCACAAGATGGTGATTAACAAACAGCCCCTTGTCTTTAGGCACAGCTTCAGAAGCCACAAGGAAAAGATAAAAGTTAATTGGAAGAACAAGTTTATAAACAAATGAGGTTGACAAGGAGGACGCAAACTCCATCTTGATAAGAAAGCAGCTCCTTTGGTCCCATGTGTAGGAGCAGCCAGCTGAAGGCTACTCTATCTTCTCACCCACTGAGAAGTCTGGGTGGAGATCCCTGTCCAAGCTCTCCAGCCTGGACCCTGGGTGGTGGTTGTTGTTGTTGAGTGCCCGCTGAGTTGGTTCCGACCTATAGGGACCCTATACAGCGTTTCCAAGGCTGTAAATCTTTATGGGAGCAGAAAGCCTCATCTTCCTCCCGCGGAACAGCTGGTAGTTTCGAACTGCTGACCCTGCGGTTCGCAGCCCGATTTGTAACCACTACGCTACCAGAGCTCCTTGGACCCTGGGTAGAGTGGCAGAAAGGCTCGGGGGTTGAACCTGCAGTTCAGACAAACTCAAAAACTCTCCCAATCTTGGGCTTTGCGAGTCCAGGCACAGCCTGGGGACTCAATCTCCAGCACCCCGCCCCCGAACAGACCCATCTCCAGGAAACACACTCCTGGGTAATTTCATCTCGTCCTTTATTAGCTATACTGCATATTGGCTACATCACCGTGGGCACATCTGAACCTGTGAGAATTAAAATTAGGAATTCAGGAAATGAGCCTACATCTGTGATAAGCATATGCCAGATATATAATAAATGTGCCCTGAAAGAAAACATCAATTTCACTCAACACTCAACTGCTTCAGATTTAAAAAGTCAGATATTCTATGGTCCCAAGGAATATAAAATTAAGGACTCAAGACATAATGATATTGATAAGTGCCATCGAGGTGGTTCTGACTCATAGTAACCCTGCACAGGGTTTCCAAGGGGCAGCTGATGGGTTAGAACAACCAACCTTGTGGCTCAAACCAACCTAGCAACCCAGTGGTTATCCTACAATGCCACAGCGGGACTCCAGACATGATATGAGAAGAGAAAAAGTTAAAGGGAGCACATAGTGGACAGAATCAAAGCGTTTAAGTCATATTTATACACAGGAGTACTAGTGGCATGGTGGGCTACGCACTGGGCTTGCTAACCTAAAGCCCAGTGGTTCAAACCCACCAGTTGTTTCACAGGCGAAGGGTGAGGCAATCTGCTACAATAAAGTTACCAGCCTCAGAAACAAGAAGTAGCAGTTCTTATTCTGTCCTGTAGTATCACTAGGAATAGGAATTGACTCAGCAGTGATGGGTTTTGTGGATGAGTTAAATTTTGGTCTCCAAATCTGCTTCTCTTGCAAGATCTAGGCCAAGTGAAAAGAGTTCACTGAGTCCTACCCAAGACTTTTAAGGTGATATAATCTGTCTAAATGCTAGAACCTCTAATGGTGTCGGAAAGGATTTCAGATCTACATATACCAAGTTTAGAGTCCTAGTGTGGTGCTGTCGGATAAGCACTGGGCTGCTAACTGCAAGGTCAGTGATGTAAACCCACCAGGCACTCCTCAGAGATCGTATACACAAGTTGCTATGACAGCACTTAACACCAATACCTTGCTTACTAAAACAGGAGTAAAGTTACCCCCATTCTACATTGTCCAAATCCAAGGCAAAAGAAAAAAATGCATATACTTTTCATATATTAATTATAGAATATCATCACCAAGAGGTAACCTTCTATTTAAAAAGGTGCCTTTAAACCTTAATGAAAACCACAAAATACAATACTCACTACCACCGTCCAACAGTAACATGCTACACACACACCCCTAGTTCTTTCTGGAGTTTCTGCACAGCCATCAAAATTTCACTTAAAATCTCTCTTCACGATTTTCCATACTAATAGTCACCAACCACTGTTCATCCCTTCTAGATTACTATTTCCTAATGTTTATAAGCCAAAAAAATAGTTGTTATTAGTGAAATTTTTCATGGTTTATTAATTACTTATTAGTTGCAAAACCCCACCTCTGATAGTGGTTTTACTTTCTAAGGACTCAATCACGCCCATTTCTGAAAACAAAACAAAAACAAATCACTGTGTATATAAAACACATTTATGCCTACATATTCAAACTCCTACTCCCCCATTCATCTACTCCTTCAAAACTAAGCATATACAATAAAAGACAGATGTTGAAGAAATTAGTATACTAAAAGAAAGGAAAAAAAATTTTTTTTTTCTTTTATGGGAAACATGGTCTAAATAGAACTTTAAACAAATTGACTTCCACTGTGAGCACTATCCCCAAGTAAATTACACCCTAGAATCAAGTACACTCAGGACTGGAATGCCATGCCAGTCTTATATGATTACTTCAACCTCAATAAATCTCTTCTTGCCCGCCAAATCCTAGGCCGCTTTCTAAAATAGTTGACTAAAAAGCACCAACCTAATTAACAACAGCTTCCTCTGCAACACTGGCCTTGATTTCACTTATTTACACATTAACTGCAGCCTCCTTTTGGCCAATCCAGTCTATTTTCTGTACCACGCCGAGCCTTTTATCTGCCCTGGACAGCATTTTCTCCAGCAGATGAAGTAGATGCCGATTGATTTGCTGTCGAGCATGGTAAATTAATAGCAACAAATTGCTGAGGGCCCGACTCGCTGCTCCACCATGCTTCGGCAGTTTTGCTTTA
Source organism: Chrysochloris asiatica (assembly GCF_000296735.1). NCBI lineage: Eukaryota > Metazoa > Chordata > Mammalia > Afrosoricida > Chrysochloridae > Chrysochloris > Chrysochloris asiatica. Next base: position 27,816,150 of record NW_006408532.1, on the reverse strand, counting down.
TTTGCTCCATGATGGGCAGCAGTCGGCCTCTTCAAGTCAATTTCTTCTTAACAACCTGCAATACTTTTCAATGGTGAAAATAGAGCTGTTCCTTGTAAGTCAGAAATCAATATCCTATTGCCCTTAGAAAATGCTAAACAAGCAGTATTGGCAATCCACTTGGTACTAGAGGGTATCAGATATAATGCAAATCCATACTGCTTCTCTCCTTGTAGTTATTACAGTTTGCTAAAAGGTTCCTAATGCCATTTATCATCATTTACCATCGACCAGAGAGGCCATGATTATGATATCCTATCAGTTGGCAAGGCCCTTTCATTCCTCTTCAATTAATATTTTAGCAGCACTCAAATGGTTGTTGCCCAAGTCTTGTACTAAAATTTACATGGCTTGGAGCAAAATAGGAATTTTCTTTCTCTGATTTAAAAAAAAACAAACAAAAAACTCCAACAATGTACACACACACAAAACACATAAACATTTATATATAAAAATGTATAGACTCACTTCTTTTAGATTCTGTGTTTCCAGAATTCTAAAATTTTCTAAAGATTTCTAAAATTCAAATACTAGCCTAATTAAAAAAAAAAAAAAATGCAGAGAGCTGCAGATTAAATAGGGTCTTCACTTTAAGAGAAGTTTCTCATTCTCTCCTTTCCAAAATGCAGTATAGTCCCCTCTTTTTATAATTGCTATAGGTTGAATAGGAATCCTAATGGCACAGAGAGTTAAACTGAATGATTGGCAGTTCTAGCCCCACCAGCTGCTCCAAGTGTGGACAATGAGGCCAGCCTCGGAAGTTCTGAAACGCAGTTCAACTCTGTTCTACTGTCAACTATGAATCAGAATCAATGACAATAATGGCAGTAGGTTGGGGTAGGGATTTTTTGTGTGTCCCCAGTACGCCCCCCCCACCACCCACATACACACTTGAAGGTTTAATTCACTTACCTATTGTTCTGGTAGCATAGTGTTGGCGAGTCGGGCTGCTAACCTCAAGGGTCAGCAGTTCAAAACTATGAGTTGTTTCACGGGAGAAAGATGGGGCTTTCTGCTCCCTTAAAGATTTACAGCCTTGGAAATCCTATGCAGGGTCTCTATGAGTCAGAATGACTCCATGGCACACAACTACCTCCAGTATTGTTCTTAATCTACATCCAAATTCACTGTTTAAAGTGGTAACTGCTGCTGTCAGATTAAATCAGAGAGATCTTCTTTAATTACAGCATTACAGGTGAAGGATGTAAACAAGCAGCATTCAGCAATGGTATCAGCTACACACATCACCACGTTCTGCCCATGATCATTAACCCATTTAGGAGAAAAGTCAGACTATGTTTATAAAGAGAAACAATCAAGAAATAAAAAAAAAAAGTAAGCCCTGGGCCAAGAGTCCCATCAAAAATAAAGAAAAAAAGGAAAAAGCCCATACTTAGGGAAATCCTTAAGGAATGAAGGCCAATGTTCTTTCACTTTTCAAAGAACTCCATTATGAAGACATCAAAATAAAACATTTTCTAACCATGTTCCATTTGTCTTCTTCAGTTTGATAGGAGAACTTAAGAGAGCAGTAAAGCATTAATTCTTCACAGTATAGGCCAGTACACTCCACCCTAACCTTATGGGGTTTTTTCTTTTTTTTTTCCCCACTGCTGTCTACTCAATTCTATTGATCCTACAAAAGATTACCAGAAATTAGATTCATATTTTATGCTCTAATTCCATGTCATGTTACTGAGCTCCCTTAAAAAAAAAAAAAAAACTAATTCTACCAGACTAATGCTATTTACTCAGTTACCAAAATTTAAATTAATTATGTTCTCCAACATAATTGTTAAAAATTGGCAACATTATGCAGGCTTAATTAAGATTAAATCCAATTTACTAAATGTACTTTAATTGGTACTAATTACATTAGCTTTCATTTCAGAATGACAAATTCCCCATAGGTTTCACTTTATAGCCCTCTATCAGAACCAACACAGGGTGACTGATGAGCAACTCATGGAAAGGGGAGGGGGCAATCCGACCTCCACCCTGTTTGTCACTGCTCTGTGCTTTTATCCTTTTATCAATTTGCTAAGTCACAGAGTCATGACTCCATCACAGCCATCATTTTCTGTTCCAATGAAAAATTTCTCTAAAAATGAATACTCAGTGGCTGGCTGCAGCCAAGAAGAACAGGAGCATTAACCAAAAAAATGCACAAAGGTTTCAAATATCAGGGCCACCAATTACTAGGGGTACTTCCAAGGACTCCGGGGACTCCTACTCTTGAACCCTTTGAGACACAAATCTAATAAGTGAATAAGCCTAACCCGATCTTGAGAACTAGGCCCAATTATGCCGCAGGGCAATTTCCTTGCATTATTGCTGCTTTCCATTACAAGGGCATCCAGTGAGTGCATCTGGAAGAGAGGCTAAGAGGAACCAAGGCTGTCTGCCTAGGAAAACAAATAAAGACAGATATGCCTCTGTGCTTAAGGGGGAAAGAAAGAAAATATAATAAGTAGGTGGTTTGCAGGGCTGTCTGTATCTCATAATGTGATAAACTGCCCTCAGGATTCTTGATACGATTGAATTGAAAAGCAAGAGGAAAAAAAGGGGAAAATGTATTCCATTCTCAATTTTAAATGGATGGTGTTTAAAGCCAGTTGGACAAGAAGATGACAGAATTATAGAGGTATTAAATGTGCAAAATTAAGGGATCTCACATACCCCGCCCCCCAAAAAATACATTCAGTCAAACACCAGCTCTGAGCCTCACAGAAATGTAGATGGTAAAAGAAATCTGGAAACAAGTGGTTAAGGTAAACAAGATACAGAATAAGGAAAAATAAAGGGGCATTTATCATTTGGTCTACTCTTTGAAAAAAATTCATTAATCAGGCAGAGGCAGGTGACCAAAAAGACATGTTTAAGATCCAGACCTAAAATGAAATGTAATGAAGATAATTAACAATCAATATCTCGCGTGTCATTTATTCCTGTAAGATACAACTAAGGGGTATCCATTCAAACCTTGAATGGATTTTAAGCCTGAGATATTTACATTACTCGTCAGCACTTAATAGCAACAACAATCTAAACAGAAATGGGAAAGATGCGGAGATCAGAATTTCATTTTGAAAGTCAGCATTCAAACTATATAATAATATTAATATTGACATAAACAAGTAGCATATGAAGTAAAAGCATATCTGAAATAAAAGACTAAAAGACTTCAGTGTTTAAGTTAACTACCGATTTATTTCCCAACTTTCTGCTTTCAAATACTATCCATGTGATTAGTTTCATTATCTAGCAGTCCTTTAAAGATCTACTCTGTGAGTGTGTTCTGTCCATGTGGTGGATACTCATACCCGAAAATAAATCCATGAGTAAAAGCTCAATAATTCATATTTTCTAATGACAGCTACCTTGAACATAAATGAGAGACAAAAGCACCAAGTTTCTCTTGTCTTTCCTTAGCAGGTGAACATTCAGAATACACACCTATTCTGAAATGGTTAATCACAAGTACTTTCACTAGAAAGGAAACCACTAAAAATAAATGCTTCCAAAAAGAATTGCTGTGTGTGCGTGGCTGAGTATGTACACATATGTGTTTATATATACATATAAATATATATGGAGGGGGGCGCTTCAAAAAAATTCATGGAAAAAATGAAAAGACAATGGAATTTTTCCATGAACTTTCTGCATTCTCCCTATACACATACTATCTTTTTCAACCTAGGAAAACTTGAAACCATTCTGTTCAGTCTCCTACCAAAATAAGGTATTTTAGTCGGACCTCAACTCTTTCCGAATAATCATTATCTTTTCTTTTTTTTTTTTTCCTTTTGGCTGAACTAATTCCTGGGTTTCCAGACTTAGTGTTGAACCTTCTTTCAGACTCATTTGCTCTGCACAAATTTTGGAAGTGACACTTAGTTACAGTAGCCTCAGGGGACTGGTACAAAGATTTTACATCAATTTCTTTTGTAGCTCCACAGATTTCACTGGGATCCCCCCCACCTCCACCTTCTCCCAGCTCACCTCTATCCATTCATTCACACCCACATCGAGCCAACTGAAGGCTCTACACAATGTACAGTTTTACTTTTCAGTATTTTCCAAGAAAAGCTCTTTTGTAAAACAAGTTTGCAATGCCTGAAATATATAAAGTAACTCTTTCCACAGAAAAACCACCTGATTTTCAAATTCAGCATTCTTGATTTTGAAAGTGTGTAAAGTTTACCAGGTAATTCAGATATTTTCAATTACCTTTTTTTAAAGAATTAAAATTAAGATATCACTCACTTAACAACGATGGGAAGTCGCACAGAAAAATAGCAAGCTACCCTGTAGTCTCTTTAAACACAAGTAGTCACAAAGGCATGCAAAACAAACTTACAAAACACAACATTTTTTAAAATATGCAATATTACTTAAAACAGACATAAGTAACTTACCTGCTTATGCATTTCTATATTCAACCCATAGGACATTTCATAATACTGTCAAGGAAGGAAAAGAAATTAAATTAATATTTCTCCTCAAGCAATTTAAGTTTGTTCAAAACGCCCCCAAATTAAAGCCTCACCAAGCCAATATATCCATAATACCTATGCCTCTAATTCAAGGAAACGCTAACCACTATGTTTAGCCTAATAATTTTGGAAGTGAAGGTAGCAATTCCTGGTAAGATCCAATTAAGTAGCCTCGGGGGACCAGTACAAGGATTTTGCATCAATTTCTTTTGTAGCTCCACAGATTTCATTGTGATTCCTCCCCAAACCTCTAACACCCCACAGCTCACCTCTAAGACAGAGATGCCACCTTAAGACATAGACTATAAAATAACTCACTTATTGACAAAACTAAGACAATTAAGTTCAAACATAGCATCCTGAACATCTTCAGTTGCCTTTTTTCATCATGAGCACATGAAGGGAATAAAAACAACAAAAACCTCTGATGATATTCAGTGTATCACATGAACTCTAATTCCTAGGCACAATGGGCAAGTTAATGGCCAAATCACATCTTGGACAAAAAAAAAAAAAAAAAATGATGCTTTAAACAAGCTATTCAAAAGGGTCGAGCTACTTAAAGAGTTCATTTTTTCATTTTTTTAGCATATTGCTCACATAACACATTCAAGGAAACGGGTCTGACAGAAAATGAATGAGTTACTTTGGAGCCTTTATGAACAATCAAACAAATTTGGTAATACATCTGAGGGGGAAAAAAAAAAAAAACAGCCGATTTTTTTTACACATATAGTTTAAGTGGCATTATAGAAATTCTGGTAGAACAAATTAATTATCCAGGGGACCACAACATTCCTCAAACCAACACTATAAAAAATGAAAATGCACACGTATCAATGCACACCCTAGTAACAAAGAATGAAGAAAAAAATTTTAAAGGGTTTGCTGCCTTTTCTTATTCATCATTCTTGAAAAGAACTAAATCACATTAAAATTTTAACAGTATACAAAAAAACTGTCTGGCTAAAACTGTGGAGTTAAAAGCAATAAAACAACAAAGAAAACCACTAACACGGAAACATTTTGCTTGTTACTCTAAACAAAACATAAATGAGGTTTTGCTCCCCCCCCATCTATAAAAACAAAGCACAGAAAATTATACCCCATGCAGCTGAACTTTGAGAATTCAAATCAAAGCTGGTTGTCAAAGGCAAGTTATAACATCCTAGAATTACAGGTTGTTAATGGACATATTCCCACAACCTCAACTGCTCTGGCACTACAACTATGATCTATCTTGCAGCCTCCAGCAATCTGAAAGTATTCTTGCTTTTGGTATCTCAAACTAATAGGCACTTTGAATCTCTGACACAGTTTTCTTACCATGACATAATGCCGCTGCATCTCTGTCTTTTCACTGGCCAGCTTCTCACATTCCAGCTTCAGGCTGTTGGAGACATAATGAAATCTAAGTACAACACAGAACTTGACTAGCATTCTGAAAATCTAAATACACAATCCTTCCTCTAAATCATCACCTACACACACCAACTCAACAATCTTAAATACTACTCTTTTTATTGACAGAGAAACAGGTGATTAGAATCAGCCTAGACTTGCCCGTTTTAATAATAAAGATCAAATGTGTTCTCAGTTTTGTTTTGTTTTTTTTGTTGGGGGGAGGTGGTTTCATTTGTTTTTAAATGTTAAGGAAGAAAAAATTTTCTTTAGCAAATTTAATTATGGAACTTCATACAGAAATGCGTATCACTAAAGTCACTTAAAATGAAAAAAAGAAAAAAATCAAGGAAACAAACATCAATATCTACAGATCCAAGTACAAAATAAGTCTCCCAAAATGTCACACAGGAGTTTTTTTCTTTATTGTTCCACTAACAGACTAATGAAAATATGAATCAAGCATGTCTTATGAATGATGTCTTATTTCTTCCCTCCACCACCCAGGGGGCAAAATGTTGAGCCGGTTGAGTGGTTCTTTTAGTCCTTATATTTATGATACGAAATTATCATTTAAAAGCTAGCAAAACAAAAATGCTTGAAAACTGCTCTAATGGCCTCCCTCTCTCTAAAACACAACAATTTTTTTTCAACATAAAGTAATGACATTGCTCACTCGTGACTTTTCAAGGCTCTTGGTATTTCCAGGGTTATGGCAGAGAGAAGTGAGAAAAAAATCAAGCCCAGGGTAATAAAAAACCAAGGAAGTCAAAAGGCCTCTGCTCTGAATCTTCCCAAGCTTCCATTCTTCTGGCCCCAATAAATCAGTATCGAAAGTTTGGTCTCAGCGTTTTCCAAGTCTCCCCAGTTTTGAATGTTCTGCCTCGCCTTTTTTTTTAAATCCTTTTTTAATTCACGGGAGAAATATTTCTTTACACCTGCCTGAAAGAAGAGAGGTCTTGGCCTGCCCTTTATGTCCACCAGAAAAAAAATGATAATAATGACTTTGTGGTGGACAAAAATAAGAAGGGGGGTATGTTTGTGTGTGTTTGGGGGGGTGGGGGTGGAGGAGAACAAGAGCTAAGCAAACAGGCGGATCAGCTAAAGTCAATATCATTACCTGTGGTATTGAGCCTGTAAAAACTGAAACTCTTCCTTAATCCGATCACAGGACTCGGAAATTGTAAATTTAAAGGGTTGAGCAGGCTGATGCGGTGCCTAAATAACAATAAAATATTTAATTAGCCCACATCACAGGCAAAGCAGGGAGCTGGAAAAAACAAACCACGCGGCGCTAGCAAGGGTGGGGGGTGGGGAGGGGTCGTCACACAGGCAGAGAAAAAGGCTTTAGAACTCTCCACCCGCCCCCTCCTCTGATTCAACAGCGCAGGCAGAGGCTGATTACGGAGCGGCCCCAGCCCTCGTCGTCTCCCCGAACGCAGCAGCTTGCGCCCCGGCCCCGCGAGTTCGAGCCCCCACTGCTTCCCTCGCCAACAGCGGGCGCCGAAAGGCCGGCACACCGCGCCCACTCCCTGCGCACCCGGAATCGAAACTGGCCCGTCGAGGGGACTCGCGCCATGGTGTCGGGCCGTGGTCAGACGGTCCTGGTAGGGTGGGGGCGGGGGGATGGCGCGGACGGGACGCCGAGATAACCCTCCTGGGCTCGCTGCTCGCCTGCCCCCCGGGGTCCGCACGCCCGAGCCGCAGCGGGAACAGCCGCGCCGCCGCGGAGGGCGCCCTCCCCGCCCCGGCGCACAGTCGCGCCTCCTTCATCGCTCGGCCCCCCCCCGCCCCCCGCAGGAATCGCGGCGCTGGGATAGCAAACGGGTCCGCGCGGCTTCCAGGGGCTTCAAAGACAACAATAAGAAAATGGCTACAACTCAATTGCCTCTCCGCACCCGGTCTCCCAGAGTGGCACCGTGCCGGGAGGGTGGGGAGAGGTGATGGCGGGCGGACAGCTCCCCAAGCAGCGTGAGGATTGCGGGCCGCGCTCCACGCCCCTCCGGCCAAAACACAGAACTAAGCTTGCAGGGGGGCGACGCGGGGAATCCCCGGGCGCCGGGGGAGCCCGCCGCCCGCACTCACCGGGTGTCTGGTCTGCGGATACATCTTGCTCAGGTCGCGAATCATCCAAACCGATTTAGTTGGCTGCTTTAAGCAGAGGCGCTCGGCTCATTGGCTTTAATGGTCCCGAGGAGGAGGCGGCGGCGAAGGCGGCCGGCCAGGTTCGAGAGACGGTTCGGGCAGTCCCGGCCCCCGCCGGGTCTTGCGTGACGCGAGCAGGGGGAACGCGCGGCGGCGGTGGCTGGGTCCCGGCGACCGGGCGGCTCCGCATTCCCCGTGGGCGTCACTGGCCCGCCGCGGGCATTGTCCGGCGCGCGTCTCCCGCTGCAACGCTCCGACGTTCGCTCCGCCGAGGCGCGCCTACCCAGCCCAGCAGCTCAGCGGTGCGGCTCAGCTCGGCTGGAAAAGTGTGAGCTCTACAACCGACTGCCCGCCGGCAGCGCCGCTCGCTCGCTTTGCGCCCCACTCCAAACTTTTTTTTTTATTTGTCTTTTAATTGGTTGTTATTCCTCCGAATGAATGATCTCTTCTTTCCTAAAAGCAAACACAAACTCCTTTGGTTCGAAAGAGGTCTCGGCGGTGTTTTTTAGTTTCTCTGGAGATATTTTTCACTTCACAGCAACGATCTGTTAAAAGGCACCTTTTAGCTTCTTTTACCACATCTCATTTCCTTATTTTTCTTCCTTCCTGTTTTCTTGTCTTTTTTTTTTTTAACCCCAAATTGAAGGGGATTATAAAAATAATGAGAGTGAAACGCTTGCGGCTTTTTTTTTTTTTTTTTAATTCTCTCTTTAAACTCTGCGAACACCACCTCAAAATAATATACAAGTGTGTGAGAGGGGAAAAAGAAAGCAGCCAACAGCGCAAACACCCGCTCAGAACAGCTCTAACAACACGCTCTGTGTAGGTGACTTCTTTGACCAAATTTAGCAGCAGCTAATCATTAACATTCTGATACATATTCACAATCGTCCGGGAGGGATCGCGGAGCATCCCGGGAGCTGTAGTCCTCTCACGACCACTAAAGCAGAGAATTCGGCCAGATTGACTACAATCACCGGCCGGCCACGCGACCGCTCTGGGGCGCTCTCCAAGCGCTCCGCCTACCCCCGGCGCGGTAAGCGTCTCCAGCAACCAATCAGAGATGGCTGAACATTAATCGCCGTTCTGTGTTACTGCCCATCATTTCACTGCTGACAAATGGCGAGCTTGGGGAGGAGGAGCCGACCGGGATGAAACCCACGTGGGGGCCGGACGTCGCCTGAGGCTTCAACCAATGAACAGAACGAGATGGAGTTGGCAGAGGCGTGGTGGTGATGGCCCGCCCAAGGCGGAGCTTCGTCTTGGCTGACGTTCCTTAGCGCGAGCGTTCGAACCAGGGAAACATTTGTTCAGCTGTCAATCAAAGTAACGTGGGGCTGGGAGAAGCGGCCGCCGCGGTTGCTGCTGCTGCTGCTGCTGTTGCTCCTGCCCGGGATGCATCTTCAGAACTGGGTGGTGGTAGCGGTGACGGTGTCGGTGGTGGCGGCAAAATAAAGGCGGTGAAGGGGGCGGTTGAGAGTGGGGGCTGGTCAGAAGATCTCCTTCCAACTCTTGTCCTTCCTCCCACCCCAAACACCCCTCAGCCCCTAGCTCCGCTGCCGCGTCTGGAATGCGGACTAATTAGGGTCCAATGTCTCCTTAAAGAGACAAGCTCGGCCTTGTGTAACGCGCCGAAACCCCTGTTGAGACAAGAGAGGGAGGATCACGCTGATCCCACGTCGTTCGGTTCACATCAATTTTACGCGCCGCTGGAGCCGGCATAATTTTCCGTGTGAACGCGGTCTCGGGCCCCTGCCCTTGTTTAGAGCCGTAGACGAAGCGGCGAGACGCTGGCCTGGGCTGGGGACTGGAAGCGACGGGTGGGGAAGAGCCCCAGCGAACCTCGGAGGAGACTGTGATTACCATTTAACCCTGAGGCGGGGTTGCTGCCCCTCAAACAACTCGGGAAGGAAGCGCCCAAAGTGCTCCGCCCTGGGGCCGCTGGGGCGCATCCATGGAATCTCAGAGTGGGCTAAGATCCGGGGTGGGGGCCGCGGGATTCCCAAAGAAACTTTGCCTAAGGATCCACCAGCAGCACCAGCAGACTTTGTCACTCGGTCCTCTTTACAGCCGCCCATGGGGTGTTTGACCCTGGCACTGGGAAGAAAAATGCTCCCTTCAGGTCTCAGTTCTCCAGTCCCAAGCATAATGGAAAAATTGCCTCTGTCCCTTCTACCTGCCCTGTCGCCTGCCCCCAACCTCTTGGAATACCAAGCCCAACTGAAACGTGGGGAACGTAGCCCCTAGAAGACAGCAGGCCACTACAGGGTAGGAGTTGGGAAGGTGGGGAGGTGCTTGCGGGGAGTCTCAGGGATGGCAGTGGGGAGCGGGCTTGACGAGGAAGGGCAGTGCCTGGATGAAAGTGCAGTGAACTGGGAGGCAAGGAGAAAGTGACTCTGGACAGGCAGTCTCTCTCTACCTTTAGCTCCCTAGTTTAAGAGAAAGGTCTTTGGGCTCCCTTTTGAACCTTTGACCTTTGGGGAGTAGGGAGGAATTCGGAAAAAGAGGGGTGGCTATTTCAATGGTCTGAGTTTTGGATATTCACTTTAAGCGCCCTTTTCCGATTATGGATTGAGATCTTGTCTGCGATGGTGCTGTTGGTTTAGTATTACTGGGAAACCACTCTTCTTGAACATATCACTTTCCTCCGTGAACAAAAGAATGATTTAATGCCCTCCCTAGTACACTTCTCATGAGCCTTCCTCTGGACTGGACTCTGTGGAGGGTTGATGCAGAGGAAGGCCAGGATGGTTCTCACCTACTTCTTATTCCTTACCAAAACTGGGGCTAGACTCATGTTTCAACTCAGCAAACATTTTCTCCCCCATCCCCAAAATAAGAGTATAGAAGAACCTCACCTTTTTTTGAATCTCTGCCATCCAGTAATTCCTGTCCACACGTGCTCCAAGTACATATACACATCAAATATTGTGGCACTGTAGAATAAGCAGTGGACCACAAAGTCGGTTTAAACCATAAGGTAGGTGCCTCAGTAATTTTTATTGTGATTATATGCTGATATGATGTTGTTAAGCGCCTTTGAGTCGGTTCCAACTCATAGTGACCCTGTATAGAGTTTCCAAGGAGTGACTGGTGAGCTTGAACCACCTACCTTTCAGTCCAGTGCATTACCCCACAGCACCACACCAGGACTCTTGTTGATATGATAATGTTGTTAATATATTGAGTTAAAACAGAACATATTATGATTATCATTGTTATTATGTGCTGTCGAGTTGCTTCTAACTCATAGCAACCCTGTATAGATTTCCTAGAGTAGAGACCAGATGGTGGATTTGAACTGCTGACCTTGCAGTTAGCAGTCCAATGCTTATACTACAGTGCCATACCAGCACTCATTATGATTATTATTGCCTGTTTGTGTTTACTTTCTTTAAACCAGGCTTCTTGGACTCCTGGAGTGGTGGTGTATGTAGGAAAAGCACGAAACTGCGAACCACAATGTAGATTGTTCAAACTCACCACCTGCTCCTCAGAAACCCTGTACAGGGCTGCTATGAGTCAGAATAACAACAACAACACTAGGACATTTAAAATTGCTTTTGTGGCTCACATCATTTCCATTGAACAGTACTGTTCTGAAACATTTGCAAGAATCAAAACATAGAAGACTCTAGTAATGCAATTTCTGCACTAGAACAGTGGTTTTTATAAGAACACTAGCAACAACAGCCTTCTGTTCTAATGAAAGTTATTCGCTCCCACTAGAGGTTTTCAATAATTGGTTAAATCACCCACTGCACCTTGTAGGGAAGTTCCATGTTCTCTGTTTTTGCCTTGAATGTTAGTAAGTTCCATAAGAACAGGGACTTCCTTCTACTCATTGCTTCACTCAATGCCTAGAACTATGTCTGGCATATAGTTGGTGCTCGGTAAATATTTGTTGATGACGTTAATTAATGAATGCCATGTTGTGTCAATATAGAAAGCATCATCAGGGCTACTACGTTCATTGAAATTCTGTGCAGTTATTCCCGGAACAGGAAACAAGAATTCTAATAATAGAACCTGAAGAACTATTGAGAGGATCAATAGACAAAGGGGAAACTTTGCTCTGTTGTTGTTGTTGTTGTTAAGTGCCGTCGAGTCGGTTCCGACCCATAGCGACCCTGTACAGGGTTTCCAAGGGTGTAAATCTTTACGGGAGTAGAAAGCCTCATCTTTCTCCCGCGGAGCGGCTGGTAGTTTTGAACTGCTGACCTTAAGGTTCGCAGCCCGATTCGTAACCACTACGCTACCAGAGCTTTGTCAGGAAATATCAAATCGCTTGTAGCAGGGACCTTTCTCCTAAAATCTCTTGACAGTTTGTGTCAACAGAGGAGTAACTAGAGAAATCAGGATGTTTCTTGATTTTGTGTTTAGTACAATTTTTAAATTAAGCACTTAGATATGGTTCACGTTGTGGCTATGTGGCCCATAATTCACTGCCTTTGAGTTGAATTCCTACTCATAGTCATTCTATAGGAGAGAGTAGAATTGTCCAATAGGGTTTTCAAGACTATAACTTTTCATGGAAGCAGACTGCTGCGCCTTTCTCCTGCAGATCATCAGCTGATAAGTTTGAACTGAACACAGCCACGGAGCGCTTAGCTACTGCATCACTAGGACCCCTGGCTACAAAGCAGATCCAGATAACGTTCAGTGAAGTCACAGAAAGATGTCAATTGCAACAACTGGTAGCCCAGCCCTGGTCTCAACACAGAAGTAAGCAGGGCTTATGGTTACTTCTGTCTCCTTCCCTTTCTGCTCTCTGAGCTTCTCATACACAGATGAGATGAGCTAGTATGGGCTCCAGAATTCTCATGTAGAAGGGGCTTGGTAACAATTTTGTTGAAAGTTTGGTCTGTGAGCTCCAGTTTTGAAGTGACATTTGTAAAATAAACTCATTGTTTTCACTTAAGCTCCAGGAGAAAGGCTTTCTATTCCTGTAAAGATTTACAGCCTCAGAAACCCTATGTGGAGCTGCTACAAGTCAGAGCTGACTCAATGGCACTTAACAACAACATAGGATATAAAGCATTGATACTTTTATCAAACACTTATTGAGTACCTAATATATGTCAGAATATAGAAAGTTATAATCTTAATTTATTACCTCCCAGTGCTGTAGGATAAGCACTGGACCACAAGGTCAGTTTGAACCTCAAGGTTTGCAGTTTAAACTCACCATTCGCTCCTCAGAAACCCTATACAGGGTTGCTATGAGTCAAAATCAACTCAACAGCACTTAACAATAGTGCTAAATTCACCCTCTTTGCCTGTTCTGTGAAAATGGATCTGGGCCCTTTAAATAGTTCCCTTTGCCAACAGGCACTGAAGCTTTGCCAGTAGAGGGCACTGGAGAGACATTACAGGAGAAAGTGTTTCGCTTCCTGGTTCTGCTATACTTCTTCATCATTGTTCCTACAGGTCAGCAGCACAATACAGCCTGAAATTTCCCACAGTTTCCCTCTTGTCAATTTTGTGTGAAGTGTCTCTTAAAGATGCCTCCCTAAAACACTCTAGGATGCATTTCCAGCAAATTCTGGGATGTGGATTTCTAGCAAGTTTCAGAAGGGTTCACCTGCCTAGCACTACAGCATTTTCGCTGCCATTCAAAGAGCCAAGATGTTGCCTCTCCAGTAACATCTGCATCTCAGCTCTAAGGTGTGTGTGTGAGGGAGGAGGGAGGGGTTGGGGAAAGAGTCTTGCAGGGCAATCTGAGCTCTGTCCTAGGGAGGGCTGTTCCTTTGAGCTGATATTCTGTTTCTATATTGTTTGTTGCAATTGTTAAGTGTCTTCAAGTCTGTTCGGACTGGTAGCCACCCTGTTTCTGAGGCTTTAAATCATCTGAGGCTTTGAGTGGAGGCTTTAAGGCTTGTGGACTTGAACTGCAGGTCTTGTGGTTTGTAGTCCATTGCTTATCGTATGGAGCCACTGCGTTCCTTCTATACTCTTTAAAGGGCCCTCTACTTCCTTCGAGTCCTTTTTTGTTCCAGTTCTCTATTATGGTTAATAATAATTCTTTATATGAAACTTTTCATGCTCAAATCATGTGGTTTATTTCATGACTAGACCCAGACTGATAAATGGCATAAGTAAATTATCTTCTCTGCTATAACTTACATTATAGTGGAGGAAACCGGGAGTTAAACAAGTTACAGTGTAATGTGAAGATAAGGGTAAATGCAAATGGTTTGCGCTCCAAACCTTAATAAGCTTAAGGTTGGTAACTTGAACCTACCCAATATGAACGTGGAAGAGAAGCCTGGTGACTTATTTCTGTAAAGACTGTAGCTAAGAACCCTTAGGGAGCAGTTCTAATTTAGAACACATGGACTCAGCATCAGTTGGAAAGGACCGGATGGTGACAGGTTTGGTTTGAGGTAGGAGTGACTGGAGTAGTGTAACTAGTTCAGATGCGAGATCATGAAGGCTTCTCGGAGGAGGCAACCACTAAGAGAGGACTGAATGCCAAGAAAACTCCAGCCATGGTAATGAACACTGAGAAGCAAATTTCAGGGAGATGCAACGGCCCTATCTGGAAAAGAGTTGGTGAATATAAGGATTTTTTAAAAAGCTGATTGGTGTGTGCCTAGGGGAAAGCAGTATAAGACTAGGAAACACCCAGTGAGGTATTGGTTTTCTATTTTTAGTGTAATGGAAAATCAAGGGGCAGAGGGACATGGATCATTACAAATAGTAAAGTGATATAGGAAAGTGCTCGTATTCACACTTGACCTAAGATTGATAAAGTGTCTTTTTCATATTAAAAAATACCTATTAAATTTACCTTGGAAAGCTGATAGAAATTATGGTGCCACTGGACTGCAAGATAGGTTTGAATTGCAAGGTCAGCAGTTCAAGTTCACCAGCCGCTCCTCGGAAACCCTACACAGGATTGCTCTGAGTCGAAACTGACTCGATGGCACTTAACAACAACAACAATCCAACCCTAAAAAACCCTGGTGACACAGTGGTTAAAGTGCTCATTTGCTAAACAAAAAGGTCATCAGTTCAAACCAGCCAGCTACTCTGTGGGAGAAAGATATGGCAGTCTGCTTCCATAAAAATTGACTGCCTTGGAAACCCTATGGAGGTAATTCTACTCTGTCTCTAGGGTCGTGAGCCAGAATTAACTTGACAACAGTGAGTGTGGTTTGGGGTTTGGATCCCAACCTTTCCCCCAATACGCATCCTTGGGCACTGGCAGTAATAACTGATAAGTAAATTTTAATAAATATAAGCCACCTATGCAACTCAGAAACATCAAGCTCTGCTTTAAATATACAACTAGAACAGAAATCATCATAGAAGATCAAGGACCCACAAATCAATTTCTAGATCAGCAATTGACTCATTCGGTAGCTGATTTGTCACCACCCTCCAATTAGGGTAAGATGGAGATAACCATACAGTCTGCTCCTTATTTAAAAAAGATTTAGTAAATCGGTATTAGAGTGCCAAGTTTCTAGACTTGTCTAGTGAGGCCGAGCTTTAATTTTGACAGCTGCCTTTATGTTCTGTGGTAGGAGTAGCCAGAATTTAAGATGGCCCTTCATAACTTGACAAAAGGAAAGTGGTGACCTGTTTTGGAAAAGGGAAGGCAAAGCTTAGGAGTAGGGTTGACAAATTTGCTTAGAGAATCAGGAGGCTTTTGTGAGAAAAGTCTTATTCTGGAGATGCTGCATTATTTGAAAGAAGCATAGTGAATTCTGAACTTAAATTCTGCAGTTAAAGTCTACTGGTAGATCCTTGGGAGAAAGATGAGACTATCTGCTCTTGTAGATTTATACCCTTGAAAGCTCTACACAGAGTCGTTATAACTTGAATCAATAACATCATACATAACCACCACTACCACCACAGTATTTGAACCCCTTGAGATAGTCTCTGATTAGTGGCACGAATGAACCAAGGTCTTTGTCTTCTCACCTAGGGGTTGAGGAGCAGCAATCGTGGACAGAGGACAATGCAGGGAAGGGGGATGTCTAGAATTCTCCATGAAGTCACCAGAAGGATGTAATAGTCACCTGGGTTCAACATCAGTATTATGTTGGGATTGTGGTGGCTCCCCACGATAAATACTGCACTGTGAACCACAAGGTGGGTGGCTCAAGCCCACCAGCAGTTCTGTGGGAGAAAGATGAGGCTTTCAGCTCCCACGAAGATTTAAAGCCTTGGAAATCCTATGCAGGGTTCGTTGTCAGTCATAACCGAATCGATGACACTTAACAACAACAATCTGTTACTGAGACAGGAAGTTTTTGTTGTTGTGAATGTTTTGCTCATTCTGAAAGAACTCTTAGTTGAAAATAGAAACCCTCCTTTGGCTCAGTCACCTTGGCACTAGTGAAGTGTTTTGGAGTAAATGACTAAATGTGATGATGAAGGTTTGTGTAGGACCCCTGTCTTTAATAGTGACATTTAGTAATAGTTTTGGGGGGTCTTAGAGAAATCGTGTTCTTCTAAACAATTGTGTCAAATATTTTCAAAGTTCTGCCAATGTATTTATATTCCAAACTGATAAAGCAAACCACACCTAAGAAATATACTATTAAAAATAAGCCTCTTAGTCGTGAAAAGTTCTCATTAGCTTTGCTTTCCTTGATCTAGTAAGGACCTTTAAGTGGTTTTTCTGTTTCAGTCCCCTGCCTTTAAACAAACAGGGTATTATTATCCCCACTTTAAAGATTAATCAACTGAGGCTCAGCAGGAAGTTATTTGCCTGTGGCCACATAACTTAGAAATACTGAAGTAGGGATCAGAACTCTGTCTCCTACCTCCTTTATTTCAAATCTACAGAAAACAGAGTTCCACAAGTGGGTGTTCAATTAAAATCAGTAATTGAGGCACTACCTAACTCAACTCACCTGCATGGTTTACTCCTTTTCAAGCAGATGTTTTATTGCTAAAGTGGGAGTGGATAGTGGATCAGAGAGATGATAGTGACAGCTGCTTCTGAATAGGAGGATTCCCATGGCTGCAGAAAGCAAAACTCCCTCCCTCTCTCTACCCCCAACCTTGGCATCTCTGAAGGCTTGATAAGTGCAGTTCAAGAAAGATGAACAGTGCTTAAGTAAGCACAGCCCTTTTATTTTCAATTAACAGCAAGGTTTACACCCATTCAGCGTCTCAAGCCAGGCCTTCACGTGGCCCCCACTCTTGCTACTTATCACAAAAGCCTGCAGGGCAGATATTATGGGAGAAAAGCCTTTCATTTACTTTCTGAAATGGGTGGCATGGGAACAGTGTTGTTGTTGTTGTTAAGTGCCGTCCAGTCAATTCCAACCCATAGCGACCCTGTCTGTATAGGGTTTCCAAGTAGCAGCTGGTGAACTTGAACCACTGACCTTGCAGTTCAAACGACTTTGCAGTTTTACACATTTAGTCCACAGAGCCACACCAGTACTCCATGAGAACAGGGTAGATAAAGGAAAACATAACGAAGTACCATACTTCTTATGAGAAAAGAATTCGTCCAAGTCCAGCACTATTTTCCCTAGAACAGGGGCCCGATCTACTACTATCCCTTACATTAGTCCCTTTAACCTTTCTCTTCCTCGAGTGTCTCATCCAGAAGCTTCTAAATGTTTTTTGTTTTGTTTTTAGATGGTGGGATATGAGTTGGTAATAAGGAGTGATTTGATTCAAGATCATCTATTAAGCTTGATCACATTTTTTCCCCCTTTTGAATCCTTCTCAATAAGTGAACCCTTGGATAAATATTATTTGCGGGGTGGGGTGGAGGTGGCTGCAGACAAGTTTTGTTGAAAATTACTTAGTTGTCTTACAAAGTGATCTAAACTGTAAGTCTGTGATCTGAATGCTAGTATGTGGGGCTATAATTCAATTCAAGACTTAGCCTCAATGTTATGTAGCCTGGAACAATTCTGCTAAATCACATGACTCCCTTTAATAGAAATGCTTGTAAAACAGTGTGAATAAGCCATCATTCACTGTATAATATCTAGTCTAGTGTACTACTACTTTTAGAAAATACTACAGTCCTGGCAAAGTTTCATTCATGGAAATTTCTCCCTGGCCCCTGCCCTATACAACATGTTTGATATTATATAGAAAAAATGTTTTGAACACTTTTATCATAGATTAATTTTTTATCAAATATGTCCACAACAGACTTACATTTGATACCTTATTTTTGTGTGAGCCATGAGTGTTTACATAGCGCTGCTTCAACAGCTAACTGAAAGGATGGAGGTTGGGCCCTCAGAAGAAAGGTCTGGCAATCTACCTTGGTAACCTCAGCCATTGAAAACCTGTGACACTATTCTTCTCCGCCACGAATCACACTCAACAGTAACTTGTGTAGATCACATATTATTTTACTATTACATGTGCAAAGGTACACAGAGTTAGGCAGGACTGATATTATAAACGTTGTTTTGTAGACTAGGACCCTAAGGTTCACAGGAACCAAGTAACCTGCTCAAAATGATACAGCTGTTCGTGTTGTTAAGTGCCATCAAGTCGATTCCGGCCCATAGCAACCCTGTATAGGGTTTCCAAGGAGCAGCTGGTGAGCTTGAACTGCTAACCTTGCAGTTCAAACAGCTTTGCAGTCTGCCTCATTAGTCCACAGCGCCACACCAGGACTCCAAAACGATGCAGCTAGTAGGCAATAAATTGGAAATCAAGCATGATTATTTAGATTCCACCTCGTTCCCCTCCACCAGCTGCCTTGCATTAATGATAATAATGCTTTGTGCCTTAACGGGTGCTTCCAGATGTCATTTCCTTCCTTCCAACACTCTGTTAGGTAAATAGAGAAGGTCTTAGCACCATCTTACAAGTGATAAAATTGTAACTCAGAAAAGTGATTTGCCTGGCTTGTGTATGTGTATAAATATAGGTAAACATCACATCTGCATTATTTATATGTATGTTGTTGTATGCTGTTGAGTTAGTTCTGACTCAGAGTGATCCTGTATAGGCTTTCCAAGAGCAGCTGGTGGGTTTAAACAATATCCCTCGCTTTTCAAGTGCTTATCCTACAGCACCACACTAGGGGTTATTTATATGTATGTTGTTATTTTAAAGTGCCATTGAGTTGGTTCTGAATCATAGCGACTCTGTACAGGGCTTTCAAGGAGCGACTGGTGCATTTGAACTTCTAACCTTGTGGTTAGCAGTCCAGTCCTTATCCAGCAGCACCAAACTAGGACTCTATTTATATATTATTTATATCTATGTTGTTATTGTTAAGTGCTGTTGAGTTGGTTCTGATTCATAGCTATCCTGTATAGGGTTCCCAAGGAGCAGCTGGTAGATTTGGACCTCAGATCTTGCAGTTAATAGTCCAGTGTTTATACTAAAGCACCACACCAGGATTCCATTTATATGTATTTTGCTGTTAAGTGCTATTGAGTTGGTTCTGTCTCATAATGACCCTGTACAGGGTTTCTGAGGAGCTGCTGGTGGGTTTGAACTACTGATCTTATGTTGTTAGCAGTCCATTACTATATCCTATAGTGCCACATATGTATTTGTTGTTAAGTGCCAATGAGTCAGTTTTGACTCAGCGACCCAGTATGGGGTTTCCAAGGAGCTTGAACTGCCAACCTTGTGGTTCAAACCAACCTTGCAGTTCAGTGCATTAACCCATAGCACCACACCAGGACTGTATATATATATAGTTATATGTAATAATAAAAAGGAGCTCTGGTAGCATAGTGGTTATGAATCGGGCTGCAAACCGCAAGGTCAGCAGTTTGAAACTACGAGCTGTTCCGCGGGAGAAAGATGAGGTTTTCTGCTCCCATAAAGATTTACAGCCTCAGAAACCCTGTACAGGGTTGCTGTGAGTCGGAACTGACTCCACGGCACATAACCACCACCATTAATAATAAAATGATAATATCTTAAGATATATAAGGAGTTCTACTGGCACTGTGGGTTAGGTATTGGGTTGCTAACTGTAGGTCAGCAGTTCAGATCCACCAAGAGAAAGATGAGGCTATCTGGTCTCATAATTTAAAGTCTCAGAAACCTCTATATAGGGTGGTTCTGAGTCGAAATTGACTAGAAAGCAGTAGTTAATGATTATCTTAAAGTATATACATTTAGGAATTATATAGAAAGATGTTACCAATATAATTCATATGCCAGCTAATGGTTCAGTGCTATCCAGTTGACACTGACTCATGGAAACTCCATGTACAATAAAATTAAACTTTACCTGGTCCTGTGCTGTCCTCATGATCACTGGTATACTCAAGACCAGTCTTGTGCCACTGTGTATTTTGAGTGCCTTCCAACCTGGGGAGCTCCTCTTCAGCACAATACCAGGCAATATTCTGTTGTGATCCATAAGGCTTTTATCTGGCGAATTTTCAAAGTTGATCACCAGACCTTTATTCCTTATCTTTTGTAGTCTGGAAGCTCTGCAAAAACTCTTTCAGACCAGGTGACACTGCTTGTATTTAAAATAACATTTGCATAGCTTCCACCATCATGCTATGTTAGTGTCTCAGTATGCAAACTAACAGACATTGGTGGGCTAGCTAACCAGATGTCCTTCAAGCTTCCAGCCTAGATGCTGGTTGTATAGCTTAACATGAAGGACTTATTATCAGAGGCCAAACATCCTTCCCGGTAAAGCTAAAGATTCTGGGAGGACAGGTGTCTGTTTCACTGAAACATCACTGGTTTTGATTTCTTGTTTCTATTGAAAGCTTGATCTTTATATGCCTTCTGATGATCTGCCCATTTCCCAGCCCAGGCTGTTCTTTGAGACATCTTTACTTTTATTTGAAGTGCCCTTGACACAAGCTGTGTGTCATGAGCACTTTTACAGAAGGGTTGGTTGGTGGAGAGCGTTAACAACTCTGAAGGGCAAACAAATGAAAGTAGAATGTTAATCACCCCTGACCTTTAGTTAAAAAGTCCCTGGATGGCCCAAACAATTGATGCTTGACTGGACTCCTGGTGTGGCAACTGAACTGCAAACCACAAGGTTGGCAATTCAAACCCACCCGCTGCTCCTCGGAAACCCTATACACCGTTGCTATGAGTTGGAACCTACTCCATGGCACTTAAAAACAACAACTAACCTCAAGGTGGGCAATTCAGGTCCATCCAACAGCACCATAAAAAAAAAAGGTCTGGCAATCTACTTCCACAGAGATGAAGAAACCATGGCCACAAAGTCAATTCCAACTCTTATCAATTTACAGTCATTGGAAACCCTCTGGGGCAGTTCTTTTCCGTAACATCTGTGGTCGCCATGTATTGGAATTGACTCGAGGGCAAAGGGTTTGGTGTTTGGGGGTTGATCCCTTCATCACCTCGCCCCTGTAAACTGCTCATTGGCAGGCTCTTACCCCAGCCACTGTGCAATGTAGCAAATCTCCTTTTCTCATGTACCCAAGGACTTCATTCTTCTTGGATCAACTATCAACACTCATGGAAACAGCCGTCAAGAAATCAAACGACACATTGCATTAGGCAAATCTGCTGCACAAGACCTTTTTAAAATGTTGAAGAGCAAGGATGTCAGCTTGAGGACTAAGGTGCACCTGACCCAAGCCATGGTATTTTCAATAACCTCATATGCATGCTTTTGAGTGATGGTGTTGGAGGAGCATATTGAAAGTGCCATGGACTGCCAAAAGAACCAACAGATCTGTGTTGGAAGAAGTGCAGCCAGAGTGCTCCTTGGAGGTCAGGATGGCCAAACTTCGTTTCTCATACTTGGGACATATTGTCAGGAGGGACCAGTCGCTGGAAGAGTATATCATGTTTGGTAAGGTGGAGGGTCAGAGAAAAAGAGGACGACCCTCAGCGACATGGATTGGCAAAGTGACAGCATCAGTGGCCTGAAACGTGGCAACAATTGTGAGGTTGGCCCAGGATCGGGCAGTGTTTCATTCTGCTGTGCATTAGGTCACTATAACAACAACAACAATAGCGTAGTGATTACGAATCAGGCTGCTAACCCCGGATCAGCAGTTCGAAACTACCAGCTGTTCCATGGGAGAATGATGAGGCTTTCTGCTCCAGTAAAGATTTACAGCCTCAGAAACCCTGTGCAGGGTCACTATGAGTCGGAAATGACTCCATGGCACATAACTCCACCGCACATAACAACAATATAACAAATGTAAGGAGCTCTGGTAGCATAGTGGTTAACAGTCGGACTGCTAACCTCAAGGTCAGCAGTTCAAAACTACCAGTGGTTCCGTGGGAGAAAGATGAGGCCTTCTGCTCCAGTAAAGATTTATAGCCTTGGAAACCCTATCCAGGGTCGCTATGAGTTGGAACCGACTCCATGGCACACCACCACCACTATAACTAGTGTATCTTTCCTCTTTACAATTTGCCACCATATAGTGTTCTTATAGTTTAAGTTAGCTTTCTGAATCTAATTTTTACAATTTCTATATGAAATTATAAATAATAATGTTCCACTCATTCTCCATTTGGATGGAATACAAACCAATGTACCTTTTGTCATTTGTTGTTGTTGTTAAGTGCTGTTGAGTCAGTTCCAACCCATGGCAACCCTGTATAGGGTTTCTGGGGAGCAGCTGGTAATCTAGAATCTCCCGCCCTGTGGCTTAAACTGACCTTGCAGTCTAGCACATTAACCCATAGCGCCACACCAGACAAGTTCTTGTTCTTATTGTTAGGTGCCATCTAGTCAGTCCAGACTCATAATAATCCTATGTACAACATAATAAAACGCTGTCCTGGTCCTTTGCCATCTTCACAATTGTTACAATCCATTGTTGCTGCCACAATACATTTTATTGAGTGGGGTCTTCTCTTTTTTTGCTGGCCCCTACTTTGCCAAGCATGAAATACTTCTCCAGTGACTGGTCCCTCCTGATAGCATGTCCCAAGTGCATGAGACAATGTCTTGCCATCCTCAGGGAACATTCTAGCTAACTTCCTCCAAGACAAGATTTGTTCATTCTCCTAGCAATCCATGGTATTTTCAGTACTCTTCATGGACACCATAATTCAAATGGATTAGTTCGTTTCCAGTCTTCTTTCATCAGTGTCCAGTTTTCACATGCATATGATGTTATTTGAAAATACTATGGCTTCCACACCTTAGTCTATGACAGTTTTACTTTTGAACGCTTTAAAGAGATCTTTTGCAACAGATATACTCAATGCGATATATTTGACTTTTTGACTTCTGCTTTCCTGGGCACTGATTATGGATCCAAACAAAAATGAAATCCTTGACAACTTCAATCTTTTCTCTGTTTATTGTAATGTTATTTGTTGGTCCAGTTGTGAGGATTTTTGTTTTCTTCATGTTGAGGTACAATCCATATGGAAGGCTATCGTCTTTGATCGCTTTACTGTAAGCAAACAAGGAGCTAGCTGTCTTTTGCCTATGGCAAGTTGTTTGTGAGTCTCTATTTCTGATGCCATGTTCTTCATATAGTCCAGCTTTTCAAATTATTTGGTTAGCTTACAGATTAAATAAATATGGTAAAAGGATATTACACAGACACTTATTTTTCCTGATTTTGAATCATGCAGGATCTTGTTCTGTTCAAACAACTTCCTCTTGGTGCATGTATAGTTTCCACTGAGAGCAATGAAGTGCTCTGGAATTCCTATTCTTCACTCTGTTATTCATAATCTGTTATGATTCACACAGTTGAATGCCTTTGCATAGTCAATTAAACACAGGTGAATATCTTTCTGCTATCTTCTACTGTCAGCTAAGATCCATTTGACATCAGTAATGAAATCACTTGTTCTCAATTCAGCTTGAATTTTTGGCAATTCATTATTGATATCCAGCTACAACTGGTTTTGAAGTATCATCAACATAATTTTACTAATGATATTATTTGCTAATTTCTGCATTCCATTGAATCACCTTTCTTTGGACTGGGCACAAATATGGATCTCATCCAGTCAGTTGGCCAGGTCTTCCACATTTTTTGGCATAGATGAGTGAGTGCCTCCAGCACTGCATCCATTTGTTTAAACAAACACTTCAATTGGTATCCTGTCAATTCCTGTTGTTGTTGTTAGGTGCTCCTGAGTCACTTCCGACCCCTGTATAGGGTTTCCAAGGAGCAGCCTGTTGGTTTTGAACTGCTAAGCTTTTTGTTCCTAGAGGGCCACACCAGGTGTCCTGTCAATTTCTCAAGCCTTGGGCTAATCCTTTGATTGCAACTGCTACTATTTCCTTCATTACCACTGGCTCTTGATCCTATGCTGCCATCTGAATGGTTGAATATCACTGTGTTCTTCCCATTTTCTTTTGATACTTCCTATCATCCACCCTCCCCACCCCCCCCACCCCACCAATATTGCAACTTGAAGCTTGGATTTTTCTTCAGTTCTTTCAGGTTAAGAAATGCTAAGCCTGCTTCTTCCCTTTTGTTTTCCTTATTCCCAAGTCGTTATACTTTTCATTATAATACTTTGTCTTCTCTAACTGCCTTTTGAAATCATCTATTCAGATCTTTTACTCCATAATTTCTTCTGTTTGCTTTAGCTATTCTATGTTCCAAAGGAAGTTTCAGAGCCTCTTCTAATACCTATTTTGGTCTTTAAAAAAATTGTTTCGTTCTGCTGTGCATGGGGTCGCTATGAGTCGGTTCCAACTCGATGGCACCTGACAACAACAACAACAACAAATATTTTTAATGCTCTTTTGCTTTCATCAAGAACGATGTTCTTAATGTCATTGTACAATTTATCTGGTCCTTGGTCACTAGTGTTCATTGCATCAAATCAGTTTGGAGATCGTTTCTAAATTCAGATGGGATATATTCAGAGTCAAACTTTGGTTCTGGTCAAACTTGCTTTAGAGAGAAATTAAGGTTTTTAAAAGGAAGCCATGCTGAAAATAATCTTTTACTCTCCAGAAAATGATATTTGTTCAGCACTTAGACAACAGCATAGACTATGTTTTCTTTTATAAGCTTTAATACATTTGGTGCTTATACTTTCTTGCAAGGAAACAGTTTATTGTTGGATCCTTGGAGAATTTTATATGCTTAAAAATGTTTGTGATATGATTCATCATTTGAAAAATGATTTATTATGATGGTGATTGCCATGCATAAAAGTTTTAATAAGAGATGAAAAATGTCAAATATTTATTGTAAAGTGCATTGAGAAGTATGTATATTTTTAATCACATCGAGCAATGTAGCAGCCTTTCTTCTCTAACAACTTGCTTTAAAAATAGTAAATATGTGAGCTGTGTTGTAAAATTTAGCCAGCATCACAGATCTACTGTAAGATATAAAAATACTACATGGTAGAAACTGTACTGGCTGAAGGTATACTCATTATACATATTTTATCAGTTCTAGAGCAGACTGTTTACAGTTGCTTATTAGAAACCATCATATTTAATTTAATACTTAGCTTTTGAAAAATTGAGAGAACTTTAGATATTTGTTGAATGAAATATGTTAGTCACATACATATTTGAATTATTTATGCAATGCTTAGGAAATTTTATAATCAAAGTTGCATCAAAGTAAGTTTAATTAAATTTTTATTATCTGGAAAGCTGCTGCATAAACAACTAGAGTTTTACTAATTATTAATACCAAATATATACAAAAGTCTTACCTTAGGGAGAAAGAATTGCCAAGAAAAAGTATTAGCTTGTCATTTCAACTGGAGATGTAGTGAGAAAAGGGAGTATAAATTTTGGTTTTGGCATTTTAAGCCTAAAGAGGTAGGGTGTTGGAAAATCTCTGATTTCTCTTATGGACTTTCTTCCTCGCCACTTCTGTTACACCATAGAAAGAAATCACCTAAATTCATTTATAGTGCAGTTACACATAAGCATCCCCATCAGGAACTCACACTTGTGTGTATGTCAGACACCCTTGTATACATTATCTAATGTAATAAATACCTTGATCACAATCTCATCTTCATTTTACCAAGAAGTCTAAGGAATCTCAGAGAGTTTCCCTGACTTTTCCGGCTTTACCCAACTAGCAAATTGCAGAGTCCAATCAAACCCAGGAATGTTTTCCTTGGAGGATTTTTTGTTTTGTTTTGTTTTTTTTCGCTTTGCAACACTTAACGCCTCTCATAATCCTTTATGTAGGAAGGAATAAGATATGTAGATATATGGTTTTGATATCAAATGTTCTGATTTCCTTCAATTTGCTTTCAAGGAATAAAACTCAAACGAAACAAGTTGCAATCAAGTGGATTCCAATCTATGGCACCTTCATGTGTGTCAGAGTAGAACTGGACTCCATCATTTCAATCGCTGTGATCTTTCAGAAGTCGGTTGTCGGGTCGTTTTTCATGGTGCCGCTAGCTAGATTTAAGCCTCCAACCTTTCCGTTAGTAGCCAAGCACTTAACCATTTGTGCCACCAGGATTCCTTGTACAGATCTCTCTTTGCAATGAGGTTGTTTTTAGAAGATGTTTTTAATATGAACCAAGAAGTCAACGAATGGTTGCTGAATTTATTATATTCTTCCACTGAACAAGATAAAACTCTAATACATTCAAATTATTTTCATGTTTTGCTGTATAATCAGATGACCCAGTTTCTAAACGCTTTTTTATTATTATCACTACTGTTATTTTAGTTCTCAGCAGAGAATAATCACTAAAATCGGTATTTATAGATCTAGAAAGCAAATGAAGAACTATTGGAAGCCTGTTGCTAAACATGCTACCCTGGGAATTTAGAACTATTTTAAATTTCAGGCATAATAATACATACATAAAGCTAATCATAAAGGAAGTTATCAGGAATATTGAATGCACACACTCATACAAAAGCATGCACACATACAAAGCCCTGTAAGTATGAGTAGTTGTTTCATAAAGAATTTCCTACTCCAACATCTTTCTTTTACTACAGAGGAAAACAGCTCATACTTACTATTATTATAGCTCAATTAGTGCTATTTGTTACATTAAGACCAGTAACATGTATCCTAACGTAGTGGTTCTGATAAGATGAAAACTAAGTAAACCTAGAACAAGGCACTATTGTCTGAGAAGATCCTTGACATATTTTGGTTTAGCTGTTTCATAAAGATCTTTTTTTTCTCAGCAGACTTCACTTGCCGATAGTACTCTAAGATGAGAAAACATACAATATTCATGATTTTTTTTTTTTTGCTAACAAACTTAGATTTATGAGAGGCGTAAGTGTTACACAATCAAAATTCCATACCAAAGTTAAGAACAGAAATTAACTGAATTCAAGTGTATGTTTTCCGAAGCATTGCTGAATGAATATGTTGTCTAGATTGTAAGAGAAGGCTAAAAGCAAAACAGGGGTGGGTCTCTCAAACAATCCCGGATTCTGTTTATAACAACTGAAGCTGTGCCTTTCATATCAGAGTCCCATCAGAAAGGGGAGGGGGAGGAAGAGATAAGGCCATCAGTGAAATAGTACCCTCTTAACAACAACCAGTCACTTCCTGCAATCAAAACCATGCTAGCATGTGGCTTGTTCAAATAAAAATTACTGGACTGGAGCCAAACAAGGAAAAAGTAATTGATAATGTGGTTTTTCAGAAACCATCCATCCGTCAAATGTGTCAGTCCTTCATAATACTTTATTTCCCTTCTGAACAAAGATCTTTAAAATTCATTGTGTGCACTTAAAAACAAAGTGTCCTTGTGTTGGTTTATAAAGATTCTCTTTTAGTTTGGGTTTGTTTTGTTATTTGATTACATTCCCTCCCATCCTGCTGTTTGTTTTGTTTTGTTTTGTTTTTTTCCCAGATAGTTGCTGGAAATTTCTGCCATTCTTAAACAAAACATCTTTGTGCTGTATCAGCTTGCATTTTCCTTGGTTTGTATTTGGATGGTGCCTTTTCACTGATTTCAGCACTGGAGTGTTGTAGCCAGGGCTTTAGTAAGGAGACTGTAACAAACAGATTCACTGGTCCTTTTTGTGTGCTGCATTTTATTAACCTGCCTGAGGGAACCCCCTTTCAGAATAAGACACAGGGGTTATTGCAAACAGTATAAAACACTGGGGAGGAGATCTTGGATACTGTTTGTGGCTAAGAGAAGGTCATTAACAGTTATTAGCAAAGGAGAAAAAAAAAAAAAAAAAAATCCCTTCCAATAATCTCTCCAATACATGCCAAAGTCTTTTCATTAAAAAATTTTCACTGATTTATGCACCCTAAAGTTCAGTTTGGAGTCCTGGTGTAGGTCCTGGACTGCTAGCCACAAGATTGGAGGTTCAAATCTTCCAGCCACTCCTTGGAAATCCTCCGTATATAGAGTCACTATGAGTCAGCACTGACTTGATGGCACTTTACAACAAAAACAGATGTCAGTTTACAAAAGTGCTAACAGGTTAGCTCACCATCATTTTCAAAACAACATGTCTATAAACTCAGTTCCGGGGATGTTTACTCAGTTCCACTCTGACAATTTGTATATTAAAGTCAGGTTTACTTACTTACTTATATCTTATGCTATACACACACAAACACACACACACAGAGTTGTACCTCAGATGTGGTAGAGATCTCATTCAAAGTGTGTACTTAAGGACCTGTGATGGTTACAGAGTTAATGTGTGTTAAAAAGTAGGCCTGCTTCTATGAATTGTCACAACTTTAATTGTAGAAGATGTGTAACTAAAAGGGGGGAGTATTTAATCATTCATTTCAGCAATAGAGGATCCCAGGACCATAAAGAAGGAAGAGCATGAATGGAACGTGAGTCTTACCTAGAAAAGAAAGCAGTGACAGCAGAGATGGTGGCAGAGGGGTTGGCATGGAGCAACTGTGAGCTCTAGGCCCATATATTGAGTAAGGCTGTGTGCCTTTGGGCAGGAGGCTAGCTTGCAGAATATGCCCTTAGGACATTTAAATGAATATATATATATTTTTGTTTTGTATTTGTCCAGCAAATATTTTGGCTTTGTTCATTCATGAAATGGAAGATGTAAACGGGAAGCCGCAAGGAGGAAGTAGAATAACTTGTAGAGGGGATTGTAATCATTGAGATGAAACAAAGCATATGATTTGCTACATGTAAAGCTGATGAACTTGTCTGTTAACCTTCACTCAATTCACAATAAAAAGTAAAAAAAAAAAAAAAGGTCTGCTCTGTAGGTTTTTCTTGGCTAGAAGTTTAATGGAAGCAGATCCCTGGGACTTTTCTTCTGCAGTGTCACTGAAGAAGTTTGAACCACCAACCTTTAGGCTGCACCACCCAGTCTCCTAGCTTCCCTAAAGTTATATTTTAAATAACATTGATAAAATAAAAACATCACAACTGAACAGATGAGAAAGCATCAGAGGCTTTGGTGAAAAAAATTATGAAAGAAAAAATCTGTGTGAGAGTATACATTTTCCACTTGTAGCTACCAAGTTCAAGACCATGTAATCAGATTATGATCAATTGTGTATACAGCGTAGTGGTTATGAATCGGGCTGCGAACTGCAAGGTTAGCAGTTCAAAACCACCATCTGTTCCACAGGAGAAAGATGAGGCTTTCTGCTCCTGTAAAGATTTACAGCCTCGGAAACCCTGTACAGGGTCGCTATGAGTTGGAACCGACTCCACGGCACACAGCCACCAGCCACCACCAGTACTATCCGTTGTTGACCAGTACTTTAGAGTTACATTTAGATTATGTATGTTATCATTGTCTTGAAACATATGGAAAAGCAAGCAAGGAGCTAGACCCTTAGGAGGAATTTGTGCTTCATCAGCCAGTTACATCCTGACCGGAGAAGCCAACCCAGTGATTTCACCAGGCATCTTAATAAAGTGTCTTTTTAAAAAAAAGAACTCCAGGAAGAAAAGGCTTCAGTAGAAGCACACAAACTCGATATTACAACAAATTCTGCTCCTGGAATTTTTCCTTTGGCCTGCTTCAAAATAATACTAAAAAAGGCTCATTCACACAAGAAAATAATAACGATTTTTACCTGTAACTGCTATTTTGCCTATGAGAGATTAATACTAGAAGAACTAATAAAGCAAATGTCCATGCTTCATCCAAAGTTTGCAGCACAAAGAAATACACAAGTGTTAAGGGTTCCAGGGTTATTTTTGGTGGGGAAGATAGTACCAATTTGGAAATGGCAAAGAGGTCCTACTGCTAAATCAGCATCCACCATTGATTGGTCTGTTGGAAAAAAAGATCTCGCTCTTATCTTTTTTTCCCTGGGAAATTACTAAAAAAAGTCAGTGGTACAAATTTTGCCTTCACAGGTACAAAGGAATTACGGGAATGAATAGGAATATTTTCATTCTTTGTTTTTCAGCTAGCATTTGCAGCATGTCAATTTTGCTCATTGCTTTGTGCTAGGCATTGTGGGAGGAGACACATGAAACAGCATATTTTTTTGTAATATATGTGTGCTTTGATAGTTTTTGTCTTTTCTTAAACTGAACATTCTGCCAGAGGCATCCCAAAGCATGCTTCAGAGAAGTTGAGGATCAGTATTGAAGTAGCTCAAAGAGAAATAAATAATTAATATTTCATTTCTGACATCCAAGAGAGGATTTTGTCACAAGCCAGTGTAGTCTGGAAAGCTAGGCTTTGTCAAAAGGGAAAAGACTTTCTAAATTCACTGAATCAAGAGCTAAGCATGGCTGATGAGAGGAGTTTCTTACATAGTGAAGGAAAGCTGGGGGTGAAACTTGCTGCTTTAGGGTAACAGAAAGATATAATAACAAGAACCTGCGAAGTCCAAAGCCAATTTCTCATGGCCTGGAGGATTCTGGGGAGAAGAAAGAGAGAAACGAAGTGCTGTATAGTGGATTATCTAGCCATAGTCTGTAACTCCCACCAAACAATGTTTTTGCCTTGCTGGGTCTGGGTAAGAAAAGGTGGGAGAATGCTGTCAGAATGACAGGATTTAGCTGTGGGTATTAGCAGAGTTCATTGTAATTGTAAAAACTTGAAACTCTAGCATGGCTTTAAAATGAACCGTTTCAAAAACAGGAGAGGGGATCTAACTATACTATCAGAGAAGAAGAGCCAGGATTAGAAAGCATCCTTTGGAGGGACCCATAGATTCCTTCACAGAGGCAGAAAACTGTGACACCAGAGACATGGCAGTGGAGTGGCAGCAGTACAACCAAGAACCAGAGCATGAGAGACAGCAGTGGGCTTCCTAACCCACAGACAAAGTAAAGCTGAGTGACTTTGAGCAGGAAGCATGCTTGTAGAGTGGGGTGCCTCCAGGCACTTAAGTGGGGGAGCTAGAGTCAAATGCCTTCAGGCTGAGGTTTATGGGGGAGTGGTGTGTCCTGTGGGCATTTATCAGCAGCTGACTGGAACAATTGTGCCCTGAGCATTTCTGACCCCCGAATTGTAACCTGTCGACTTCCTTAATAAACCCCGTGGTGGTGATGGTGGCTATGTGCCGTGGAGTCGATTCCAACTCATAGTGCCCCTCAAAACTGTGGGTATTATCTTTAAGTTCTGTGTGGTTAGTGCAGTGAAGTACTGAACCCAGTGGTGCAGAGAGGGTTGTGGGAGGAAAGGCTTAGTTCATTTATTGCAGGAAGGTTAGTAGATTTGTTGTCAAATGCAGTGGTCAGTTCTGACTCATAGTGACCCTGTATAGGGTTTCTAAGGACAGCTGGTGGGTTTGAACTACCCATCTTGTGGTTAGCAGCTCAGTCTTTATCCTACAGCGCCCCACCAAGACTCCAGATTAGTAGGTTATTGTTGTTGTTATGTGCTGTACAGTCAGTTCCGACTCATAGAGACCCTGCACAGGGTTTCCAAGGCTATAAATCTTTACGGGTGCAGGAAGTGTCATCTTTCTCCCGTGGAACACCTGGTAGTTTCGAACTGTTGAACTGGCGGTTCACAGCCCGATTCGTAACCACAGTCAGGACCATATTTCTATCTTTTCTCTTGGGATCAGTGTTCAAAGAACATATACATATATTACACATATTAAATAATTTCACTGGTTTAATCTATACTTTTTTTTTTTTTAAACAATCTGTGAGACTAGGATGCATCTTACAATTGTTGGTGTTAGCCTACTGGGTAGTTTTGTTTGTTTTTCTTTTTTAGGGTACATAAGACAATTTGATACCTTAAGATCAATGGCATCTTAGACTCAATGAAATATGTTGAGACTTGGAATGCTGTAAGAACAGAGAAGACAGCCTCTCAGAAACCAGGAAATGACCATATCAAAGTCAGCACAAATGCTGTAGAAGTAGCAGAAGACAGGCCTTTTGAGCTGTTAACGGCTCCACTGTGACATGAATGAGACATCAAAGATCTGAAACAGGTCTAGAAAGTTAAAGGAGGGTTAGACAGGAACTTCCTAGAAGGAGGTACTGTGTTAGGGGCAACAGTTGAGGACTGCCAAGCTGACTGGTTGTGCTTAGATGCGCTGGGAGCCACAGCATGGCTAGAGCAAGGGTGAATTTAAGGCCAAGTCAACAGAGTGATGACAGGTTGAAGGTCAAGCTGTGGGTTAATGCACCAGACTGCAAAGCCGTTTGAACTGCAAGGTTGGCAGTTCAAGCTCACCAGCTGATCCTCAGAAACCTTATACAGGGTCGCTATGGGTCAGAACTGACTCGACGGCATTTTACAACAACAACTGGAAATAGTAAGTAATATATAAATATAAATACCCATTAACATAGAGTCTGTGGTTCTATCAATTATGCATAAATGAACACATCGTGCTTCTGTAAACTGTATTGTAGTATTATTAAGTGCTGTCGAGTTGGTTCTGATCCATAGCGACCCTATATAGGGTTTTCAAGGAATGACTGGTAAGTTTCAACTGCTGACCTTGCAGTTCAAACTGACCTTGCAATTGAGTGCTTATTCTACAGCACTACAATAGAAATTGTAAGATTAATGGTGTTTTAATTGAACTAACGGATTCTGTCTTTATTAACATTGATACTACATCCAGGTTAGGAGCTCTGGTAGCATAGTGGTTACGAATCGGGCTGTGAACCGCAAGGTCAGCAGTTTGAAACTACCAGCTGTTCCACAGGAGAAAGAGGAGGCGTTCTGCTCCCATAAAGATTTACAGCCTTGGAAACCCTGTGCAGGGTCGCTATGAGTCGGAACCGACTCCACGACACACAACAACAACAACTACATCCAGGTAGTATTGTTGTTGTTAGGTGCCATTGAGTCAGTACCAACTCATAGCGACCTTATGCACAGCAGAATGAAACACTGCCCGATCCTGGGCCAACCTCACTACTGTTGCCACACTTGAGTCCATCCATGCTGCCACTTGGCCAATCCATCTCTTTGGGGGTCTTCCTCTTTTTCTCTGATCCTCCACCTTACTAAACATGATATCCTTCTCCAGCGACTGGTCCCTCCTGACAATATGTCCAAAGTATGAGAGACGAAGTTTGGCCATCCTATCCTCCAAGGAGCACTCTGACTGCACTTTTTCCAAAACAGATCTATTGGTTCTTCTGGCAGTCCATGGCACTTTCAATATTCTCCTCCAACACCATAACTCAAAAGCGTCAATTCTTCTACGGTCGGTCTTCCTTATTCACTGTCCACCTTTCGTATGCGTATGAGGTTATTGAAAATACCATGGCTTGGGTCAGGCGCACCTTAGTCCTCAAGCTGACATTTTTGTTCTTCAACACTTTAAAAAGGTCTTGTGCAGCAGATTTGCCTAATGCAATATGCCATTTGATTTCTTGACTGCTGATTCCCTGAGTGTTGATAGTTGATCCAAGAAGAATGAAGTCCTTGACACATCAATCTTTTCTCCGTTAACAAGAAAGTTGTTTATTGGTCCAGTGGTGAGGATTTTTGTTTTCTTTACATTGAGATGTAATCCATACCGAAGGCTGTGCTCTTTGATTTTCATCAGTAAATGTTTTAAGTCCTCTTCACTTTCAGCAAGCAAGGTTGTATCATCTGTATATCACAGGTTGCTAATGGGTCTTCCTCCAATCCTGATGCCACATTTTTCTTCATATAATCCAGCTTCTCGTATTACTTGCTCAGCATGCAGGCTGAATAAGTATGGTGAAAGAATACACCATAGTCAGGTAGTATTAGTTGATCCTAATTAAGAAAGGAGACAGATCCTATGGATAGATTGTAAACTCTTTCTGATAACAGTCAAATACACATGAAAACAGAATTATGCGCATGAGAATATGTGAATAATTGTCTTTCTGTTGATGGACACTTTCCATGAATGATACAAAATACTATAAGCAAAGAATAAGAGATGCCAGAGACATATGGACAAGTGTGTTTTGAGTGCCTGACAAGTGTGGAAGGAAGTCGATAGGATTTGGAGAGGGATAGAAATGGCCCCAAGAATCCTCCTTGGGCATGCAACTTCAGTGATGTACCCCTGGCACCATACGTTACCATCTGTGTCCCACCTCACAGCTGGGCTTTGAGGAAAGAAAGGAGAGGCATATTGATCTGTAAATGAATATCAGAATCTCCCCATGTTCAGAAGAGTGTCATTGTTAAGTGACCTCAAGTTACTTCCAATTCGTAGTGACCCTGTAAAGGTTTTCCGAGGAGTGGCTGGTAGGTTTGAACTGCCAACTTTGTGGTTAGTGGTCCAGCGCTTATCCTACAGTGCCACACCAGAACTCCAGATACTCTGGCAATTGGGAAATGTTTCCTTGGGTACTGAGTATAGTCTGCTTTATCCTTCCATCTGAGGGCAATGGCAATTCAGTAGTAGAATTCTCACCTTTCATGCTAGAGATCTGAGTTCAATTCCTGGCCAATACACTTCATGCACATGACAGCTAGCAACAACATCTTTCCTAGGGCTCAGGATTCCTACAGTCCTCTTCCTACCCAAAATGTACGGTGTGCTGGAGGAACCAAGTAAACGACAACAGGTGGCTAGACCATTTTGTTATAATGAGACAATATATTGGAACATCTCTTTTAATTCATATGTGTTCCTTCTTTATAAAGCTGTACTTATTCCAATAACCCAGGTCATTATCCTGGTGAGGCCAAATAAGAGGAAGCAGTTAAACATGCTCTTTCCCCCCTTTTGTGTTTATAGCTACCCAGAAATGAACATCAATATTTAAATGTCTAAATTATCTTAGGCTTGTAAAAAACCAATTAGCTACTCCTTGGGGCCAGTGGTTGGAGCCTCAGCGGGGGTGTAGTATGGAACTGTTTAATTCTTGTGGTCAAAGGCATGGAGTTCAGAGAGAGGTCAGAGTGCCAAGGGTCATTACGTAGTGAGTGGGGTCTCACGGGATGTTATATCTTGAGGGGGCAGGCCAGGGCTGGGTCAGGAGTCTGCATCAGGCCTTGTAAGGCAGTCAGAAACGGATTCAGTGGGATTGTTGGCAGCAATAGCTTGGCCAGAATAGCTGCATCTCTAAAAATACATCAGAGACTTGAGTCTTTCATACAGGTAAGTTCAGGGCTATGTCTTCCTTCAGGTAGAAGCCTCTAGGCTCAACTGTGACAATTCTGGTTCCTCTGGGGGTGGAGGTGGGGTTGGGGGGGATGAGGTTTTCCAGCCAAAACCTGCCTGTATGTATCTGAAAATAGTGGCCCATCTTCAGACTTAACCGGTCTTCTTTAGGCAGCTCTGGTAGCGTAGTGGTTACAGATCGGGCTGCTAACCTCAAGGTTGGCAGTTCAAAACTACCAGCCATTGTTGTTGTTGTTGTTGTTAAGTGCCGTCGAGTCGGTTCCGACCCATAGCGACCCTGTACAGGGTTTCCGAGGGTGTAAATCTTTACGGGAGTAGAAAGCCTCATCTTTCTCCCGCGGAGCGGCTGGTAGTTTCGAACCGCTGACCTTAAGGTTCGCAGGCCGATTCGTAACCACTACGCTACCAGAGCTCCTTACACAGGAGAAAGATGAGGCTTTCTGCTCCCGTAAAGATTTACAGCCTCGGAAACCTTGTACAGGGTCGCTATGAGTTGGAACGGACTCCACGGTACATAACAACAACAGCATGCTTGGCCTGGACAGGGGAGTGGACAATGGAGACCAGGGCTCATACTCATGACGAGGTTTCCTGTTTCCTCAGTGTTCCCAGGTTTCCATGGCCTTAGCTTGTAAAGGGTCAGGATCATTGTCTGTTTTGTACTAAGTGTTTTTTTTTCTGGCAGACACCATTAGTTGCCTAGCCAACACCAATTCACCTACATCTTTCTTGCGAACAGAAATCCAAATTTGTTTGTGGCAGGAACTGGCCTCTTCCCAAATGAGAAAAATGATTTTACAACCTCCGTGGTGGCTGGGGATGGTCATGTGACAGTTATAAGCAGACATTTTCTGGGCAATGGTTTCTGGGACAGTTTTTTTCTACATCAAAGAGGACAGGCTCAGCTGGCGTGGTCCTCCCCACCTTGAACTTGGACATGTTGTCTGGAACTGCTTTAGGATCAGCAAGTGGCTAATTAGAGTACAGAGATCATAAGTCAATTTCATGCTATATTTGCATTTATTCAACAATTGTTTATTGAGCACTTGCTACATTTCAAGTCCTGCCAATGCATAAGACATAGATGTGCATCTGCTTTCATTATTTTATCAGGTATTGTATCACTCCGAGTTCCTGATTGCAACAGAAATGATGGCTGGTGTAGGTAATAAACGTACTGAACTAGAGAGATAGGGCTCACTGTAGAGGCTCAGTGGTAGAATGCTTGCCTTCCATCTAAGAGTCCTGAGTTTGGTTCCTGACCAAAACACCCCATGCATAGCCACTAGCCCATCTGTCAGTAGAACTTTGCATGTTGCTGTGATGCTGAACAGATTTCAGCAGATCTTCCAGACTGAAATGCAAGAAAGACTTGGCAATCTACTTCCAAAAATCGGCCAATGAAAATCCTGTATATCACAGCTGTTGTGACCACTGTAGCCATGTAGTAAATTTTGAAGTCAGGGAGTGAGAGGCCTCCAACCTTCTTTTTAAGCAGTGCTTTGCTTTTCCTGTGTCTCTTTCCTTTCCATATAAAATTTGTAGTTGGTTTCTCTATGTCTTTGAAGAGTGTTGTTGGAATCTGGATTGGCATTGCAGTATATGTGTAAATTGCTTTAGGCAGTATTGACATTTTCACAATGTTAAGTCTTCCTCTCCAGAAGCATGGTACATTCTTCCATTTTTGTAGGTCTCTTTTGGTTTCTTGTAGTAGTGTTTTGTAGTTTTCTTTGTTTAAGTCCTTTGTTTCTCTGGTTACATTTATTCCTAGATATTTCATCCTTTGGGTGGCTATTGTAAATGGTATTGCTTTCCTAATGTCCTTTTCAATGCTGTCGTTTTTGGTATAGAGGAATCCAACTGATTTTTGTATGTTGATCTTATATCCTGACACTTTGCTGAATCTTCATATGAGGTCTAGTAGCTTTTTTCTGAGTCTTTGGGAAGGACATTTTTTATATTAAACTTTTCTCAAGTTTTTCTCTCAAATGATTATCAAATACTCAAATGTTCATCTTATGAAAAGAAAGACACAATAGCAGATCTGATCTTAAGCTTAATTGGCATAAAAAAAGAATGGCAAAACATGACATATATCTTGCTACTCTCTTGACCTTGGCAGACATAACTAATTCATCATCGCATTCACAGAGTGTTCAGACAGGCCTCAGATCTGTCTCAATACAGCAAACAGTCCCTACCAATCAGTCTGCGGTAGCAACTCGAAGGGATCAGTGTTGTATATGGAGTTGCAGTGGTCACAACTTTTCCTAGATTTTGTTTTCCCAGAATCTTTGCCTCCTGAAAAAACAACAGTCTTCTTCTAGCAACAAAATCTTCCAAGAATCTGGTTTAAATCCTAAATTGTTATGCAGATTTGAAACTATTGGTTAAACTATGGCCTGCTGCGTTTTGGGATTCAAATCATATGGCCACTAAAGCTGAAGTTCTGAAGGGTGAGGTATAAAAAAATGTCATGATACTGAATTGTGGGAGCTATTTCTTAAGACATTTGATCTGCCTCAGGAGAAAGCTGTGCCTTATTAATGCTGAAAGCAGACCACTAGGAGCGATAGATAGCTTTGTTAAGCACATCCCTTTCTATCCATCAGAAGTTGTTCTATACAGCTGAAGGTGTGATATTCATGCATTGTTATTGCTAGGTGCTGTTAAATTGATTCTGCCTCAAAAAGATCTTATGCACAACAGAACAAAACACTACCCAGTCCTGGGTCATCCTCACAATCACTGTAAAGCTTGAGCCCATTGCTGCTGCCACTGTGCCAATCCATGTTGTTGTGAGTCTTCCTCTTTTTCTCTGACCATCTACTTTACCAAGCATGAAGTCCTTCTCTAGGGACTGGTTCCTTCTGAAAAGATGTCTGAAGTTTGAGAGACAAAGTCTTGCCATCCTGGCTTCCAAGGAACATTCTGGTGTACTTCTTCCAACACATATTTGTTCTAGCAATTCATGGTACTTTTAATATTCTTCTTCAATACCAGAGTTCAAATTCATGTATTAGCAAATCATAAAAGTTGATTTCTAAGCTCAACCTCAAGGTGGGATACCAAGGAAAACCCAGGTAAATTCAGAAGTCTGATCTCCCAGATCTCTCCGAACCATTGCCTGGAGGTAGGGATAAGATTGGTGATATGGTGGTTAAGCAGTTCAGCTGTTAACCGAAGGTAAGTAATTGGAATCCAGCAGCCACTCTGTGGGAAAAAGATGTGGCAAGCTCCTTCCATAAGGATTTATAGCCTTGGAAACCCTATGGGGAAGTTCTGTCTTCTGTCCTAGAGGGTCATTATGAGTCAAAATTAGTTGATGGAATGAGTTTATGGGTAGGAAAGTGATTAGCCTTGTCTTGCTTCTCTACTTGTTTTTCTTGTGCATAAGATAGAGGCAGAGATCTAATTGTTTAAACCTAGGCAGTAGAGTCTAGGATGGTGTTCGGTTCAAATATCAGGCTGGGCCACATTTCTGTCATGAGTGACTAGGCAGTTGTGTTGCTAAAGAAATCCCCAATAGGAATATAGGAGTTGGTGATTGATTATCTAAGCTCCAGGACAGTTCCTAGTGTTCTAAACTTATATCAATTGTAGGTAAACTGGATTATAGAGGTGTCCAATATTCCTAAAGCTCCCCTCTTTTCTATCACGGTCCTTAGAGGAGAAAATAGAAATTGTTCATCTGGCAGAATCCGAGCTACCAGACTGGCCAATTAAAGAACTCACTATAACACAGATGCCAATGAGATCAGCTAAAATCATTGATCTCAGTTTCCTTGTCCAGCATGATATGGTTTATGGCCCCGAGTGTAGTTCCTTCCCCGCCACTTCTCAATGAGAAGTCTTGATTGTAGTTATCCGGATTTTCTGTCACCATTAAATATTGTCAGAAAAGTCACATTTATACCTTCTGGAGAGTAATAGACATCACGTTGTGATATTAGAAATACATTTTTGCACTGAGGTGGATTTATTTTATTTGTGTTTTATGTGGTGTTATTGCATTTTAAATTTGGAGGCTATATTGGTTATCGTTTCCACAATAATGCTGTTAACAAGCAACCACAAAACCTAGCGGCTTAAAACAACAACCATTTGTTTAGCTTATGAGTCTGTGGGTTGGTTGGGCAGTTCTAGTCTTGGCTGGGCTCAGCTGATCTTGGCTAAGATTACTTTTGTGTCTGTGGTTCAGCTGGTGGGTTGGCTAAGAGTGGGCTAGTTTAGACCAGTGCTTCAAACCTGTTCATTTCAGTTCCACTGAAATGCTGATAATGTGCATTTCTACCACAGATATACAAACAGCACCGGTAGCATAGTGGTTATGAATCGGGTTGTGAAATTTAAGGTCAGCAGTTCGAAACTACCAGCTGTTCCGCGGGAGAAAAATGAGACTTTCTGCTCCCATAAAGAAGATTTACAGCCTCAGAAACCCTGTACAGGGTCGCTATGGGTCAGAACCTACTCGACGGCACATAACAACAACAACCCCAGATATACAGAATCAGAATCTACGTTTTAACAAGTTCCCCAGGTGTAAATAAATTCTCAATAGAGGGTCCAATTAGAACGAACCAGTTTGAAGCCCTGGCCTAGACTGGCTTTAGTTGGAATGATCTCATTCTGTCTGCTACAAGGCTTTTCATCCTCTGGCCTACTAGCCTGAACCTGTTCTAATATTGGTGGCAGGTTTCCCAAAGAAACAGAAGTACACAGGGCCTCTTGAAGCATGGGCTCAGAACTGGTCCACTGTCACTTCTGCCTGAATTGATTAGTCATCGCCAGTCACAAAGCCAACCTGGATTCAACCCAGCCAACCCACCGCTGTTGAGTAGATTCCAGCTCAGAGTGGCCCCATACACAATAGAACAAATATGGTCCTGTCATGCACCATCCTCACAATTGTTTTTAGGTTTCAGCCACTGTGTCAAATCCATCTTGTTGAGGGTCTTCCTCTTTTTTTTTTGCAGACCCTCTACTGAGTATGATGTCCTTCTCCAGGGATTGGTCCCACCTGAAAACATGTCCAAAGTAGGTGAAACATTATTCTCACCCCTAAAGAGCATTCTGAGTGCACTTCTTCCAAAACAAATTTCTTTGTTCTTCTGGCAGTCTGTGGTTTGCTCAATATTCTTTACCAACACCATAATTCAAAGGCGCCAATTCTACTCCAGTCTTCCTTATTCATTGTCCATCTTTTATAGGCATGAGGCTATTGAATATACCATCACTTGGGTCAAGGTCACATTAATCCTCAAAGCGACATCTTTGTTCTATAATACTTTAAAGATTTGCCCATTGCAATCTGTCATTTGATTATTAGATTGTTGCTTCCATGGGTATTGGTTATAGATCTAATTAAATTAAATGCTTGACAACTTAGGTTTTTCTCCATTTATTATGATATTGTTTTTTGGTCCATTTGTGAGGACTTTTGTTTTCTTCATGTTGTGGTGTAATGCATACTGAAGGCTGTAGTCTTTGATCTTTTAACAGACTAACCATATTAATTGTTTGCCTCCCCTCCCGGGTGCTTCCACATGCTTTAGACATATTTCTATGATACTATTTTTATTCGTTTTCTTTGTTCCTGCTGCATAACAAAGTACCACTAGTTGGCTAGCTTAAAATAATACAAATGTAAGCCTTTACATTGCTTGAGGCCAGAATTCCAAAATCAAGATGGTTGCAGATCCATGCTCCCCTTGAAGACTCTAGAAGAAAATCCTTCCTATCTTCTTCTAGTTTTTGATAGTCCAGGCATTCTTTGGTTTGTGTCAGCATCACTCCATGTGTGCCTTCACAATCACATAGCCTTCTTCCCTTTAAGGTGTCTGTCTGTTTCTCTATAGTCTTCTTGTCTTATCAGGACACTAATTAGATTGGAATAAAGATCCACCATGCTCCAGTACGTATCTCAACTAATTGCATCTGCTAAGATCCTATTTCTCAGGAAGATCTCATTCTGAGGTTCTAGGAAGGACATGAATTTTGGGGGAACACTGTCCAAACCAGTATACCACTTATGTATCATATTATATGCTTGTATCGCTACTTATACCTTCTTAGTGCCATCAGTACAAGGGTAAGTCAAAAATTATCCACATTCTGGTTGTATTAAAATGCCCGTCCACATCCACAGCTGATAACAATGAGCATGCACGTGAAATGATTTTGTCGAATAGACAAGTGACAATGGATTATGTAGCAAATAATTTGTAAATCAACCATGGCTCTGTCTATGAAATAATCCAAGACAGACTTGGGTTTCGAATAGTTTGTATGAGATGGGTACTGACACAGCTCACAGAAGAACATAAATAGAAGCGTTTGGACATCTGCAAACAAAACTTGGATCAATGCTCGAAGGAAGGTAAAAGTTTCTTTAAAAAAAAACAAAACGAAAAAAACATTACTGGTGATGAGACATGGCTTAATCAGTACTAGCTTGAGAGTAAACAGCAGAACATGGAATGGAAACATCTTCAATATCCAACCAAGAAAAAGCTCAAAAGTCAACCATCAGGTGGAGAATTGATGCTTACAGTTTTCTGGGATCTCAAGGGACAGTATTGGAACACTGTCAGGAAAAAGTTTCAACAATCAACAGAGCTTATTACAGTGAGATGCTCACTGTAGAGCTGAAGCCTACATTTCAGATTAAACGTATAGGACTGCTATCCAAAGTGTTGTGATTTTGCATGACAATGCACAGCTGTACACCTCTGTCCACATTGTTGACACTCTGCAAAAACTTCCTTTTGATGTGTTAAAGCATCCTCCCTATTGTCCTGATGTTGCTCCATTGGACTTTCACCTGTTTGGGCCCCTGAAAGCAGCCCTTAGAGGACACCTCTGATGAAGAAATGAAGACAGTGGTGCATTCACAGCTCATGGCTCAGATTAAAACATTTTTTAATGAGGGAATATGAAAGCTTGTTGATAGATGGACAAAGTGTATTGAAAGCAAGGAGGTGATGTCAGAAAATGATGTATTTGGTTTTTCTAAAAGTTGATTAAAATAAATTCTACAGCCAAAATGCAGATAATTTTTAACTCTTGCTCATAAATTTCAATATAGGACCCTGAGTCCTTCAGGCTAGATACTAAAAAAAAATTTTTACCTTTGAATTCTTGGAGCATATTCTATTGCTTTTAATGAAAAGGCAACTTTTCTTATAGGTTGTTGTTGTTGTTATGTGCCGTGGAGTTGGTTCTGACTCATGGTGACCCTGTACAGGGTTTCCGAGGCTGTAAATCTTTACGGGAGCAGAAAGCCTCCTCTTTCTCCCGCAAAACAGCTGGTAGTTTCGAACTGCTAACCCTGAGGATAGCAGCCCGATTCGTAACCACTATGCTACCGTGCTAACATTGAGTTGCTAACATTTCTTATAGGTTAGTCTATTAAAACTTTAAGCCATTAATACCTTAGCTTGAATTCGTTGATAAACATTATCTAAGAACATACTCATTCAGCCATCAGTAGTACTAAATCTTGGCTGCACATTAGAATTACCTGGGGAGCTTTTTAAACATATTGATGCCTGTGACTCACCCTAAACCAATTAAACCAGAATGTCTGGGATTGGGGCCCAGGCATCAATATTTTTAATAGATTTCCAAGTGGTTCTAATATGCAGCCAGGAGTAAGAACTACTGCCCTATATGTACTTTCTGTCTGTTACAAAGAGCTATCGCCAAAGGAAAGATTCTATCTCCTTGGGTGGAAGGTTCTGTGAACAGTAACTTTTGAATTAAATCTTGATGGGCAGCAGTTCAGTAGGAAAGATAAGGGAAGGAAGTGGGAATAAGT
This sequence comes from Chrysochloris asiatica, assembly GCF_000296735.1. NCBI lineage: Eukaryota > Metazoa > Chordata > Mammalia > Afrosoricida > Chrysochloridae > Chrysochloris > Chrysochloris asiatica. The sequence continues at coordinate 27,772,879 of NW_006408532.1, read as the reverse complement.
TAAAGTCCAAAGATGGGGAGCACCAGCTATGTATAGGAAATGCTGTGTCCAGCTTACCTTAAGGTACAGGGATATAGTGAAAGAGAGCATTTACTGAGGATTCACTCTGTGTTAAGGAGCCCTGTTGATAATATAGTTATCTAAGCACTGGACTGCTAACTGCAAGGTTGGCTTTCTGCTCCCATATAGACATTTGTTGTTACGTGCCGTCGAGTCGATTCCGACCCAAAGCGACACTGTACAGGGTTTCCAAGGCTGTAAATCTTTACGGGAGCAGAAAGCCTCATCTTTCTCCCACGGAACAGCTGGTAGTTTCGAACTACTGATCTTGCGGTTCGCAGCCCGATTCATAACCACTATGCTACCAGAGCTCCTTTTAGTCTCGGAAACTCTGTACTGAGTTGCTATGAGTTGGATTCAACTCAATGTTTGTGAGTTTGGGGTTGGCTTGGCATGGTGTTAAGTTTTTTTTTACATACATTGCCTCACTTAATCCTCATAATTAGTTTCTGAAGAAAGAAATAAAGTATAGATCATTTTAAACACCTATTTAAGGTAAGATAACCAGCTATTGATGGACAGAGCACTTACACCTTTGTCTATGCTGGTTTCCATGAACTCTTGAGTGGCACAAATAGTTAAGGGCTTAACCAGTAACTAAAAGGTTGAAGGTTCAAACTCACCCAGAGGTGTGTAGGCAATCTGCTTCCAGAAACGTCACCACCTGGAAAACGCTATGGAGCACACAAGGGTTCTCCATGAGTCAGAATCGATGCCATACCAACTCACAACAGGTTGGTATCCAGAACAGTGCACACAGCCACTTCCAATGTTGTGTCTGTATTCCTGCCGAAGCTACTAATGGGCTTATAGGACAGGCTCAGGATCACCTTACTTGTCGAGTGACTATCTACTGAGTGAGTGCATTTGCTGGGAGCTCTGGTGGCATAGTGTATTATTCTTTGGGCTGCTTGGCTGTTAACTCCAAGGTCTATAGTTCAAATCCACCAGCTACTCCTTGGGAAAAACATGAGACTGTCAGCTCCTGTAAAGATTTACAGTCTTGAAAACCCAAGGGAGCAGTTCTATTCTATCCTATAGGGTCACTATGAATTGGAATTGACTCGATGGCCATGGATTTGGTTTTGGTTCAATGGCCTGCATTCCCCTATTGCACTCCGGAATGAGTTCTGGTGGCCTAGCCACATGCTTAGTTGCTGGCCTGCTCCCGATCCAGATTCAGGATCAATGGACCAAGGGAAACTTGCTGAATCCCCGAACTGCAGTGCTGCTAGGCATTTTGGTGACCCAGATTTCTCAGAATGATATCTCTGGAATATTCATTTTATGTCTCCAACATAAATTTTTTTTGTCAGATATTTATTTTACTTTAGATTTTAGAGTTGGCCATCAGGCACTATTTCTTGACATTAAAATTGCACTCTCCCAAGTCACCATGTCACATTCAAACCCTATTCTTCCTTCCAACCAGCCGAATGCTGCTAAGCCACACGCTTGAGCTAGCAGAGTCAGGCAGACACCAGACTGCACTTGTCAGGCTGGGCACTGAAGATCAGTTATAAAGTGTTCTTTATAAGAGAATGCTAGATCAAAAGAGACTAGCAGGGAGATTTTTCTGGATGAACTAGAAGTTGAATGTAGGTAGGGGATATACCCAGACTCCCTTATTGCATATAATACAAAACCCAATTCAAACTCATTTAAGCAAAAAGAGGAATATATTGGCTAATAAGATTGAAAGTCTAGGACTCATTTCTTATGTACACATAAGAATCTCCTGGGGATCTTGTTAAACTGTAAATTCTGACTCACCATATGTAGGAATGAAAATACAAATTATAGGCAGCGGGTAGAACTGGACTAAACTGGTTCAAAGCTATGGTTTGTACCTGCATCTCCATATAACTGTCTTCCTCCTTGTTTCTTCTCTTTTTTAAGGTGATCATTCAAATTGGAGTAGGGTGTACCCATCTCCAGTATTGTTAACCTAATTTACAATATCCCAAATTTCTTGTTCCCAAACAAGTTCACATTCATATATCCTAGGGGCTAGGACTTCAAAATCTCTTTTGTTGTTGTTAGGTGCCATCGAGTCAGTACCGACTCATAGTGACCTTATGCACAGCAGAAGGAAACACTGCCTGATCCTGGGCCAACCTCACTACTGTTGCCATGCTTGAGTCCATCGATGCTGCCGCTTGGCCAATCCATCTCGTTGGGGGTCTTCCTCTTTTCTCTGACACTCCACCTTACCAAACATGATATCCTTCTCCAGTGGCTGGTCCCTCCTGACAATATGTCCAAAGTGTGAGAGACATAGTTTGGCCATTCTGGCCTCCAAGGAGCACTCTGGCTGCATTTCTTCCAACACAGATCTGTTTTTTCTTTTGGCAGCCCATGGCATTTTCAATATTCTCCTCCAACACCATAACTCAAATGCATCAATTCTTCTATGGTCTTCCTTATTCACTGTCCAGCTTTTGCTTGCATATGAGGTTATTGAAAATACCATGGTCAGGCACACCTTAGTCCTCAAGCTGACATCTTTGTTCTTCAACACTTTAAAAAGGTCTTGTGCAGCAGATTTGCCTAATGCAATACATCGTCTGGTTTCTTGACTGCTGCTTCCATGAGTATTGATATTGATCCAAGAAGAATGAAGTCCTTGACACATCAATCTTTTCTCCGTTAACAAGAAAGTTGTTTATTGGTCCAGTGGTGAGGATTTTTGTTTTCTTTACATTGAGATGTAATCCATACCAAAGGCTGTGCTCTTTGATCTTCATCAGTAAATGTTTTAAGTCCTCTTCACTTTCAGCAAGCAAGGTTGTATCATCTGCATATCGCAGGTTGTTAGTGGGTCTTCCTCCAATCCTGATGTCATGTTTTTCTTCATCGAACCCAGGTTCTCGTATTATTTGCTCAGTATACAGGTTGAATAAGTATGGTGAAAGAATACAACTTTGTTGCACACCTTTCTTAATTTTAAACCATTCAGTGTTCCCATGTTCTGTTTGAACAACTGCTTCTTGGTCCAGGTACAGATTCCTTATGAGCACAATTAAATGTTACAGAATACTCATACTTCGCAGTGTTGTCCATAGCTTGTCACAATCCACACGATCAAAAGCCTTTGCATAGTCAATAAAGCAAAAAATATCTTTTAGGGGGACACAATTCAATCTATAACAAGAGGTTCAACCAATGTTCAGGAATCAGTTAGTGTTTCTTGGCTTTCTCTGAACTACATTCATGGACTTCATTCTTGAACTCTACATGAGTGCCCTATCGCCCCAAGATGGTGTCATTTTTAGTGCTAGTGATTCTAGCAGAAATTATGTAGACATCTGGATTGCATCCTTCCAGGACTCAGAATGAACTATGACTGGATTAGCTTGAGTTTAATTATCCACCTCTAAACCAATCATTGTTTTCTGAGGAATGGAGTTTTGATACTAGGGCAGGCTTGGTTCCCGTGGCCAACTCTGAACCAATCAATATGACTAGAGAATTTCAGGTCTTTGATTGTCTAAGCATGGGTTATGTTGTCCATCTTAAACTACCTGATCTGAGATTTGGGATGGGGCAGTTTTCTGGGTGGAAATTTGAATACTATAAGAAGAAGTAAATAGCCAGACATTTCTTCAAAGATGCCTCTGGATGGATTTCAATCTCAAAGTTTTTGATTAGCAGCCCAAAATATTAATCATTTTCATTACCCAGGGACTAACTAAAAATCAGTCTTGAAAATCCTATGGAACACAGTTCTATTCTAATGCACATGGAATAGATAAGAGTCAGAACTCTTGACTCGGTAGCAACTAATAAGCAGAATAAAGTAAAATAGATACCAGAGAGGCAAAAGCAAGCAATTTCAGAAGCACAGGCCCGATCCTACCCACTATCATTGAGACCATCCCAATTAAGAGAGACCCTGTAGGTATGGCGCTGCAGGATAGTGCACTGGGCTGCAAGGTCAGTTTGAACCCTCCTTGGAAGCCCTACACAGGGGAGTTATGAGTCAGAACCAGTTCAACGGCACTTAACAGGACAGAGTAGCACTGTTCTTTAGGGTTTTTGAGACTATAAATATTTAGTGGAGCAGATGCCAAGCAGCCTCTTTATTCTCCTCAGAGCTGTTGGTGGATTTGAACTGACAACTTTGTAGTTAGCAGCCCAACACTTAACCCACTACACCTCCAGTACTCTAGGCCTGGTGGTGGTGGTGTGCCATGAAGTCGGTTCCGACTCATAGCGACCCTGTACAGGGTTTCCAAGGTTGTAAATCTTTATGGGAGCAGAACGCCTCATCTTTCTCCCATGGGACTGCTGGCAGTTTCGAACTGCTGAGCTTGAGTAGCAGCCCGACTATAACCATTATGCAAATATTACCATTCAATTAATAATTGCTGAAATGAAATGAGCCTTCTTACTACATTGTGCATTTTCTTCCCATCTCTTATAGCTATGGTGGTTGTGTGCCGTAAAGTCAGTTCCGACTCATAGTGAGGACCCTGCACAGGGTTTCTGAGGCTGTAAATCTTTACGGGAGCAGAAAGACTCAGAACAGCTGATAGTTTTGAACTGCTGACCTTGAGATTAGCAGCTGGACTCGTAACCACTACAATGTTAAAGTCTCTACTAGAGTGGGACAGAGACAACAGCCTATAATTCCCACATCAGCATCAGTGCAGACCCGAGCATAACCTTAAGTCAGATCATATCAGTTCAGAGACAATGATTTTTTTCTTCTCTCTTCTACTAAATATGGTGTAAGCCATAGGGCAGTCGGCACTTTAGGAAATTTACAGCAACTTCTCAGCCTTCCATGCTAATGGAGATCATGGATAATTGAATCCTCCTGTTAACCTCAATATGTCATTTTACATAAATATTTTAATTTGATCACTAGCCTTTTTGTCAAAGCTGTTAACGAGTTATTAAATTAACTTACTGGGGTTCTATTATTATGTATTTTTCTGGATTATTTTCTGGTTAAATAGAAAAATGGGCTAAGCAGTCCAGAGAAAGAAAACCATCAAGCCTGAATAGTCTATAATTGGCTATTTATCCCTGGGTATTCCAGAATCAAGTTGAGAATTATGATATATTTCTTTATAAAGTTTGAATGTTTTTAGCATTGAAGTTTAAGTAATATGGATAACTCCCATTCTTGGCTGACCAGTATATTTTAAAAAATGACTATAAAATCAGCTTAACATGTTACGGCATAGCAGGTTTAAATCAACAGATTATATATGGCCATATGTACATAACACAATTCTATCACATTTCTCATAATTTCATCGAACAAAGATGACTTGGGATAAATTTAAGATCTAAAGGAGCTCTGGTAGCGTAGTGGTTATGAATCGGGCTGCGAACCGCAAGGACAGTAGTTCGAAACTATCAGCTGTTCTGTGGGAGAAAGATGAGGCTTACTGCTCCCGTAAAGATTTACAGCCTCGGAAACCCTGTACAGGGTCGCTATGAGTCGGAACCGACTACTCGGCACATAACAAATGGCAAAAACATTCTATTAAAGCTTTGTGTAGACTTTAATAGGGATTCAACAAACTGATCGAGTGTAATTCCCAAGTGTTCACAGCAACCAGTTAAGACAGGGAAGAACAACTATTCAAGTTTAGATAGAAAGACACAGAAGAGGGAACCTTTGTAAACAGTAGGAGCTGGGAAGTAAAGACTGAAATAAATTTAGAACCTTTCTAGTTAGACATTTTCCCTCAGTTCACCCACCCTCTGTTGTCTTTTCTCTTGTTTTTGTTTTGTTTGAAACTTTTTATTGTGAATAGAGTGAATGTTTATAGAATAGAGCATCAGATCCACATTCAACAAATCATACACTTCATGTCCTTCCATGTACTTGCAGTCCCTTCCAGGTACCAGCAGTTAGCAGTCTTTATTTATCTCTTTTCACTTTAATTTTTATGTTCTTTTCTGTGTCTTCCACTACGTTCATCTTTTCTGTGCTAACCTCCCTCTTGATGTATATTGCCTTTTCATCACCCAAGTTAACATGTATCTACTATCTGTTGTTATTAGTTAGATGCCATTGAGTTGGCGCTAACTCATAGCAACCCTCTGCACAACAGACTGAAACACTGCCTGGTCCTGCGCCATTCTCACTCTCGCTGTTAGTCTTGAGCCCATTGCTGCTGCCACTGTACCAGTCCATCTCGTTGGGGTCTTTCTCTTTGTTTACTGACCCTCCACTTGAATGCCCTATAACCCCAAGATGACGTAAGCATAATGTCTCTTTCCAGGGGCTTGTCTCGCCTGATAATATGATGTATGCAATATGAGAAATGAGCATTATGGCTGTACGTCTTTCAACACAGATTTGCGTATTCTTCTAGCAGCCCATGGTACTTTCAGTATTTTTTCTCTAATACTATAACTCAAATGCATCAATTCCTCTATGGTCTTCCTTTTTATTTGTCTAACTTTCCCATGTAAATGATGTGATTGAAAATACTATTGCTTGGATTAGGCACACCTTAGCAAAACTAACATCTTTGCTCTTCAATCCTTTAAAGGGGTCTTATGCAGCAGATGTGCCCAACTCAGTACATTGTGTGATTTCTTGACTACTGTTTCCATGAATGTTGATAGTGGGTCCAAGCAAAATGAAGTCTTTGACAACTTTGATCTTTTCTTCATTAATTGTGATGTTATTTATTAGTCTAGAGGTGAGGATTTTTGTTTTCTTTACATTGAGGTGCAACCCATACTGAGGCTGTAGTCTTCGATCTTCAACAGTTATTTTAAGTCTTCTTCACTTTCAGCAAGCAAGGTTGTATCATCTGCATATCACAGTCTTTCTCTAATTCTTATACCACATTCTTCAAATATTTCAGCTTCTTGGATTATTTGCTGAGTATACAGTACATTGACAAGAAACTGCCAGGGGTTCAAGCCAGACATAGACAAGGACGTGAAATAAGGATATCATTACTGACGTCAGATGGATCTTGAATGAAAGCAGAGAATACCAGAAGGATGTTTAACTGTGCTTTATTGACTATGCAAAGGCTTTTGACTGTGTGGATCATGACAAGCTGTGAACAACTTTGCAGAGAGTGAGTATTCCATAATATTTCATTGTGCTCATGAGAAACCTGTATATAGACCAAGAGGCAGTTGTTCAAACAGGACTGAAGGGTTTATAATTAGGAAAGGTGTGAGCCAGAGTTGTATTCTTTTGCCACACTTATTCAATCTGTATGTGGAACATGGTATTTTTAATAGTTTCATATTTTGCCACATTTATTCAATCTGTATGTGGAACATGGTATTTTTAATAGTTTCATATGCATGTGAAAGTTGGACAATGAATAAATAAGACCGTAGAAGAATTGATGTATTTGAGTTATTGTATTGGAGAAGAAGAATAAAAGTACTATGGACTGCTAGAAGAACAAACAAATCTGTGTTGGAAGAAGTACAGCCAGAATGCTTCTTAGAAGTCAGAGTTTCATCTCTCATACTTCAGACATTTTATGTGTCGGGACCAGTCCCTCGAGAAGGACATAATGTTTTCTTAAATAGAGGCTCAGTGAAAAAAAAAAGGAAGACCCCTAATAAGATGGATTGGCACAGTGGCAGCAGCAATGGACTCAAACTTAACAATGATTGTGAGGATGGCACATGATTGGGAAGTGCTTTGTACTATTGTGCACTCAATGGCACCTAACAACAATATATATTTATATGCAAAGGGATCTTCAAAAACATGGAAAATGGGTATTATGGAAAAACTATGAATAGATTTCAACTTTTTTCACAGCAAAATGAGCTAGTTATAACATGTCTGAATAGCATCTAATTTGAGGCACAAAGAAGGATAGCACATCAGTTTGAAAAGATCCTCTAACAGAGCAACATGAATTCTGCCAAAATTTAAGCTAGTATTAAATAAGACTTAAAATAACTGATGAAGATCAAAGACTACATCCTTCAGTATGGGTTGCACCTCAGTGTAAAGAAAACAAAAATCCTCACCACTAGACTAATAAATAACATCATGATTAATGATTAATAGTGAAATCTTTGATACTTTACAAAAAGTTTATTGGTACAATGCCCTAAGAAATCAGCAATTTTCAAATGGATAAGTTGTTTTCAGCAGGATCATGAGATGATGAAGATGAAGCCCACAACAGCAGAGTCTGCATATCAACTTGTAAGAAAAAAATAATTAATCTTGGTTGGGTTCTAATTGAAGAGGAGCAACAATTAACAGCAGAAACAATAGTCAACATCATAGACATTTTAATTGGTTCAGCATACACAATTCTGACTGAAAAATATTCAAGTTGAGCAAACTTTCTGCCCTGGGTGTCAAAACTGTTGTGCCCAGATCAGCTGCAGACAAGAGCAGACTGTTCAATGGACATTTTTTTTTAAAAGTGAGATCAAGATCCTGAAGCATTTCTTCGAAGAATTGTAATTAGAGATGAAACATGGCTTTAGCAGTATGATCCTGAAGACACAGCACAGTTAAAACTAGAAATGGTACCAACAGGTAGAAGTGGTCTAGTCAAAACCAGAGTGGA
>NW_006408532.1:27762871-27764066 GCF_000296735.1 Chrysochloris asiatica | reverse complement strand
GCACAGTTGTTCCAGTCAGCTGCTGAAAAATGCTCACAGGACATATTGCTCCACCATAAGCCTCAGCCTGAAGGCACTCAGCCTTAGCTCCATGGACCAGCAAACCTCGTTCCCCCATTTAAGTGCCTGGAGGCACCTCACTTTCCTGCCCAAAGTCACTCAGCTTTACTTGCTCTGTGGGCAGGAATGTCCACTGCTCTGTCTCATGCTCTGGTTCTTAGTTATGTGGCTACTCCGTCACGCTGGTGTCACAGCTTTACTGTCCCTGGGCTGAGGAAGCTTAATGCACAAAGATTTTAGGTTCAAAGGATATGTTCCACTTCTGGCTCTTCTTGGATGATAGTGAGATTCCCCCTGAATCCTGCTTCTCTGATGGTTCATTTGAAACCCAAGGTAGAGTTTCAAGTTTTTACAGTTTGCAATGAACTCTGCTAACATCCACAGCTGAATCATGTCACCCTGTAAGTATCTTCTCCCATGTTTCTCTTACCCAGATCCAACAGGGCAGAAACATTGTTTGGTGGGAGTTATAGTCTATGACTTGAAGAGACATATCATTCACTACACCACAACCGGTCAAGAGCAAAGGTCATGGATAGATTGTTTTTTTTGCAAGTACTCCAGGCATTTTGCTTGTTGACTTTTTGGAAGACCAAAGAATGATAACATCTGCTTATTATGAGAGTGTTTTGAGAAAGTTAACCAAAGCAGAAAAAATGCCAATGAAAACTTCTCCACCAAAACAGTGTTCCTCAAACAAGACCAATCTTCTGAGAGTTTCAATGGGAAATCATTAAGCCATCCACTTTACAGGCCTGATTTGATTCTTATGACATTATTTTGTTTTTTAATCTTCAAAACTCTAAAAAAGAAAGTCATAAGGAGCCAGTTAATAATGTAAAAAAAGACAGCATTGACATGGTTAAATTTCAAGGACCCCCAATTCTTTAGGGATTGATTAAACGGCTGGTATCATCACTTACAGAAGTATTTGACCTTGATGGAGCTTATGTTGAGAAATAAGGTTTATATTTTTTATTTGTATCTTTTTATTCCATTTGCCTATATATTTTATGATGTCCCCTTATATATATTTATGTACATGTATAGGTATATATGGAGTCCTGGTGTGGCGCTGTGGGTTAATGCGCCAGTCTGCAAAGCCGTTTGAACTGCAAGATCGCTGGTTCAAGCT
>NW_006408532.1:27754101-27762126 GCF_000296735.1 Chrysochloris asiatica | reverse complement strand
GAAGAAGATGGAAAAGCTCCATTTCATCAGTGAAGACAAGGCCAGGGGCAGACTGTGGAACAGACCATCAGTTACTGAAAGAGTCTGATTAGAGTCTTCTTGTTTTAAGATCCATTAGATGATGTAGCACTGTAGGATAAACACTTGACTGCAAGGTCGGCAGTTCAAACTCACCAGTTGCTCCATGGAAACTCTATACATGGTCGCTATGAGTAGGAACTGACTCGATGGCACTTAACAACAGCAACAGATGTTACTATAAATGCAAAAGTTAGTGCAGGTGGTCTTGGAACACTTTTTTTTCAACTAAAGCAGCAGAATTAACAAACATAGCATGATAATTCTTGCAAATAAGGAGAAATAAACATGCTTATGCAACCCTCTATGTTTTCAGAAGTGCTTTTAGCCATATTTTTTTCCATTTAGCGTGAACCTTTAAGTGACCCAGCATGCAAATGCACAGATCTTGGTCTTGTACTCCTGCTTACCTTTTGGTCTACTTACCTTCCACTTGTCCCTCCAGATCCACATTCCACCCTTCTCCACACCTGCTCTGACCTGCACCAACCTGTTCCCTTTTCCTTTGGCTTTGGTGGAATCTATAACTAGGAGACATTAGCAGCAAGCATGTGAGGTTGCGGTATCTCTTCCTTAGGCTTTCTCCTGGTAGGATGCTGGGTATTAGCTGCATCCCTTTAGTGGAGGACTTAACTCTATTCTGTTGCCTTCTCCATTCTGCTAACATGGGTTCCATCTATTTCATTCTTGCCCTGACCACCACAGTTGACAACTCCTGGGAACTGGCCTATTCCTTATGGTCCCCTGAATTCTGCCCACACCTCAGTAAATACTCTACTAAGTCCTCTTCAAGTGTTCCTATATTAGTTCCAACTCACAGCAAACTATGGACAACAGAACAAAATGTTACCCAGTCCTGTGCTGTTCTCACAATGTTGTGTATGTTATTGTTGTTATTAGTTGCTATTTTATTAGCCTCCCCCTCATGGTGAATCCAAGCACAACAGAACAAAATTCTACCAGGCCTGCAGCATCCCCAAAATTGGTTGTGAATCAAACCATTGCATGCCATAGGGTTTTTACTGGCTGGTTTTTCTGAAGTAGCTCACCAGGCCTTTGTCCCTAGTGTGTCTTAGTTTAGAATTGCCACTTAAACTTGTTTAGTACTATAGCAAAACTCAGACATCTACTGACAGATGGATGGCAACTGCAAATGATGAACATTGGCTGGGAATCCAACCTAGTCCTACATGAAGGTAAGAGTTCTACCACTGAACCAACACTGTCCCCTTGATTCCCTATGCATAGCTTAGTCTTATACACAACAGTGTTGGCAAGTTCTGATGTATCAATCAATATTTCTTCCACTCCAACATGTTAAAAAAACAAAACCAAGAAATCAATATTTTTCCAAGTTTTTTGGACATAATTAGTACTCTGTTTCCACAGACGCATCAGCCAGAGCTGTCTTAATAGACCTATTTTATATTGTCGTTCTTAAGTGCTGTCAAGTCAGTGCTAACTCATGGCAACCCAGTATTGGATTTCCAAGGAGCCGCTGGTGAGTTTCAACTGTCAACCTTATGTTTAGCAGTCCAGTGCTGATCCACAGTGCCATATTATGCAATGTAAAATCATCAGCACTAGAGCAATAAATAACATCATGATAAATGGAGAAAAGATTGAAGTTGTTAAAGACTTCATTTTGCTTGGATCAACCATCAACATTCATGGAAGCAGAAATCAAGAAATCAAACAACGTATTGCATTAGGCAAATCTGCTGCACAAGACCTCTTTAAAGTGTTCAAGAGCAAAGATGGCAGCTTGAGGACTAAGGTACACTTGACTCATGCCATGCTGTCTTCAATAACTTCATAAGCATGTGAAAGTTGAACAATGAATAAGGAAGACCGTAGAAGAATTGATGCATCTAAGTTATGGTGTTAGAGAAGAATATAAAATGTACCATGGACTGCCAGAAAAACAAACAAATCCATATTGGAAGAACTATAGCCAGAATGCTCCTTAGAAGCCAAGATGGCTACACTTTGTGTTTCATACTTCTGACAGATTATCAAGAGGGACCAGTCCCTGAAGAAGGACATCGTGTTTGGTAAAGTGGAGGGTCAATGAAAAAGAGGGGAACCCCAACAAGATGGTGGCATAGTGGCAGCAGCGGTGGCCTCAAATGCAGCAGCAATTGTGAGGCTAGCGCAGGGCCAGGCAGTATTTCATTTTGCTGTACATAGGATTACTATGGGTTGGAATTGATTTAACGGCACCTAACAACTACAACAACACTATGTGGGAGAAAGATGAGACTTACTCTTTCCTTAAAGATTGACAACATTAGATACCCTATACAGGCTCACTATGAATCACAGCTGACTCGACATCACTTAACAACAACAGTATGTACTAATAGTGGAGATACAATATTAACAGAAATCAAAAGGAAAGGAAAATCCATTTATGATTTCTTTACTCCACATGCTAAACAACATTCATTTTCTTCATGGCTACTTTTAAGAGGGAGACACAATTTCTATTATTACTATTACATACAATGTTATCTCATGAACTTCCCCAGTTGCTAACAATTTTAAATGTTTTAAAAATTATTTTTCAATTGAAAACATGCATTATAGTTTCTCTGACATTTTCCCTGTCACTCATCATGAAGGTTGTAAATTATTTTTATTGAGGGATTGGTAAGAAATTTTATTTTAGAAAGAAATATGTTACTTTGGAAACAGGTTCAAAGAATTCGTTGTTGGACTCAGATCTCATAATTGGAAACAAATTCACATACATCAAACTCTTTAATTAGCACATGTTCAACTTTTTCTTGTTTTTCATTGTTGGAAGTAACTTCACTGATATTCAGTTTTTATGCTCCTGAAAGCTCATCTCATAACCTTTCTACCTGCTCTCACACATCTTTATATTTTCTTGAAAAAATTATACAGTAGAGCTATTAGAGCAGAATCGGGAAGATGATTCTTAAAACACAGACCTAGAAAGCTCACATTTTAGTTTGGGAGAAACAAAATAATTACTTTTCCTCCTGGAATGGAAGAAATTTAGTCATCATTAGTCTAAAGCATCTAGGTAACTATCTGGCCAGATGACCTCCTTCGTCACAAGCTATTTGTCGGTGTCTTTGGTGGATTACTTATGTTCAAGCTTCCTAATGGGGAATAGAATGCATGAAGGTGGAGAATCAGAAACCATATCAAACTGTGTATACTTCTTTAGAGTAAATATATGCTTGAATTCATCAGGCAATACCAGAAACTCCTGGAATCACCCCCAAGTTGCCCAAATGAAACAACAAGTTTGAACCATTTTTCCTTTAAATATTTTCAAATAAAAATTGATTTACAAGGACATATATCTATCTCTTAATTTTCTAAATGTCACAAAATGGTCATTGGAAATGGACTTAGTTTTTTAAATGAACTTATGCTATCTTGATCCTTGGTACTCAAATAGTGGTTTATGAACCAGAGATTATTAGAGCTCCCTGAGAACTGGTTAGAAATGCAAAATGTCAAGCTGTACCTCAAATCTTCCAACTCAGAACCAGTAACTTAACTAGATTCCTAGATGATTTGTTTGTATGCTAAAATTTAAGAAGCCTACTCACATTTGTCTAGTAAATGAATAAATGTGTTTCTTAGTTATTTTCAGACATTTGAATCACAGAAACATAAAGAGATTTTAGAAATGATCTAGTCCTGCATTTCCCCCCTTTGAGTTCCACGGAACACTTATTTCATAGGCTGTCTCTAGGGGATATGCTAACATAGTTTAGGAAATGTTGCTAGTTAAATCATGCAAATAGTTTTATTTACAACAGGATGTCTCAGAGTCTTTAATAAACTAATGATATTGTGAATCTCCAAGTAGGGAGATCAACAGTGAGCATATTGCAACATATCTGAACACAGAACATTATTTTCACCAGGTATTCTATAATAGGATTAGTGTACCCTCTAATGCATTTTGGAAAATATGAATCTAATTAATTTCACAGACATATCATTTAGTTTCTTCTGTTAATTTGACAAATGTTTGGTATTTTTTATTTCTTACTGATTTTCCAATAGGAATGTAACTGCTGCTCTATTGGTTAAGGTAAGCTGAAGTATTATAAAAATTCAACCAAAAAAATATAATGGCTTTCTCATGGAATAGTTCAGAGTTTTCCTGGGGTGATACAGTGGGTAGAGGCTCTACTATTGTTAAGAACTGTGAAAGGTCCAAGATTCATCTTACCTGTAAAGTTACAAGTTAGACAACCACAGTTTCATAAACGTGCTAAACTTCCTGAGTCAGAGACAAAGAACTGTACTATTCATGCCACAGAGAGTAACAGATGCTTCATGTTTGTGTCAATTTCCCCTGTTCCCCAAGCCCCACAGAGGCAATGTAGAATATTCCAGGCAAATGCTGCACATGCAGTAGATTTGAGTTCCAGCGAAGAATTCTCTATCTGTTGTTGTTGTTGTGTGTTGTCGAGTCAGTTCTGACTCATAGCGCCCATATAATACACAGCAGAACTGTACCATGGGCTTTCATAGGCTGCAACTTTTACTGAAGTAGAATGCTAGGTTCTTTCTCACATTAAGCCACTTGTTGTTGTTGTTAGGTGACATGGAGTCCGTACCGACTCATAGCGACCGTATGCACAACAGAACGAAACACTGCCCAGTCCTGGGCAAACCTCACAGTTGTTGCCATGCTTGAGCCCATTGATGCTGCCACTTTGTCAGTCCTTCTCACTGGGGGTATTCCTCTTTTTCTCTGACACTCCACCTGACCAAACATGGTATCCTTCTCCAGCAACTGGTCCCTCCTGACAATGTGTCTGAAATATGGGCATATTGTTAAATTACTGGGTGTGTTCAAAATCTCCAACCTCTCTGTTAACAGTGGAGCACTTAGCCATTGTTATACTAGGGCTCCTAAATGGCAAACAAACCCATCTTTTGTCTCTTGACGGAGACATAATTTTTATTCCATTAGACAATAAACAATCCTGACTTTGCTATAAAGGCAGACAGTAGTTAGAGATTCCAAGGCTGTTCACTATACAAACATTCTTGAAATGATAATCTGTAGCAGTAGCTCTCATGGTGTTTGTAGGTCTTGTGTAGAAACCCAAGAGACAATGGAGAATTGTCTCACAACAATTCTGGGGTAGAAGAAGAAACATATGTTTTATTTTATGACGTTATCTAGAAATCTAGACTAATGATCCCCACAAGTCTGTCAGTTTGTATCACTGTGGTGACTTGTATGTCACTGTGATGCTAGAAACGGTGCCATTGGGTTTTCAAATGCTAGCAGGGTCACCAATGGTGGACAGGTTTCTTTAGCAAAGCTTCCAGGCTAAGACAGACTAGGACAAAGGAATAAGAGATCCACTTCTGAGGATAAATAGCAATAAGACATTATCTAATATAGTGCCAGAAGGTAAGCCCCTCAGGTTGGAAGGCATTCAAAATATGACTGTGGAAGAGCTGCCTCCACAAAGTAGAGTTGACCTTAATGACATGGATGAAGCAGACCTTTGGGAACTTTCATTTCCCAATTGGGCATGACTCAAAATAAGAAAAAGCACCTGCAAATACCCATTAATAATCAGAATGTGGAACATATGTACTATGAAAATCAGAAGTCATCACAAATGGAATGGAATGCATAAATATCAGTATCTTGGACATTAGTGAGCAGAAATGGACAATTTTGTCTGATTCAAAATTTGGCCATTTTGAGTCAGACAATCATATGGTTTACTATGTTGTGAATGACAAATTCAAGAGGAATGGTGTCATATTCATCATCAAAAAGAACATTTCAAGATCTGTCTTGAAGTACAATGCTGTTTGTGATATGACAATATCTATATAACTACAAAGAAGACCAATTAATACAACTATAATTCAAATTAATATATCAACCACCAAAGTCAATGTTGATGAAATGGAAGATTTCTACTAACTACTTTGTTCTGAAATTGTTCAAGCATGTAATCAAAATGCAGTAATCCTTACTGTTGACTGGAATTTGAAACTTGGAAACAAAGAGGAGGGTTGGGTAATTGGAAGCTATGGCCTTGGTGATAGAAATGACTCTGGAGGCTGCAGGATAAAATTTTGCAAGACCAATGACTTATTCATTGCAAATATAATTTTTTCCAGCAACATAAATGTGACTGTACATATGAACTTTGCCAGATGGAATATACAAAAATCAAATTGACTACATCGTTTAGAAGAGATGATGAGGATGCATTGTCAATATCATTAGGCACACCAAGGCCAGGGCCTGACTGTGGAACAGACCATTAATTGCTAGTATGCAAGTTCAGGCTGAAGCTAAAGAAAATTAAAGCAAGTCCACAAGAGGCAATATATGACCTTGACTATATCCACCTGAATTTAAAGACCATCTGAAGAACAGAATTGACACATTGAATACTTATGACTGACAGAAGACTAGACAAGTTATGGGATGACATCAAGAGCATGATAAGTGAAGAAAGTAAAAGGTCATCAAAAAGAGAAGAAAGAAAGGAATACCAAAGTGAAAGTTAGAAAAGACTCTGAAACTTTCTATTGGGTGTAGATAAGCTAAAGCGACTGAAAGAAATGAGGAAGTTAAAGGGCTGAACAAAAATTTTCAAAGGGCAGCTCAGGAAGACAAAGTATGATAACGAAATGTATGAAGAACTAGAGTTAGAAAACCAAAAGGGAAGAACACTCTCAACATTTCTCAAGCTGAAAGAACTGAAGGGAAAAAAAAAAAAAAATCAATCCTTGGGTTGCAATGTTGAAGGATTCTATGGGCAAAATACTGAATGAGGCAGAAAGCAACAAAAGAAGATAGAAGAAATATACAATACCATAGTGCCGTGAAGAATTGTTCAACAGTCAACCATTTCAAAAGATATCATATGATCAAAAACCTTCTTCAGCTGCACTGAAGGATTTGATGAAAAACAAAGCTCTAGGAATTAATGGAATACAAATTGTAATGTTTCAATAAACTGATGCAGCACTGGAAGCACTCACTAGTTTATGTCAAGAAATTTGGAAGACAGTTACCAGGCCATCTGACTAGATGAGATGCATATTTGAGATTCCAAAGAAAGGTGACCCAGCAGAATGTGGAAATTATTAAATGATATCATTAATGTTGGGAGTCCTGGTGTGGTACTGTAGGATAAGCCCTGGACTAAAACCACAAGGTCAGTGGTTCAAATTCACCAGCTACTCTTCAGAAACCCTATATAGGGTCACTGTGGGTTAGAACTGACTCAGTGACACTTAACAACAATATCAATATCATTAATATCACATGCAAGGTCAGTGGTTCAAATTCACCAGCTACTCTTCAGAAACCCTATATAGGGTCATTGTGGGTTAGAACTGACTCAGTGGCACTTAACAACAGTAGCAATATCATTAATATCACATGCAAGTTAAATTTTACTGAAGATAATTCAAAAATAGTTGCAGCAATACATAGACAAGGAGCTGCCAGAAACTCCAGCCAATTCAGAAGAAGATGTGGAATGAGGGGTGTCATTGCTGACAAAGAATTAGAAGAAAGATGTTTACTTGTGGTTTATTGAATATGCCAAGTCATTCCACTATGTAGTAATAATAAACTCTGGATAACTTTGAGAAGAATGGGAATTTTAGAACACGTAATTGTGTTCCTGTGGAACCTGTACATAGACCAAGAGACAGTGGTTAGAACAGAAATTTGGGATGCTGAATGGTTTTAAATCAGGAGAGGTGTGTGCCACAATTGTAATCTTTTACCATACTTGTTCTATCTGTATGCTGAACAAATAATAATCTGAGAAGCTGAAATATATGAAGAAGGCAGTAGCATCAATATTGGAGGAAGGCTTATTAAAAACCTGAGGTATGCAGATGACACCACCTTATGAGGACTTGCTAATGAAGCTCATTAATTTATTTAAGAAA
>NW_006408532.1:27703593-27754001 GCF_000296735.1 Chrysochloris asiatica | reverse complement strand
AATATATATTATTCCAAAGTGAATCTGGCCAGCTCTGGGCCTGTTCTCACTAGGAGAGACAGATGAATAGACTTGTGGGAAAAAGAAGGCCTGGGTCAGATAACATTGGCACAATGGGAGCATTGTGTGATTTCTCAGCGGCTTTGAAGGCAAGATTCTATTAAGTAGTGCTAAAGAATTGCTCATATTTTCCTTTTCCTCTTTGTTATTTCTGGGCTGTCTAGATTGATACATATACATTTTTTCCTAGTTTCTTATAACATCTGACTTTAGTGTTCAGTCCTAAATTTTGGCCTTGCTACTATTTTGTGGGAGAGTTTCTCTTTCATGCCTCAAATGACAACAGATAGCAGCTATGCCCACAGAGCCAAACAATTGCTCTAAAAACCCCATCAATTGGGCAATAGTCAATACCAGCTGCTAGACACCAAAGCAGCATCTACAACCAACACTTGCTAAAAAACAGGCTGAGTGGATAAATAGGTAGACGGACTGGCAAACAGATAAGTAGGTAGATAGATATGTTATAAGTAGGGTCCTAATTAGAAAGCCTGTTGATATCTATTGAATCCGGTAAAGTCCTTATTAACCAACTGAAACCCAGAGAACATCTAAATAATTTAAAAGGGCAACCCAGAAGATTTCGTGGAAGCACTCTCCAGAACTACATCAAAGGGCAAATAAAATACATATGGATAAATAGGTAGACAGACTGACAGATAGGTAGATAAATATGTCATAACTAGGGTTTGAACCCCTGATCATGGTTAGCAGTCTAATGCTTTCCCTACAGCACCTTCACCAGAACTCCAAAGTCAATACTAAAAACCATTTAAAGCAAATAGAGTTAATTCACCAGCATATAAATCCAGTGATTTTAACTAAAGTGCATTAGAATATACTATGTGGTAGTGTGAGCTTGTATGCATGTGTATATAAAATTATGCTTATGTAGGAATGGAAATAATAAAATCCCGTGTAAACTGCCATTGAAAAAACAAAACAAAAAACAGCCTGAAGGGAAATGTAAGACCAGTGAACAGAGAAGCATATCTACTGATCACAACTACCAGGAGGCAAGCGGAGCGTGCTTAAAAATACACCATCATACATTCATCTAATGAATACAAATACAACAACACCACAATGCCTAAAAAGTAGCAGAAAATTTCTGCTCATGTGTAGAAACAAGACAGAGTAGTTCAAATAAATGACCAAGAAGAAGAGCTAGGAGTGAAAGTGAAGCAGCTTTAGAATTGTCAGAAAGGGAATTTAGGAGAATGATATCAAGGTGCAACCAAATGTCCCACAGAAAAGTGCTATGGGAATAATCAAATAAAATAGATATAGAATTGGAGTAAATATAAAATCTGCAAACAGAGGTCCAGACGATTAATGTGAAAATAGCAGCAACGGACAACACACTGAAAGGGCAAAACAGTAGAATTGAAGGGATGGAGGCCAGAATTGCTGTGCTTGAAGATAAAGCTTTCAATACTGCTAAGGTAGAGGAACAAGCAGAACAAAGACTGAAAAATATCTGAAGAAAGCCTAAGAGTCATGTGGGACAACATGAAGAGGAATAACCTGAGGCTGATTGGAATTCCAGAGCAGGAAGACAAAAAGAAAGCCACAGAAGAGACAGTTGAAGAGCTGCTGAAAGAAAATTTTCTTAACATCTTGAAGGGTGAGAAGATAAGCATTCAAGAAGCTAAATGAACCCCAGGCAGCACAGACCCTAAAGAAAATCACCAAGGTATATCATAATCAAACTCTCCAAAATCAAAGACAAGGAGAGAATCCTGAAAGCAGCTAGGGAAAAAAGAAATGTTACCTACAAAGACTGAAGACCAGAAGAGTTGTGGGATGACATCAAGAACATCATACAGGAAGACAGCAAAAAATCATTAAGAAGACAAGAAAGAAGGAAAAGATCAAAATGGATGTTAGAAGAGACACTGAAACTTGCTCTCCAGTATAGAGATGCTAAAGAAAATGGAATAAATGAGGAGGTACAAGAGCTGAACAGAAAATTTCAAAGGTCAGCTTGAGAAGATAAAGTCAATTATTACAATGAAATGTGCAAAGATCTGGAGTCAGATAAACCAAAAGGGAAGAACACGCTCAGCATTTCTCAAGCTAGGGGAACTGAAGAAAAAAAATTAAGCCTCGACTTTCATTATTGAAGGATTCTCTAGGCAAATTATTGAATGATGCAGAAAGCATCAAAGGAAGATGGAAGGAATACACAGAGTTACTGTGCCAAAAGGAAATGGTTAATGTTCAATCGTTTTAAGAGGTAGCATATGATCAAGAGCCAATGATACTGAAGGAAGAAGTCCAAGGTACATTGAAGGAATTGGCAAAGAACAAGGCACCAGGAATTGATGGAATAAAAATTGAAATCTTTCAAGAAAGTGAGGCGGCACAGGAGGTATTCACTCATCTCTGCCAAGAAATTTGGAAGACAACTATCTGGTTGGCTGATTGGAAGAGAGCTGTATTTGAGCCCATTCCAAAGACAGGTGACCCAATGGAATGAGGAAATCTTCGGACAATATCTTTGTTATCCCATGTGAGTAAAGTTTTACTAAAGGTAATACAGAAATGGCTGCAAGCATACCTTGACAGAGAACTTCCAGAAGTTCAAGATGGATTCAGAAGAGGATATGGAATGAGGGATATCATTGCTGATATCTGATGGATCTTGGAAAGCAGAGAACACTAGAATGAAGTTTACCTGTGCTTTATTGACTACGGAAAGGCTTTTGACTATGTGGATTATGACAAGATATGGACAACATGTGAAGTATGAGTATTCCTGAACACTTAATTGTGCTCATGAGGAATCTGTACATGGACCAAGAGGCATTTGTTTGAACAGAGCATTGGAACACTGAATGGTTTAAAATTAAGAATGGTGTGTGACAGGGTTGTATTCTTTCACCATACTTATTCAACCTGTATGCTGAGCAAATAATACAAGAAGCTGGGTTATATGAAGAAAAACATGGCATTAGGATTGGAGGAAGACTCATTAACAACCTGTGATATGCAGATGATACAACTTGCTTTCTGAAAGTGATGAGGACTTAAAATATTTACTGATGAAGATCAAAGAGCACAGTCTTCGGTATGGATTGCATCTCAATGTAAAGAAAAAATCCTCACCACTGGACCAATAAACAACATTCTTATCAATGGAGAAAAGATTGAAGTTGTCAAGGACTTCATTCTTCTTGGATCAACTATCAACACTCATGGAAGCAGCAGTCAAGAAATCAAACGACATATTGCATTAGGCAAATCTGCTGCACAAGACCTTTTTAAAGTGTTGAAGAGCAAAGATGTCAGCTTGAAGACTATGGTGCACCTAACCCAAGCCATGGTAGTTTCAATAACCTCATATGCATTAGAAAGTTGGACAGTGAATAAGGAAGACCATAGAAGAACTGATGCTTTTGAGTTATGGTGTTGGAGGAGAATATTGAAAGTGCCGTGGGCTGCCAAAAGAACCAACAGATCTTTGCTGGACGAAGTGCAGCCAGAGTGCTCCTTGGAGGCCAGGATGGCCAAATTCGTCTCTCATACTTCAGACATATTGTCAGGAGATACCGGTTGCTTGAGAAGGATGTTCGGCAAGGTGGAGGGTCAGAGAAAAAGAGGAAGACTCCCAGTGAGATGGATTGGCAAAGTGACAGCATCAATGGGCTCAAGCATGGCAACAATTGTGAGGCCCAGGCCCAGGCAGTACTTTGTTCTGTTGTGCACAGGTTCACTACGAGTCAGCACTGACTCGACGGCACCTAACAACAACAACCACCCACAAAGGAAAGCCAATAAGGTTAATCTCTGATTTCTCAGCAGACACCATGTAAGCAAAAAGACAATGGGGAGACATTTATTAAAATGCTGACGGAAAAAAAAAAAAACTGCCAAAAAAAGAATCATATACCAGGCAAAGCTGTCAATCAAATAAGACAGTAAATGAGAACATTTCAGGATAAACAGCATTCCATAACAAACTAAAAGGAGTTCTGTAGACTGAGAACCAACAAGAGCAGACAACAACCAGAGATTGGCATTTGTGGCAACACCACCTAGAACTCACTCACAGTTAGAGGACTTGCACTCCTTGATTTCTAAATTTACTACACTGCCACAGTGATCAAAACAGCCTGGTACTGGTACAATGAAAGATACATAGATCAATGGAAGAGAATTGAGAACCCAGAAGTTAATCCATCCACATACAGTCAACTGATATTGTCAAAGAGCCATAATACATTAAATTGAGAAGAGATAGTCTCTTCAACAAATGGTGCTGGCAAAACTGGAAATCAGTTTTCAAAAGAATGAAACAAGACCCATCCATATCTCACACCGTATACAAAAACTAGCTCACCATAGATTAAAGATCTAAATGTAAGTCCCAGAATTATAAATACAGATCATCAATGAAAAAATAGGGACAAACTTAAGGGCTGTAATACATGGTATACATAGACTATCAAACACAGAAAAAACCATACAAACAATAGGGCACAAAATAGACGACTGGGACATTTTAAAAATTAGAAAGTTGTGTGCATCAAAAGATTTCACAAAAAGAGTAAAAAGAGAGCCCATAGACTGTGAAAATTTTTTTTACAGTAACATGTCAGACCAGGGATTATTCTCTAAAACAGGAAACTACAACACCTCTATACAAAAAAGACAAATGACCCAATAAAAAATGGGCTCAGGACATAAACAGACATTTCACCAAGGAAGTCATTCAGGAAGCTAACAAACATATGGAGAAATGTTCATGATCATTAGCCATTGGTGGTGGTGGTAGTGTGCTGTGGAGTAGGTTGCAATTTATAGCGATTCTGTATAGGGTTTCCGAGGCTGTAAATCTTCACAGGAGCAGAAAGCCTCATCTTTCTCCCATGGAACAGCTGGTAGTTTCAAACTGCTGACCTTGAGGTTAGCAGCTCGACTTGTACCACTGTGCTACCAAAGCTAGTCATTGTTTTTGTTGTTGTTGTTGTTAAATGCTGTTGAGTCATTTCTGATTCACAGCGATCCTGTATAGGGTTTCTGAGGAGCAGCTGGTGAGCTTGAATCACCAACCTTGCAGTTCAAACAGCTTTGCAGTCTAGTGCATTAGCCCACAGCACCACACCATCAAAACAACAATGAGATATCATCTCATACCAGCAGTAACAAAAAAGCAGAGGACAACAAATGCTGGAGAGGGTGTGGAAAGACTGGGACCCTTCTACACTGCTGGTAGGACTTTAAAATGGCTCAGCCACTCTGGAAAATGGTGTGGCGTATCACAGAAAGTTGGAAATAGAAATACCTTAGGATCCAGCAATTCCTCTACTGGGTATATATCCACAACAAATACGAGACAAATTGTGAGTAGATACATGCACACCAATGTTCACTGCAGCATTATTCACAATAGCAAAAAGGTAGAGACATCCTAAGTGCCTATCAATGGAAGAATGGATAAACAAACTGTGGTACATACATACAATGGAATACTATGCTACCTTGAAGCTGCAAAACATCAATGAACCTTGAGGACCTAATGCTGAGTGAAATTAGTCAGGCACAAAAGGACAAATATTGCATAAGAACGTTATTATAAAAGCTTAAGAAAAGATTTACATACTAAAAGAATAATTCTTTTATTCAGGAGTGGGAGAGAAGGGACAATAATTCACAGGTTAGGGGATAGACACACGATAGCCTGGGTATGGGGAGGGCAATAAAAAATGGGGGGAATGGCAATGCACAAGAAGAGGGAGGGGGTAAACAAATGGGGAAGATAGGGGAAGATTTAGGGAGGTATGCATGGGCTAAATAGGATAGAAGTAGACTGTGAAGTATGCACAGTCTTGGAACAACAGGGTTCTGTGATATAGGGATGGAGACATAGTCTAAATGGATAAAATAGGTGGAAATAATGTTAAGGTGCTTGGCTGTTTTGTGGATATTGGTTTTCCATGCCTTCTATTGTAATTAGACACTTAAGTGGGATAGGAAGGAATATTGATAACTATGGTTACAGAAAGCTTGTAAACCCATTTTCAGCCTATACAATTGATTGGATTATCTAAAAGGGTACTAGAATATGCTCAGGGAAATAGACTTCTTGTTAAGCCTTTTAGAGTATGGGGCCTTAAGAGGAGTCCTGAGCCCTACCCAGAACCTTTGAAAGTGAGACATTTCCAATTGAAAAGACAACATGGAAAGTCTAGAGGAACAGAAGAAACTTCTTGAAAGAAAGAATAGTGGGGGTGGGGGGTAGGGGTGGGAGAGGGCTGGGCAGGGAAGCAGACCGTTTGGCTGCCACAATATCAAGAAAACTGTTTGCCTTGGAGACATCAAGTCAAGAAATGTCAACTCACCAAGTTAAACCCCTATCTAAGACTGACACCTAAAGGGAACACATGAACAGTTTTGGAGACTTGCTGGTAATCACAGGAGAAATGCAGCAATGTATGCATGGGATGAGTCTGGACATGTTCCACAAACACCCATTGACCTTGAGATGAAAGAGAGAAGAGGAAGGGCTGGCTGGTTTGAAGTCCAGGGAGATGTGTGGACACCCGAGCCCAAGGACACTGACCTATCCAATGGGGGATAGAGTTAAGAGTTAAGCAGCCAGCTGGTCTGAAGTAGGGGGAGGTGGATGAGAAATCCCAAACTTGCAGATAACACCTATTTGACCTGTTTTGGATAGCTTGCTGACCAGAACACGGTCAGATGAAGATAAAGAAGTTTGATACAGGGAACAAGCATAAATTGCTACAAATTGATGAACTGGACCTTTCCTTATGGATGAAGTTGCCCAAAATTCCAACCAAAAGGGAGATTTCTTAATATCAAGAATCAAGCTTGCCTCCTCAGCAAACTGGGCTAATAAGGATGGGCAACTTAAACTTCAGTCATCAAATTTGGGGGAATATAAAGGCACAAAGTGAAGGGCTTATAAGCTTTCATGAGGGTGGTTAGGGTCAAAATGAAGAGGGTAAGATAGAATTCCCCCTGAATAGTTTTCTTCTTGTCCAGATGGGTCTGGTGATGATGGGGACAGAATTTTTTTATTCAGTTGTGAGTAATTGTTATCAGGACTAATGTAAATGTAGAAGTGGTTTAATTCAAAGAGGGAGCAGTTAATCTGTCATTGTAGGAACAGAGGACACTAGGACCATCAAGAGGGAAGAGCATGAGAGAAACAAGGGATTCTAACCAGAAAAAATGGCGACAACAGAGCTAGTGGCAGAGGTGATGAAATAGAGCAGCAGAGGACACTGGACCCATGGACTGAGAAGGACAGTCTGCCCGTTGGCCGGAGGTTGACTTGTAAAATGTGCCCTTTGGTTATTTGAACAAATATATTTTTTTCAAAGTGGTATGTGTACATTAAAAAAAAAAAGTAAAGTACTAGAAATAAATACTGTTAGCTGATGGTGCATGGAGGGGATTGTCAGCATTGCAATGATTCGTTGAATGTAAAACTGATGATCTGTCCTGTAGATCAATTCACAATAAAAATTCTAAAAATAAAGGAAGAAAAAATAATATATTAAGCCCTACCATGGCCACATATATAGAAAGCCCTAACATTGGAGTCCTGGTGTGGTGTGCTGCAGGATAATGTACTGGGCAGCAAGAAGGATTTGATCTACAAGGTCAATGGTTCAAACCAATCAGTCACTCCTTGGAAACCCTACACAGGGTCACTATGAGTTGGAACCAACTTGACACTTAACAACAACTATAACCATGGCTAGACTCTGTTCTAGTGGCTGGAAATATAACTGCAAATAGCAAGACCCCTGCTCTTACAGAGCGCACACTGGGCTGAGTTTCCATGATACTCAGAACATGAATGATTTTCAGTGTAGGATGCATCATTGCTAGTTTACGCTATAAGCTGTTATTGCCAACTAAAGTATGATCCAGTGGACTTTATAGCCTTTATGTTTCTTTACAATTAGTTTACAGCTCAATCCCCCTTAGATTTTATGTAACAACTAACAGTTTTTAAATCAGTCCTATACATTGACTTCTATGCAAATAAATGATTTGTTGTTGCCTTTGGGCTAACAGTTGCTGTTATGTCATGGATGAAGCTTTCTTTCAAGTTTTCAAACAGACTGGAACATTTCTAACAGAAATCTCATTCACCTCTTTTGATTTATCAAAGCATTTTATGTTTACTTAAAAAAATATTTTTTTTCTGCTCCCTAGAGCAGTCCATAATGTACTCAGTGCAGATTGAACATTAGAAATGTAATGCAGTCAAATGACAGAATAAAATTCAAAAGAGACTGCTGAAGCATTGCTCTTTAAAAGAAAAATCTATGTTTCTGTGTTACATTGTGTATGCATATTATGGAACTATGTGAATGACACATGGCCCTGCAAACAAATATTGTTTATGAACAAGTATATGTAATACAGTTTATTGAAAAAAGGTTCAATTTAAAGTAATAGTGCATGAAATGAGCATAGTGTGGCCTGTTGCAAAGAGATCTGACTTGTGAGTCTCAAGAACTAGGATCTAATTGTGACGGTGCTTTAAAAAAAAAAAAGCACTATACAGTATAAATATTTGTATAGCATTTTATGACTGACGAAGCTGTTCTTTAACAAGACCTAACATTTATTGAGCACTTACTATGTGCCAGTAGTGGTCATCTCATTTAATTCTTACAACACTTCTCTGAAGTAAGTGTTTACTCCCTCTTCAACATCTCACTCCCAAACTTCACCTTCTGAGTTATTACAAGAGAAAGTTAACCTCTGGCTGCCTGGATGCCTCTAATCCGGGACATGAAGTGAGAACCTCTGTCTCCCTTCTGTACATTCTTCTCCCATGTCCTGGTGCTGAGTAACTGGTGGACATGGGAGGCAACCTGCTTTCCACCCACATTATTTATTAATTGTAATATCTCACCAGGAAAAATAAACATGTCCATTGTTCTATCAAACTTCCCAGGCATTCATACTTGCATGGACATATTTTGTAAAAATACAAAACCAGTTCTAATGGAGTAGATTTTGATGCATGTTTACCCTTGTGTGTCAAAGTAGAACTGGGCTCCATAGACTTTTCAATTGTTGATTTTTCAGAAATAAATACTTAGGCTTTTCTTCGGAGGCACCAATGGGTAGACCTGATCCAAGTACTTTAATTGTTGTTGTTAAGTGCCATTGAGTCGGTTCCAACCCATAGTGACCCTGAACGGGGTTTCCAAGGCTGTAAATCTTTATGGGAGCAGAAAGCCTCATCTTTCTCCCGCGGAGCAGCTGGTAGTTTTTAACTGCTGACCTTGTGGTTCGCAGCCAGATTTGTAACCACTACACTACCAGAGCTCCTTAAGTACCTTAATAAAACTCTTATTTTATTCCCTGTCTTGCTAGGCCATAGGCAGTCTGAATCTCCACCCAACTTGGATTGCGTACTTACATGCCCAATTTAGAATCACATCTCTTGCCTCCTGTGTTACTATGTCAGTACAAAACGAACAAGGCTTTTGAGTTCTTGGACATATTTTTTTTGATACAGTGCTTGCATTCCAGAACAGTAATCCCAATTCTATTTTGTTTACTATTTGTTTACTTCTAATGGTGTGCAAATTGCCAATGCTTTCTTGATCAAAGTTGTGCAAGGCTTGAGGTATTTACTTTGTATCCTATGTTCATTTTGTTTCTTTAGCTTTTTTTCCTGTCCTCAGTTTTGTTTTGTTTTTTTTTGATTTACTTACAGTAAAATATATAAAAACTTTGCCATTTAAAATGTATAATTTGGTGACTAATTACATTCACCATATTGAGCTCCGTCACTCATCTGTCAGTGTGTCACACAGTAGTGGCTTGTGTGTTGCTGTGATGCTGGAGGTTCAGCCACTGGTATTTTAAATACCAGCAGGGCCACCCATGATGAACAGGTTTCAGCTGAGTTTCGAAACTAAGACAGACTAAGAGGGAGAGGCAGACCACTTCTGGAGGGTTAGCAACTGAAAACCTTATGAATAGCAGTGGAACATTGTTTGACACAATGACAAAACATAAGCCCTTCAGGTTGGAAGGCATTCAAAATACAACTGGGGAAGAGCTGTCTCCTCTAAGTAAAATTGACCTTAATAGGGGTGGAAAAACGCTCAGAAATCTTCATTTGCTAATGGGGTACTATTCAAAATGGGAAGAAACAGATGTGAAAATCAATAATCAGAATGATGAAATGTACTAAGTTTGAATCCAGGAAAATTGAAAGTCATTAAAAATGAAATGGAAATTCATTTAAAGATCAATATCTTAGGTATTGCTGTTGTTGTTAAATGCCATTGATTCAGGTTCGACTCATAATGACCCTGTATAGGGTTTCCAAGGAGCGATTGGTGAGCTTGAACCACTGACCTTGTGGTTCAAAACCAACTTTGCAGTCCACTGCATTAACCCACAGCACCACACCAGGACACCATCCTAGGCATTAGTGAGCTGAAATGGACAGACGCAGGCCATTCTGAATCAATTATATGGTTTACTATGCCTGGGATGACAAATTAAAGATGAAGGGTATAGCATTCATTGTAAAAAATCTATCCTGAAGTACAATGTTGTCTGTGATAAGCTAATATCCATTTGCCTACAAGGAAGACTGGAGAGTCCTGTTGTGACACTGTGGGTTAGTACACTAGACTGCAAGGTGAATTTAAACCATAAGGTCGGCAGTTCAAGCTCACCAGCAATTCTTCAGAAACCCTATACAATGTCACTATCATTTGGAAGCAACTCGATGGCACTTAACAATAACAACAACAAGGAAGACTAGTTAATGTTACTGTTATTCAAATCGATGCACCAACCACTAAAACCAATGATAATGAAACTGAAGAATTCTACCAACTTCTTCAATCTGAAATTTATCACACATACAATATGCATCAACAATTACTGGTGATTAGAATGAGAAAGGTGAAAAAAAAAAGACAAGCTTAGTAGTTGGAAAATATCACCTTGATGATAGAAACAATGCTGGAGATAGCAAGAGGGAATTTGGCAAGACCAACAACTTCTTCAATACTTTTTTCAACAATATAAAAGGTGACTATATATGTGACTCTCTTCAGATGGAATACACTGGAATGAAACTGGCTTCATCTATGGGAAGAGACAATGGAGAAACTCAGCCAAAACAAGGCCAGGGGCCAACTGTGGAACAAATTATCAACTGCTCATATGCAAATTCAGGCTAAAGCTGAAGAAAGTTAAAACAAGTCCATGAGAATCAAAATATGAACTTGAATATATCCCACCTGAATTTAGAGACCATCTTAAGAACAGATGTCATGCTTTTGACACTAATAAGAGAAAAGGAAGTGTGGGCTGACACCAAGAACATCCTATATGATGAAAACAAAGGGTCATCTAAAATATAATAAAAAAGAAAAAGGCCCAAAATGAATGTAAGAAAAGGCTCTGAATGTAGAGGAGCTAAAGCAATGGGAAGAAATGAAATAAAAGAGCTGAATGGAAAATTGTAAAGGGCAACTAGATAAGACAAAGTCAAGTATTATAATGAAATGTGCAAAGACCTGGAGTTAGAAAACCAAAAAAGAGGCACACTCTTAGCATTTATCAAGATCGAAGAAATGAAGAAAAAACTTCAAGCTTTGGGTTGTTATATTGGGTTGCTATAGGTACTTAACAACAACAACAACATGGACAAAATATTGAATAAGGCAGGAAGATTCGAAAGAAGATAGAAGGCATATTCAGAATCACTTTACCAAAAAGAATTGGTCAATGTTCAACCTTTTCAAGAGATACCATATGATCAAGAACCCTCTTCTTGAAGGAAGACGTCCAAGCTACACTGACGTCAATGGCAAAAAACAAGGCTCCAGGATTTGATGGAATACAAATTGAAATCTTCAACAAACTGTTGCAGCGATGGAAGTTCTCACTCATATATGTCAAGAAATTTGGAAGACAACTACCTGGCTAGCTGATTGGGATAAGTGACCCAACAGAATGTGGGAATCATCAAATAATATCATTAATATCACTTGCAAGTAAAATTTTGCTGAAGATAATTCAGAAACAGTTGTAGCAGTACACTGATTGCCAGACATTCAAGTCAGGTTCAGAAGAAGATGTGGAACTCAGGATATCACTGCTGATGTCAGATAAATCTCGGCTAAAAGCAGAGAACACCAGGAAGATATTTATTTGTGTTTTATTGACAATGCAAAGACATTTAACTGTGTGGTTTATAACAAACTGGACAAGATTGACAAGGATTGTTATGCCAGAAGGCACCCTGACGAGACTAAGACCAGTGTGTCACTGAGAAACTCGTCTGTAACCATCCACTGATCAGACATGTCTAAACATGTTTTGTTTGGAATATACCATGCATGTATAAACTGGAACCCTAGTAACAATACTTCTAAAATGTCTTGTATGGTGTAATGATTTTTTAAAAAATTGACAAAAATGCCATCTAGAGTCAAGGATTACTAAATTATTTCAGGCTTGAGTCAACAATACTAAATTAATATATATTATACTGGTGAAGTAATTTTGGGATTTGGGGAGGATTATCATGTCTTGCTTTGGGCAAAAATTATGTGAGTAACATTTATTTTTGGTGTTCACTACCTCTCTATTATTTTGAAAAAAAAAAAAAAAGAATCTATATAGGGAAAAAAGAAAATCTATGGGGTGCTAGACTTCTTTTGATTATTACAGTAAGAGAATTTATATACTGTAAATGACACTGAAAACCTTTTAAGGACCCTGTCTTAGTTGCCTAGTGCTGCCATAACAGACAAACCACGTGTAGATGGATTTAACAAAGAGAGATTTGTTTTCTTACATTTTATTGTTGCTAAGTGTCATTGAATTGGTTCTTACTCACAGTGACCCTAGATAGGGTTTCTGGGGATTGGTTGGTGAGTTTGAACTGTTGATCTTTGGATAAGCAGTTCATTGCTTATCCTGTAGCACCATACCAGAGGCTAAAGTTCTGAATTCAGGGCACAGACCCTAGAGGAAGGCTACCTTTATTTCCACTTCCTCTCTGGTCAAAAGTCTTTTCAACTTTTAGGTTCCTTAGAAATCATAAGGTGTGTATCTTGTGTCCTTATCTTCCTCTGTTTGTGTTTGCCTGCTTAATCTGACATTTTATATCTCATAAGTGATCAATTTAAGAACACTTTACACTAATATGGTGTTTGATAGTTGTGTGTTACTGAGTCAGTTCCAACTCATAGCGACCCTGTACATGGTTTCCATGGCTGTAAAACTTTATGGGAGCAGGAAGCCTCAGCTTTACCCTGAGGAGCTTTGAACTACTGACCTTGTGGTTAGCAGTCCAGCTCATAATCCACTATGCTACCAAGGCTCCTTCTACTTAATATAAAAAAACCCATTCTCAAATGGAATTATAAGCCCAGATATGTTGTTGTTGCTGTTAAGTGCCGTCAAATCAGTTCTGACCCATAGTGACCCTACAGAGGGTTTCCGAGGGGTGGCTGTTGGGCTTGAACCACCTACCTTGAGGTTCAAACTGACCTTACAGTCCAGTGCATTATTCCATAACTTCACACTAAGACTGCAAGCACAGAGTTAGGGATTGGGATAATTTTGAAGGACATAATTTAACTCATAACAAACCCCTTAAGTAAACATTTGCCCAGTATGCATGTTGAATATTACCCTTTAAACATAACACCAAAACATTAGATTGAAATGTTCCTTATGACCAAAACTGGGCATCTTGGTTTTCTGCATATTTACCTGCTAACTGAAAATTTGGAGATTTTAAGTACATCCAGAGGTACCACAGAAGAAATACCTGACAATCTACTTCCAAAAAAAACAGCCCTTGAAAACATTATGGAGTACAGTTCTATTCTGACACACACGGGGTTGCCATAAGTCAATATTAACTCAAAACCCAGTGGTTTCTATCACCAAATAGAAGATAATTCTGAAGCACAGGTACATTCAAAGTTGTTGTTAAGTGCCATCGAGTCGGTTCCGACCCATAACGACCCCGTACAGGGTTTCCGAGGGTGTAAATCCTTATGGGAGTAGAAAGCCTCATCTTTCTCCCGCGGAGCGGCTAGTAGTTTAGAACTGCTGACCTTAAGGTTCGCAGCCTGATTCATAACCACTACGCTACCAGAGCTCTCTAAGTTAGTGTTATTTAATTTTTTTTTTTAGCCCAAAATAGAAAACAAACAAGTGAAGACACTCAAAATGATTCAAAGTCAGACACGGAATTTTGCAGGACAGCCATAGCAGGTGGAAATACTTAAAAAGGATAAAGGGCTCATGCCATCATGATGATGTGATCTAACTTGATCATAGGAATAGGGCAGGTTGGCAGAGTTCTATTTCCTTGTGCCTGGGATGGCCATGGGTCAAGGTACATATGCTATGAGTTGGCGCTGACCACAGGTCAGGGGTTGGCTTGATGGTGGTGGTGGTTATGTGCCATGGAGTCAGTTAGGGTTAGGGTTAGCGACACTGCATAGGGTTTCCAAGGCTGTAAATCTTTACGGGAGCAGAAAGCCTCATATTCTCCTGCAGAACAGCTGGTAGTTTCGAACTGCTGACCTTGTAGTTTGCAGCCTGATTCTTAACCACTACGCTACCAGAGCTCCTTAGCTAACAACAAACAACACTAACAGGGAAATCATGACCTGAGATGGCAGAGCAAGAGGTAGCCGGGGCCTGGGTCTCTGCTGACTTTGAGAAGCCATCATGTGACCTGAGATAGCCTTCCTGTGGGTTTATTTTATGGTTGAAATAAACCTCATATGTTTAGACTATTGAAGTCAAATCTCTGTCATTAGCAGCTGAATTTAATTTCTAACTGATCAAAGTTAGTTACGACTTACAAAATCTCCAGGACTTATAAAAGTTATTTATCTTCTTTGGGAGAAAAGATATTATGGAGTAAAATAGAGTGGACAGTAGGATCCTTAGAAAGCATCTTGGGGCGATTCTATATAAAACTGTCTGGGAATGCTGCAGGGAAATAATGCAGGGATTGGGGAGGTTTGAACTCATTGGAAAAGGTGTTAAAGGGAAGAGGCATATGGCTAGATCATAGGTTTCCAGGCATTATGCTCTACGAGGAAGAGTTGGATGCTGGTTTAATCCCTTGGTCAGAGGAAATATAGCATAGGAGCCATTGCATACCTATCTTATCAGCCATAATGGAGAACTACTGCAGAAGGGGATAGTAGGGTTTTTGGAAAGAATAAAAAAAGTTCAAAGGTACAGCATTTTTCTGTAAACACATTAGAACTGTGGGCAGGGCAATTTGAACAGTGATGGGAAGGAAACAGCTGGACCTCTGTCGGTCTCACAGAAGGTCTCAAGGTGGCTGAGGAGAAGAAGAGAGCATCAGGAGGAATACAGGCATTTGAGTCCGAAGGACCCCCAGCTGGTGCAAACAGTTAATGAGCTCAGCTGCTAAGACCTGAATCCACCCAAAGATGCCTCCGGGAAGAAAAACGTGGTGATGTACTTTTGAAAATCAGCCATTAAAAACCTGATGGGGTACAATTCTATTTGGACACACATTGGATTGGCATGAGTGAGTTGGAGTTAATTCCATAGGATTTTTTTTTTTTTTTTTTGAGTCAAAGTGAACTTGACTTCAAAACCGTTTCCCTTCCTACTTATTAATTGACCCAGAGCAGTTTACTTAATTTTCCAATACTTGTTTCTTCTGTTGAAGCAAAAATGTTGCCATTCTAGGTGCTGGTCTAGACCTATACAGTGAGAAACTCAAATTCTATTTGAATGAGGACGCCAGGTAATTCCAATGCATGCTAAATGGTGTTCTTGTTGTTAACTGCCCTCCAATCTGTTCTGACTCATAGCGACCCTGTCTAGGGTTTGAATTGCTGTCCTTACGGTGCAGTGCGTTATCCCTCAGCACCACATCAGGACTCCATGCTAAAAGGTGAGAGCACCTAAAAAAGGAAAAGTCCTTTGCTTGGAATAGATGTCTAAATGTGATAACTACCTTTCTAAGTATGTTCCTTCTCCATTTTCTGGAGTCTTTGGTGGTTTAAACAGTTAACAAACTGGGCTGCCAATTGAAAAGTTGGAGGTTCTAGTCCATCCAGAGGCATCGCAGAAGAAAGGTCTACTTCTGAAAACTCAGCCACTGAAAACCCTGTGGAGCTCAGTTCTACTTTAATACACAGCGGATTGCCATGAGTCAGTCTTTGTTTGCTGTCTTCCCTGTTTTACTAACTCTGCCTTCACTTTTTCATTATTAAAATAGATACGTGTTGTGTCCCCCTATCCCCTCCATCTTGCCATCATTCCCTATTTTTAAGAGACTTGAGAAAGCAGCAACTTCAATCAGATTTATGCCTCAGGGATTCTGACATTCACCCCTGATGATCTTTGCAAGGTTCCAGAACGCCTGTTAAATGCCACCCCCACTGAACCTGTGTGCCAACCAACTCCTGTAAAATGCCACAGAAGAGGGAAGGCAGCATGAAGGGAGAATCGTTCACCTTGGTACACAGGCCCCATTTGATTTGTGACATTTCCTCCCTCTCTAATCTACCTTCCTCGCTGCAGTCAGATCATCTTCCTAAATAAAAATATCTGATCCTCTCATTCCTTACTAAGGAGCATAGTGGATTACAAACTGGTTTGCTAATCACAAGGACATTAGTTTGACTCTGCCAGTCACTCCATGGGAGAAAAGGAGGCTTTCTGTACCCATAAAGATTTCCAGCATCGGAAATTCTCTACAGGATCAGTGTGAGTTGGAACCCATTCAGTGACACACAACAACCATCCCTTACAAAAAGCCTCCCTGTAGGGTCCATAATATTTTGTCTGTAACAAAAAGCCAACTATTTGGCATAACAAAGTCTCTGGGTGGTACAAATAGTTAATGCATTTAACTTCAAACAGGAAAG
Source organism: Chrysochloris asiatica (assembly GCF_000296735.1). Classification (NCBI taxonomy): domain Eukaryota; kingdom Metazoa; phylum Chordata; class Mammalia; order Afrosoricida; family Chrysochloridae; genus Chrysochloris; species Chrysochloris asiatica. The sequence goes on along the minus strand of NW_006408532.1, from coordinate 27,737,022 downwards.
TTAAAGTTTCAAGTCCACCCAGTAACACCTTGGGAAAAAAATCTGGCGATTTACTTCCAAACAATCACAGCCACTGAACATTTTCTAAACTTCATGGTAACTGGTAACTTTGGTAACATGTGATGTCATTTTCAATCTGACCCCAGACCTCATCAGTCTCATCTACTTCCTGCTCACTTCCTTCCACGCTCTACCCAGCCTGTTCTCCTTCCACTTCTATCCCCACCTTCACCACTCACGTAACTGAGGTGGTACAAGTGGAAAGACAGTGGTGAGGGAGGCATCCTGGTAGAGTTGGTACCAATGCATAGCGAACCTATGCACAACAGAACAAAACACTGCCTAGTCCTGGGTCAACATCACAATTGTTGCTACGCTTAAGCCCATTGATGGTGCCCCATCTCGCTGGGGGTCTTCCTCTTTTTCTCTGATCCTCCACCTTACCAAACATGATATCCTTATCCAGAGACTGGTCCCTCCTGACAATACGTCCTAAGTATGAGAGGCAAATGAAGCTCCTGGCCTCCAAGGAGCACTCTGGCTGCACTTCTTCCAACAAAGATCTGTTGGTTCTTTTGGCAGCCCATGGCGCTTTCAATATTCTCCTCCAATACCATAACTCAAAAGCATCAATTCTTCTACGGTCTTCCTTATTCACTGTCCAGCTTTCGTATGCATATGAGGTTATTGAAAACACCATGGCTTGGGTCAGCTGCACCTTAGTCCTCAAGCTGACAACTTTGCTCTTCAACACTTTAAAAAAGTCTTATGCAGCAGATTTGCTTAATGCAATATGTCATTTGATTTCTTGACTGCTGCTTCCATGAATGTTGATAGTTGATCCAAGAAGAATGAAGTCCTTGACAACTTCAATCTTTCTCCGTTGATAAGAATGTTGTTTATTGGTCCAGTAGTGAGGATTTTTGTTTTCTTTACATTGAGATGCAATCCATACCGAAGAATCATGAATAGGTAAGGGTATTCCAGGCATGAGGAAACAGACTGGGTAACTACAAGCAACCAGGAATTATTAGTAAAGTGAAAGTTACTAGGTTAGGTAAAAAAGATGACACTTTCTGCTCCTGCAAAGATTTACAGACTCGGAAACCCTACAGAGGGTCTCTATGGGTATGTTGGCAGCATTTAACAACAGGAAGTAACTAGGTCAGCTGTGGTCAAAGGTGAGGCTGGAAACACAGGCCATATCAGGTTGGTGAAAGTCTTCAGTAACCTAAAAGTGTTGAACAAAAATCATCTTGGACTGTCATGAGCAAATTTCAATGCATTGGAGACTTAGCTAGTTAACATAGGCTGCTACGTTAGATCATTTTTGCTGTTTTTTGTTATTTTCGTTAATTCGGTTGAGTTGGTTCCAACTCATAGTGACCCAGTATCAGGTTTCCAAGGAGTGTCTGGTGAGTTTGAACCACTAACCTTGTGGTTCAAACCGACTTTATAGTCCTGTGCTTATGCTACAGTGCCACACCAGGACACGTTTGGATAAAAGTAGTCAAACACCTGAAGAAATGGAGACTCAGAGGTAGATGATCATTGACCCAAGAGATGCTCATACTATTAAATGGCAACAACATCATTCAAAACCATCACTATGTTCTCAACTACTACACTGTTCTGCACCCAGGAATTTGTCTAGCCTCTTAAGCATTAGGCTGCAAACCAGAAGGTTGGATGTTCAAGTCCACCCAGCATGCCTTGAAAGAAAGACCTGAAGCTCCAATTCTGAATAATAGGCCATTGCAAACCCTAGGGAGCACAGTTCTACACAGACACACATGAGTAGGATCGGAGGCAACTGGTTTGGTTTTTACTGGTTAGAAACTTTTAATTTTGACTGTAGCTCTAGATCCAACCCAAACAAACATTTCTGCCAAAGTCTTCAATACAAAGGAATTAATCTTTTGACTTAAAGAGATGTATTTCCTACTGATGGGTGTCTTACTGTTTGTTATTATTTATTCCTAACAATGCTGGCTAGAAAGATGCTAAGATTTGCGCATTATTTATTTTATGGATCTCGTTGATTAATTCTTGATGGAAAGCCTCCTCTGCCTGCACAGCTGGTATCAATGTCCCTAAAAGACCATTTATGCAATTCGTCAGCTCTGTAAGTGTCAATTTCCTGGAGTGGATGCCTTTAGTGGCCTCCACTTAAAGCTTGAAAATACATAGTAAACCAACCCTAGAAAATAATATTTTGCTTTTTAAGAGATGGGCTATTACTTTTTAATGTCTTTTAGGAGTTGATTGACAAAATTTAAATCCAAAGAAGCACTGTGAAAGCTTAAAATTTACAAAAAAAAATCCAGAGGATTCAATGTGTCAAACTGCAAAGGGGCCTTACTTTAAATCACCATAACTGAGATGATATTAATATGACTAGCCATAGTTAGGACTCCCGGTGTGGCACTGTAGGACAAGCACTGGACTGAAGTTCAAAGCTACCAACCAGTTGCTCCTTGGAAATTCTTTATAGGATCATGAGTCAGAACCAACTCCATTGCACTTAACAACAACAAAATCCACAGTAAGGCTGAAAAATTATTTTATAAACTATCTAAAACTTTTTAAGTGTTCCCTTTTCATATTGGAATATACATACATGCATATGGGTATATATATGTGTGTGTGTGTGTGTGTGTGCATAGTTGTTGTTAAGTGCTGTCAAGTTGATTCCAACCCATAGCGACCCTGTATAGGGTTTCTGAGGAGAAGCTGGTGAGCTTGAACCACTGACCTTGCATTTGTAATGGCTTTGCAGTCTGGAACATTAACCCACAGCACCACACTAGGACAGTCTCTCTCTTTCTTTATATATATATATGTGTGTGTGTGTGTGTGTGTGTGTGTAATTTATATGGCAATGTAGGATAAGCACTGAATTGCTAACCCCAAGGTCTAGTTCAGTGAAAATAATTTAATCTGTTAAAATATTGGCACATGTGCAAAATAGCATAAATACAGAGCTATTAATTGCAGCATAGGTAGTGATCACATAAAATCTGAAGCAATATAAATGTCTGCCAATAGAGAACTGGTTACTGTCATGCAAAGAATTGGCATCTCCATCCTGGTGTGATGCTGTACAATGAACACTGGACTGCTAAGTATCAGGTCAGCCGTTCTAATCCATCAGTTCAAATCCACAGCACTTAACAACAACAACAATACATCATTAAAAGCCCTGGTGGCTAATGGTTAAGTGCTCAGTTGGTAACTGAAAAGTTAGCAGTTAGAACCCATCATGGGAGAAAAGACCTCATAATCTTTCTGGTACAGATTACAGCCTAGGAAGCACGAGGGGGCAGTTCTACTCTATCCTAAAAGTTTATAACTGTGTTGGAAGAAGTACAGAATGCTCCTTAAAAGTTAGGATGGCCAGACTTCATCTCTTATCTTTTAGATATATTATCAGGAAGACATCATACTTGGTAAAGTGGAGGGTCAGCAAAAAAGAGGGAGACCCCCAATGAGATGGATTGGTACAGTGGCAGCAGCAATGGGCTCAAGCGTAACAATGATTGTGAGGTTGGCACAGGACTGGGCAGTGTTTTTTTTTGTTTTTTTTTTTAAGGTTTTTATTGTGGATTGAGTGAAAGTTTACAGGGCACATCATCAGTTTCACATTCAACCATTCATATGACTTGTTTCATTACATTGATTATAATCCTCTCCATACATCATCAGTTAACAGTGTTTCTCTCTATCCACTTTAGCACTGGACAGTGTTTTGTTCTGTTGTGCATACAATTGCTATAACTTGGAACCGACTCCACGGCACCTAACAACAACATAAGTCTATATGAGTTAGATGGCACACAACAACCACAAATGTCATTAAGTTTAAATAGAAATATGTTTTTATTTTGAAACAGTATCAAAATTATAGAACACTTGCAAAACCAAAAAACCCAAACCCATTGCCACTGATTGAGATGATTCTGACTCATAGCAATTGTTATGGATTGAATTATGACCCCCTAACTTTCAAGGTCCTGGTGTGGTGCTGTGGGCTAATGCATCAGACTGAAAAGTCTTTTGAACTGCAAGGTTGATGGTTTAAGCTCACCAGCTGCTCCTTGGAAACCCTAAACAGGGTCGCTATGGGTTGGAATTGACACGACAGCACTTCACAACAACAACAACCATTTCAAGAGGTAGAATATGATCAAGAGCCAGTGATACTGAAGGAAGAAGCCCAAGGTATGTTGAAGGAATTGGAAAAGAACAAAGCACCAGGAATTGATGTAATAAAAATTGAAATCTTTCAAGAAAGTGAGGCGGCACTGGAGGCACTCACTCATCTCTGCCAAGAAATTAGAAAAACAACTATCTGGACAATTTATTGGAAGAAATCTGTATTTGTGCCCATTCCAAAGAGAGGTGACTCAATTTAATGTGGAAATCATTGGACAATATCTTTGATATTCCTTGTGAGTAAAGTTTTGCTAAAGGTAATACAGAAATAGCTGCAAGCATACATTGACAGAGAACTTCCAGAGGTTCAAGCCGGATTCAGAAGAGGCTGTAGAATGAGAGATATCATTGCCGATGTCCAATGGATCTTTTCTGAAAGCAGAGAATACCAGAAAGATGTTTACTTGTGCTTTATTGACTACGCAAAGGCTTTCAATTGTGTGGATCATGACAAGCTATGCACAACATGTAAAGTATGAGTATTCCAAAACACTTAATTGTGCTCATGAGGAATCTGTACATGGACCAAGAGGCAATTGTTTGAACAGAACATGGGAACACTGAATGTTTTAAAATTAAGAAAGGTGTGCAACAAGGTTGTATTCTTTCACCATACTTATTCAACCTGTATGCTGAGCAAATTATCCGAGAAGCTGGGTTCTAGGAAGAAAAACATGGCAGACTCATTAACAACCTGCAATATGCAGATGATACAACCTTGCTTGCTGAAAGTGAAGAGGACTTAAAACATTTATTGATGAAGATCAAAGACCACAGCCTTCAGTATGGATTGCATCTCAATGTAAAGAAAACAAAAAGCCTCACCACTGGACTAATAAACAACATTCTTATCAATGAAGAAAAAATTGAAGTTGTCAAGGACTTCATTCTTCTTGGATCAACTATCAACATTCATTGAAGCAACAGTCAAGAAATCAAATGATGTATTGTATTAGGCAAATCTGCTGCACAGGACTTTTTTAAAGTGTTGAAGAGCAAAGATGTCAGCTTGAGGACTAAGGTGTGCCTGACCCAAGCCATGGTATTTTCAATAACCTCATATGCATGCAAAAGCTGGACAGTGAATAAGGAAGACTGTAGAAGAATTGATGCTTTTGAGTTATGGTGTTGGAGAAGAATATTGAAAATGCCATGGGCTGTCAAAAGAACCAACAGATCTGTGTTGGAAGAAGTGCAGCCAGAGTGGTTTCGAGGCCAAGATGGTCAAACTTTGTCCCTCATACTGGGGACATGCTGTCAGGAGGGACTAGTCCCTGGAGAAGGATATCCTGTTTGGTAAAGTGGAGAGTCAGAGAAAAAGAGGAAGACCCCAAGCGAGATGGATTGGCAAAGTGGCAACATCAATGGGATCAAGCATGGCAACAATTGTGAGGTTGACCTAGGATAGGGCAGTGTTTCATTCTGTTGTACATAGGGTTGCTATGAGTTGGTATCGACTCGATGGCACCTAACAACAATAACCCGAAAATAGGAGTTATGGTGTGGCGATGTGGGTCAATGTACTAGGCTGCAAAGTCAGTTTGAACCACAAGGTTGGTGGTTTAAGCTTACCAACCACTCCTTGGAAACCCTACACGGTCACTGTGTATCAGAACCAACTTGACGGCACTTAACAACAACAACAAACCCGAAAATACGAGTTGTAAATTCTAAGCTACAAGCCTGTAGCTATAATCCTATTTGGCAAGAGTTGCCTCTTTATGTTAATTAGAAAGGATTTGGGAGAAAGACGAGGATTTCTGCTATTGCAAAGATTTATAGCCTCAGAAACCCTATATAAGGTCACTATGAATCTCAAGGGCCATAACAAAAGCAATACCTGTGATTATCATCCTTTTGTGAATGGGTGGTCTTTGCTACCTTAATGGAAACGCACACAGGGAGAATGCAGGGTATGTCTTGAGTCAATCTCTTTTGAGATATAAAGGAGTAAATAAGCACGCAGGGAGAGATTGGATAAGATAAATGCCAAGACACATGGAGATCGCCAAGAAACCAGGAAGCGGAAACTAAACTTACAAGAATATTCTTCTAGAGCTGATAATAGAGAGAAAGCATTGCTCTTGCCTGACTCCAACGAGTTAAAACTTCTAGCCTCCTAAACTGTGAGAAAATCAATTTCCACTTGTTACCGTAACTCCTTTGTACTACTTCTGTTAAGCAGCAGTAGCTAACTATGACAGCGCCTCTACAGGATAAGCGTGGAACTTCTTCACAGGGTTTCCAAGACCGAGCTCTGGTAGCGCACTGGTTACGAAGTGGGCTGTGAGCCGCAAGGTCCTCAGTTCGAAACTACCAGCGGTTCCGGGGGAGAAAGATGAGGTGGTCAGCTCCCGTAAAGATTTACAGCCTCGGAAACCCTGTGTAGGGTCGCTATGAGTCAGAACCGATTCCACGGCACTTATCAACAACAACAAATATTTATAGAAGCAGGTTGTCACATCTTTCTTCTGTAAGGCAGCTGGCGGAATCATCAGCCATTTGGTTAAGGAGCTGAGTTCTCGGCCACTGCACCACCATGGCTTCCTGAGCACGTGCGATAATAATAAAAAAATCTTTTTTTTTTTTGGAACCATTTGAGAGTAAGTTGCTAATATGATGCTTTATCACCTCTGAATACTTGAGTGTGCATTTCCTATTTAAAAAGATATTCTCCATAACACCAACACAAACATAAAAGTCAGAAAATTAACATAAATACATACTTACCATCTAAAGCTCAGACTCAATTCAAGTTTTGCTGATCATCCATCCCAGTTTTGTCATTTTTAGTATAAAGATCCTGTCCAGAGTCTCACATTGTATTCAGTTGTCTTGACTTTATTTTCCTTCACTTTGGATCAGTTCTACCTTTTCACAAGGTCACTTTCATGACTTTGACACTTTTGAAAATTGTCGGCCGTTTAATTGGTAGACTGTTCCTCAATTTGGGCTTGTCGGATATTTCCTTTTGATTGAATTTAGCTTGTGCATATTTGGCAAGATATTCTTGCTGTGTTCTTCTCACTTGATCCTGACATTTGGCACAGTTTCAAGCAATCTCATTGCTGGTCACGTTAATATGTCAATGACTTGATTAAAATCTTCTTCACTGAAAAGTTATATTGTTTTTCTTTATTAAATTGTTGTTAGTTGCATGTAGTCTGCTCCAATTCATGGCCATTTCTTTCTCACAGAAGGAAATGTAGCCCGATTTCAGTGGCATCTGTATGAACTTTGCTGTGTTTGAGTCCACTGTTTATGGCTAGTGTATCCATCCATCTTTTTGAGCTAGGCTACAGATACCTTTTTTTACAACCATATTTATAGCATGCATTGGGATTGTCTTCATAGAGCACAGGTTTTGAATCCTGACATAATCTCTTGCTGCATGTTGCTGAATCAGTTCTGATTCGTAGTGACCTTGTGTAGGGTTTCCAAAGCTGATTTGTTGATGAATTCAAAGTGCTGAACTTGCTGCTAGCAGCCCAGCATGGAACTTACTGTTATACCAGAACCCCTTAATCTCTATCAATGGTGGTGGTGTGCTGTGAAGTTGGTTCCGACTCGTAGAGACCCTGGATAGAGTTTCCAAGACTGTAAACTTTTAAGGGTGAAAAAGCCTCATTTTTCTCCCACAGAACGTCCGGTAGTTTCGAACTACTGACCTTGAGATTAGTAGCCCACCTCGTAATCACTATGCTACCAGAGCTCCTTTAATCTCAATCTAGCCTGGTATATAAAAAACAAAAACAAACAAACAAAAAAACCCCCAAACACCTGCTACCATTAAATCAATTCCAATTCACAGCAATTCTCCTGTTATTGTTAAGTGCCTTTAAGTTGGTTCCGACTCATAGTGACCCTGTATAGGGTTTCCAAGGAGCACTGGTGAGCTTGAACCACCAATCTTAATGGTTCCAACTGACCTTACATTAACCCACAGAGCCACACCAGGACTCCTCCAGAACAGAGTAAAACTGCCTCCATAAGCCTTCCAAGGCTGTAAATCTTTATAAAGGCAGACTTCCACATCTTTCTCCTGCAGAACAGCTGGTGGGTTCAAACCATCAACCTATGGATTAGCAGCCAATTGCTTAACCACTTGTGCCAGTGGAGTGCCTTCAGCTGAAGTCCAAATTCTCTGTCTTCTCATTACATCTATTGGTGGTGGTGGTGTGCCTTAGAGTCGGTTCAGACTCATAACAACCCTGTATAAGGTTTCTGAGGCCACAGATCTTTATGGGAGCAGATAGCCTCATCTTTCTTCCACAGAACAGCTGGTAGTTTCAAAGTGCTGACCTAGAGGTTAGCAGCCTGACTTGTAACCACTACGCTACCAGAGTGCACAACATAATATACCCTTGAGATTATGTGCTTCCCTCCAAAAAACTTTCATTTTCTTACTCTTGTGTAATTTTAAGTATCTATGTTGTTGTTGTTAAGTGCCATCGAGTCAGTTCCAACTCATAGCGACCCTGTATAGGGTTTCCAAGGCCTATACAGGTTCTTGAAAACTCTATGGCTTGGGTTAGGCACACCTTAGTCTTCAAACTGACATCTTTGCTCTTCAACACTTTAAAAAGGTCTTGTGCAGCAGATTTGCCTAATGCAATACATCGTTTGGTTTCTTGGCTGTCGATTGCATAAACACGGATTATGGATCCAAACAAAATGAAGTCTTTGACAACTTCAGTCTTTTCTCTGATTATCTCACAATGTTATTTATTGGTCCAGTTGTGATGATTTTAAATTTGCTTGGCATTGAAGTGCAATCCATACTAAAGACTTTAGTTTTTGTTCTTCATCAGTAAGTATTTCAATTTTCCTTTAAGACTTTTAAGGAGTCTTAAAAATATTTTTCTGCTTTCAGTCAAGATCCATCTGGTATCAACAAAACTTGAACAATGAATAAGGCAGAACGTAGAAGAACTGGTGCCTTTGAATGATGATATTGGCAAAGAATATTGAAAGTACCATGGCCTGTTAGAAGAACAAGTAAATCTGTCTTGGAAGAAGTACAGCCAGAATGCTCCTTAGAAGCCAGGATGGCAAGACTTTGTCAGTTGTACTTTTGACATTTTGTTAGGTGGCACCAGTCCCTGGAGAAGGACATCATGCTTGGAAAAGTAAGGGTCAGTGAAAAAGAAGACCCCATCGAGCTGGATTGAAACAGTGGCAGCAATAATGCAGCAAACATTAACAACAATTATGAGGATGGCACAGGACTGAACAGTGTTTCCTTCTGTCGTGCACAGGGTCACTATGAATCGGAACCAACATGATGGCACCCCAAAACAACAACCATTTATGTTCTGACATAATTAGGTGTCTCTTTAGCCTGTTTTAAAAATCTGAGTCACTTAAGTTTTACCTTTCCCTGAATTTCTGCAGTACATTTGGATGTTGTAGAATCAAACTCCTGTGATTAAACTGATCTCTATAAGGAAGCCTCCACCCCCTTCCCTGTCTCTCCTACTTGGCTCTATAGACCTAGGCTCTGGTCTCCTCTTCCCCACCATATCCCCTTACTTGTGTTCCTCAGGTTGTTGTCCCATTGTAGGTTTGGAGATCAGTGAACTTAGAATCTTTTTACATTCTCTAGAAACTACCAGTGGTTCCATGGGAGAAAGATGAGGTGTTCTGCTCCCGTAAAGATTTACAGCCTCGGAAACCCTGTACAGGGTCACTATGAGTCGGAACCGACTCCACGGTACTTAACAACAACAACATACCTTCATACCTGCTTTGAAAACAGAGCAATGGGATCTGTTTTAAAGTTAATATCATGATGAAACATTTGCCATGTGTTAAGGATTTTTAAAAATACATCCTTTAAAGAATATATTAAAGCAAGGAACCTCATGAAACAATTGGTGAGTTGTGAGCAGTTAGTTTGAACCCTCACACGTCTGAAAATATACAATTTCATCATGTTAGACATAGTAGTCACTATTCCTCATAGCTTTTGGCAGATATCTTTGGGCAAAGGTCCCTGGATCTCTGAGAGTAAAGGTTCCTCCCCTGACGATTAACAGTGAGTGGCTTAGAGGGACCAAGTTAATTTTATTCCTCTTGATGTTTGATAGGTCTAGGCATGGGCATGTGACTTGATTAATGGAATATAATGGGAAGCCGGGCAGGTAGGGCTTTTATTCCTAAAAAATAATGCAGAGCATCTTGAGGACAAGGCTCTGTTTTCTCTATTCCCCCACTTCCTCCTGCCAATATCAGTGACAGCCTAGTCAGTTCTGATTTATGGCGACCCCATTTGTGTCAGAGTAGAACTGTGCTTCATAGCGTTGTCAATGGGAGACTTTTGGGGGGTAGATAACCAAACCTTTCTTTTTATCTCCTTCTGGGTAGATTTGAACTTGCTATCTTTTGGTTAACAACTGAGCATGTTAACAGTTTGGTAAGTAGCCAAAAACATTTGCTGTTTGTACCACCCAGGGAGTCCAGCCTAAAGGTTCAATTGCCATCTTATAGCTGAGAGAGAATACAGTCAACTTTTGAGAACGGTAGCTTGGGAAAACAAGATCCAGTTCCCAGATTCATTGTTGAGCTACTGACCCAATTCCAGCAACACCTAACCTGGGAGTTCTTATTATGAAGGACACGTAAAATGCCTATTTGTTTGAATAAGGTAAGTCATGTTTACCACTGTCTGCTGTCAGACTAAAGTTTTTCTAACTGGCCTCTTGATTAAAGAAATCTGTTCCATAATCCCAATTACTACCAAGAAAATATCATTGATAATATTATGTCCTTTACTGCAAGATAACTTAAGAATTTATGGGAAAAAGTAAAGCTTCTGTTTTTAAACAAGGTGACTAAGCAAATCACTGCACAGAACTCTGCCGATATGCTACTTATCTTTAAATGGGATTAAATAACAATATCTTCATAGTTTTTGTATTTGCATTCAAAACAAAACCAAGCAAAAAACAATGCTTGACTGACAGATGTACAAAGATACACACAAACAACCAAAAAATTAAGGAGCAGGGCAGGGAGGAATGGAATTGGGAATAGTGTGAGAGAGAGGAATAAAAATAATCAAGGAATATAAGAATAGTTGTCTGGAGTTAGAAAATTGTCTAAAAAATTATATATATATATTTTCAAAATTGTATTTTGGTTCTGTATATGCCATTCACTGGCTGGAAGATTTGGCGCCTCACCTATGGAATGAGAAGTGAATAGCTTCCAAAGTAGCTCTTTCTCTTTTTTAAAACTGCACAGTTCTATAAGGTATCAATCAATTATGTCATTGTATACAAGGGCTGCAGTTTAATTATTCTAACTGGAAGTATTCATCTTGGCAATTTTATAGCAGGTTATTATTAGAGGCACATTTGGAGACAACCTGGGGATGAATCAGATAAAACAACTCTAACTTGTTCTCATGACAAACCATTAAAACTCTCCATAATATTTAATACTGCAATCTGCCTTTCCTTTCCTTGATTATCTTTGCTCTATTTTTTTCTTATCTCTATATCACTTGCACATTCTAACATTCCAAATAATTTAATGATTAATGATGGTAATGATGGTAATGGTAATGGTCTCTCCCTACATTGGATTATAAACACCAGGATGGGGGTTCCTTGTATTGTTCACAGTGTACATTGAGTGCCTGGCAGAGAACAGACACTCATCAAATATTTGCTGGATGAGTGAATAAATGCAGTTGTGGTAGAATGCCAGAGCTTCTTCAATGTCTAAATCATCTTCTTCCAATATTTGGGAAGAATGGAAAATCATCAGCTTTCACATTTAGATAGTTGGAATTTTTCAGAAAAATATTCAGAACTCAGAATCATAGCGTTGTCTTATTTCTTCGGGTTCATCCTCCACAACAATTTTGAAATAAAAGTAAGATTCTTAATAATTCAATGAGTGCATAAATAAATAGACAAACCTGTACTCAAAGTAATCTTCAGCAGAGATAATTAGAAAACAGTTGCTGTAGTACTTCAACAGGGAACGGTAAGAAATCCAAACTGGATTAAGAATAGACTTGAAACAAAGGATAGCATTGCTGATATTAGGTGGATCTTGACTAAAAGCAGAGACGACCAGAAGATATTTACCTAAGCTTTATTGCTATACAAAGGCATTTAACTGTGTGGATCATAATAAATTATGGATAACATTATGAAGAATGGGAATTCTGGAACAATTAAGTGTGTTCATGAGGAAGCTGTACAAAGACCAAGAGGCAGTCGTTCAAACAACGCGAGGAAATACTACATGGTTTTAAATCAGGAAAGGTGTGTTACAGAGTTTTATCTTTCCACTATACTTATTCAATTTGTATGCTGAGTAAATAATCCAAAAAGCTAGATGATACGAAGATGCAGGAGGCATCAGGATTGGAGGAAGATTCATTAACAACCTATGCTATGCAGATGATACAGCCTTGCTTATTGAAATCTAAGAGAACTTGAAATACTAGTTGTGAAGATCAAAGATAACAGCATTCAGTATGAATTGCACCTTAATGTAAAGAAAACAAAATTCTTCACAACTAGACTAATTAACATCATGATAAACGGAGAAAAGATTGAAGTTGTCAAAGATTTAATTTTAGTTGGATCCATAGAAGAAGCAATCAGGAAGTCAAAGGGCAAATCTGTTATAAAAGACTTTAAAAAATGTTAAAATATGAAGATGTCAGTTTGGGGAGATAGGAACGCTTAACCCAAATATGGTCTTCTCAGGTCTTTGAATGAGCCCTGTTGGTACAGTGGGTTAATTCTTGGGCTGTTAACTGAAAGGTCTGTAGTTTGAACCCTCTAGTTACTCCACGGAGAAAGATGAGGCAAGGCTTTCTGCTTCTGCCAAGATTTATAGCCTTGGAACCCTATGGAGCAATTCTATTCTGTCCTACAGAGTGGCTATGAATTAGAATCCACTGAATGGTAGTGCATTATATACATGTGAAAACTAGACAATGAATAAGGAAGGTTGAAGAATTGAAGCTGTTGGCAAAGAGCACTGAACATATCATGGTCTGCCAGATGAATGAACAAATCTGTGTTGAAAGAAGTACAGCCAGAAAGCATCTTAGAAACAGAATGGTGAGACTTAGTCTCTCATACTTTGGTGTGCTCTGAGGAAGGACCAGTTTCAGGAGAAACTGTTATGGATCTTGACTGAAAGCAGAGTACATCAAGTATATCATGCTTGGTGAACTAGAGGGTCAGCAAGAAAAAAGAGGAAGGCTCTCAATAAGAAGGCAGCAGCAATGGGCTCAAACATAGCAACAATTGTGAGGATGGCGCAAAACTGGGCAGTGTTATGTCTTTTAAATAGAGTTGCTATGGGTTGGAACCAGCTTGACAGGCACCTCGCAAGAACAAATACCATCACTATCATCTCTTTCTCCTCTTTGGCATCAATCGTTTTGAATCTAGCTAGGACCTCTGTAACAGGGGATTTCTATCAAAACTCACTTTTCTTATCTTTCCAACACAGCAAACACATTATTTAGTCTCTTTTGGGAACTTTTTTTTTTAACTTCCTAAAGCACAATTGCTAATTGATGAAATTTTTTTAAATCTTAAAAGAACATGGCAGAGAGAACAAATAGCCTATTGTAGTTCATTACTCAAATAAATGTTGAGTTACAAAGAATCCTTCTTAAAAAACAAACAAACAAACAAAACACAACACCATTTCTAGAAGATAGTCCTTAAAGTCTAATTATAAAACTCAGTATCTAGAATGAGAGAAAATCACAGAGAAAATTGGTTGTATTACAAACTCCTGTTACGAAAATAAATGCTTCTGACAATGTTTCTGCTTTCTTTCTGTCACTCAAGGTAGAGTTTAATTTCAAATTCTAGGGCTGGGGTGGTGGGGAGACAATTTTTAGGTACAATACCGCATGTTAAAATACTAGCTGAAGTCTAGGAATTGTCTGGAAAGTTAAAAAAAAGTCTCTTGCTTTCTTGCATGGAAGGGATATAATGTGTGGTTATGTTGAGAGCATTTCTAACTTTTTAGATAGGATATTTGGAAGGTGGCTTCACAGAGAAACACTGGGAAGGGATGCAATCTGCCAAAATGATTCTTAGGAAACTGAAAGTAATAAATTGAAATATAGGAAAGTGGACATAAATTTGGAAACCAAATTTTGTGATCCATCTCCTATAAGGCAGGAATGAGTGAAATAGACAATTATTGTTCCCTGTTATATTTTGATAGTTTAATATAGTCTGAAACATTTTTGTAAACTCTCTAGGCCATTGCTGCTGCTTCTTCTTTTTTTTTTTTTCAGTTTGCACTTGCGTTTATTATTTTTTTAAATCATGGTGTCATGCCCTTTTATTGAGAGATAAAGAGCATTAAGTTGTTCTTTTATTATTATTATTATTTCAAATGATTTCAAACTCAAAGAAGACAAAAAAGTACAAAATTCTCTGCAATATCCTTCAATCAGGTCTCCAAATACTGACATTTTAGTATGGTTATTTTATTGTTCTCTCTCTCTCCATACAAACACAAATGCACACATATATACAAATTACTATAAACTTTTCTAAATCATTTGACAGTAAGTTGCAAGCATGATGTTTCAACAGACCCTAATATTTCTGAGTGTAGTTCTTAAAAACAAGGACACTGAGGTTTTTATAACTTCAGCTCAGTCTTCACAATCAAGGAATGGACATTGCTCACCATCTAATCCACGAGCCCCATTCAGATTTTCCCAGTTGTGCTGATAATATCCTTTATAAGTCCAGGATCAAATTTAAGATCACATACTGCATTTAGTTGTCATGTTTCTCCAGTCTCCCTCAATATAGAACAGTTCCTTATCTTTTATGTCTTCATTCTTTCTAAAGAGTTTATGCCAGCTATTTTGTAGGATGGAGTCCTGGTGTGGCATTACAGGATAAGCTCTGCACCCAAAGGTCATTTTAAATCACAGGGTCAGCAGTTCAAACTCACCTGCTTCTCCTCGGAAACCCTATACAGGGTTGCTATGAGTCAGAACTAACTCAATGGCACTTAACCACTTTGTAGATTGTCCCACCATTTTGGTTTATCTGGTGTTGTCTTGTGATATATGCATTTTCTGAAAAAGTACCATAGAATTGATGTGTTCTTCTCAGTGCATTATTTCTGAAGATACATGTCAACATAACTTATTCTTGGTGCTCTTAATTCTTAGCACTTGCTTTAGATTTTTTAATCATGTTTCTCTGCTGCAAGGTTGCACAATGCATGCTTTGTTCTTATTAATTAGTGAGTAACTAAGCAATTTGGGGGGTACTTTGAAGCTAGATGAAGATCCGATTCCTTATCAAACTTTCTCCACCAGTTTTAGCAGCGTCCTTAGATGACTTCTGCCTGAATCAGTTATTTCCATAATGGTTGACAAATAGTCATTAAAAGTTCTGTCATTTCTTTAGGGTCCCTGTGTGGAGCAAACAGTTAACATGCTTGGCTGTTAACCAAAAGGTCAGAGGCTCTGATTCACCCAGAGACACCTCAGAAGAAAGGCCTGGCAGTTTACTTCTGAAAAATCAGTCACTGAAAACCTTTTGGAGTGCAGTTCTATTATGAGACACTGGTGTCATGAGGTGGAATTGAGTTAGTGGCAACTGATGGTGTCAGTGCGTAGTATCCCTTTTAGTTTTATTAGTTTGTATTCTTCTCTAAATTAGAGCTTTCCCTGTTCTTTCATCCATCTCGCTCTCTCTCTCTTGCTCTATCTATCTAATCAGTCTATCTTTCTATCCATCTTCATCATCATATATTTATGTTAGTATTTTACTCAAAGAGTCCTGGTATGGCACTGTAGAATAAATGCTAATAATTTCATAATCCAATTTCATAACCACAAAGTCAGTGGTTAAAATCCACTATCCACGTCTTAGGAACTATACCAGGTGGCTATGAGTTGTAACCAACTTGATGGCACTTAACAATAGCATTTTATCCAAGGGGTTACAATCCATTATTATTGTTATATGTCTTGACGATCGAATTGTCTCAGACTTTGCCAATGAAAATCCCTTCAAGCTATCTCCTTTTGATTTGTTCCCAAAATTCTGTGAATGTATTTTGACTTTCTGGAACAAGATGTTCTAGCTCATATAATTTCCCTGTCCCAGACTTGCATTTAGCCATTTCCGCAGGGTCCCATAGTTTCTTTCAGTAGAGAATGATAGTTGTAAATTAAGATTTGCGTACATAGGATGCTTGTTGTTACTGGATGACCTTGCATTTAGGCCACAGACAAAGCTAAGAAATATTTGCTCTGGTAGCGTAGTGGTTACGAATCGGGCTGCGAACCTTAAGGTCAGCGGTTCGAAACTACCAGCCGCTCCGCGGGAGAAAGATGAGGCTTTCTACTCCCGTAAAGATTTATACCCTCGGAAACCCTGTACAGGGTCGCTATGGGTCGGACCCGACTCGATGGCACTTAACAACAACAACAACAATATATATATATATATATATTAACAACAACAACAACAACATCTATACAAGGAGCTCTGGTAGCGTAGTGGTTACGAGTTGGGCTGCCAACCTCAAGGTCAGCAGCTCGAAACTACCAGCAGTTCCACGGGAGAAAGATGAGGCGTTCTGCTCCGTAAAGATTTATAGCCTCAGAAACCCTGTGCAGGGTCACTATGAGTCGGAACTGACTCCACGGTACTCAACAACAACAACACAGTCACACGTGCACACATACATCTATCCATCCGTATCTATTTGTTGTTGTTTTAAGTGCCTTCGAGGTCATTCTGACTCGTAGAGACCCGGCATAGGAATTCCAAGGAGCAACTGGTGAGTTTGAACCACTGGCCTTGCACTTCAAACCAAACTTGTGGTCCAGTGTTTTATCCTATAGCATTTATGTATATTATAAACCACGATCTCACACTGACACTTCAATTACAATCCAGTACACCAGGGTTAATTCCAGCATTCCCACTTTACACATTTGTAACTCCTGTCTCTAACAGTAAGAAACTTGGCTTCTGTAATCTTCAGCCTAGCTCCTTATATGTTAAATGCTCTTACATCACCAATATCCTGATCACATAAGCTTTTTCCGCAGGCCTCACCCAGACAACTCTGCCCGACTCCACTGGAACACCAGTTGATGCTCAACTCCAACTAAAGAGAATAAGAAAGAGGTAGGAGGAAGGTGGAACTTCATAGCCTCTGAATTATTCATTAGCAACATTACCTAGAGAAAAACTGGATAAAGGAAAACATGAAATGCTAATGAAAAATTTTCAGATGCATCAGATATTAAACATATGAGACTTTAAATAGTCTGTCTGATTTATGTGAAGCACAGTATTTTTCTGGTTATATAGACCTTGGGTGCTAGTCTACATTTATAAAAATATTCATTAGCAGTATAAATGGCAATTTACATATATTTAAATAAATGCTAATAATTCCATAATCCAATTTATTATGTGTGATTGACAGATGGATTCATTAGGGGCAAAAGCTGTCAATTCATTAATATTGGGCATGGTACTGCCTTTCAGCTTTTCAGGAGTCCTGGTGTGGTGCTGTGGGCCAATGCGTCAGACTGCAAAGTCGTTTGAACTGCGAGGTTGGCGGTTCAAGCTCACCAGCTGCTCCTTGGAAACCCTATACAGAGTTGCTATGGGTCGGAATTGACTCAATGGCACTTAACAACAGCAACAAGTTGGCTGAAAATTGGGCCATAAGGGTGATATCCTTTCCAGACCTGAAAGGCGGTCGAAGTCCATAGTCTCAGGTTCCTCCAATCTTTTTCTTCCTATTAAGCATGTTTGTTTTTTTAATGATTTTGACTTTTATTCCATGTTTTCTTGCACTCTGGGACTTCCTAATGTGAAAGTTGCTAGTAGTAGTGAGTTGCTAGTAGTAGTGGGCACCATCTAGTTCTCCTGGTCTCAGAGTTGTGGTGAGTGATGTTCAAATGCTCCATTGGTCTATTAGACTAGATTCCAAGTATCTTCTAATTCTATCACTCTTAGTTCATTTGCAAATGGAGAGACCAATACTTATACCTTAGGTAGCTGCTCATGAGCTTTTAAGCTTCCAGACACTATTCACCAAAGTAGGATGTAGAACATTGTCTTTGTTGACACTTGTTATGCCAGTTGACCATGATGTTCCCTGAGACTATGGTCCTGAGCCCTGAGACCCAGCAGCTCAGTCAATGACTGATTTTTCAAGAGCAGATTGCCAGGCCTTTCTTCTGAGGCATTTAGTTAGCAGCTGAGCAGGTTAATGGTTTACATTACCAAAAGATTTCAAAGTAAAGTTATTTACATCATAAAATGGCTGAAGTTCTAACCTTGTCTCTTGTTTTCTCCTCAGAAAGACGTCTTTCTTGCTAAGCATACAGTGCATTGAAAAATAGGAGGAGTCTCTTTAGATAATGTAGCTTCCCAACACGTTCCTCTGTGAGTCCCTCTTCTTTTAATAAGTGATGACGAGACTCTCACTTACTGACGCTGCTTAAGAGTGGTAGTAAATGTAAGAAGAAAAAATGATCTTGATAACTTTCTCTCCCCCTTTCTTCATTTCAGAGTGATTAGGAGAAACAAAACAATCACAGGAACAACAAAAACAGTTACTTTGGAGCCAACTCTGACTCTTGGAGACCACTCATGTGGCAGAGTAGAACTGTGCCCCATACGTTTTTGTTGTTGTTGTTGTTTTGTTTTAATGTTTTGTGAATTATGTGATAGTTTACATGGGAGAACATTAGCTTTACATTCATCCTATTGTATATTGTTTCATTGCCATGGTTACAATCCCCTCCATGCATCATTAACCAACCAAATGGTAGGTATACCCTGCAAGCTGCCCGCCCCACCCCCCCCACGGTCATAAGCACACAGCCCCTCTCCCTCTCTGGGTCTAGAGTCCCCAGCTGATCCATCTCTCCATGTCATCCTCTCTGCCTCCATCTCTGGCGTCACTGCTTCTCAGCGTAGGGTCTCTCACTTTGCACATCTTGCTTGATGGTTCCAGGGATCTCTCTGCTCCCGGACTGCAAAGTCAATCACTCCCCTCCTTTTGCTACAAAATGTCTACCTTTACATTTCCAACCTTCGCAGTCAGTCCTGATAATTATTCACCGTTATACCACAAGGGACCTATCAGCATTTCCTTTTATCAGCCCCGCCCAGACAGATTGGATACCACTCAGTAAAGATTCTACCTTCCTCTGTGCCCTCTGGATCTAGGCTCCCTCTTGAAAGCGTGTAAACCAGTCACTTCTTGCTTTTGTAGCCCCCCTATTTTGGGTAGCCGATGTCCAAATTGCCCATCCCTGTCTACTTTGTGTATGGAGGGGGTGGGAATTATCCTTGCTGTAAAGATTTGTTACCTCCTTTGAGCTACTGCATCCATAGGTGTAGGTCAATTTCATCAAATTGTGTCAGATTACTCTTTTGTTCCTCTTCTTTCTTCTTCTAGTTGAGCTCTGATCATCCAGTCATTGAAGCTAGGTCAAATAGGTGTTATATGCAAGTGTGGGTGTTCTTATACATATGCCCTCTCTTCTTATCAGCTGGATGCTTCACTCTCCACTCTAGTCCTCTGTGGCCCAAGAGTCCCCAAGCCTTGCGACACTGCTGGCCAACCAGGTCTCCACCCGGGTTCACAAGAGTGAACATTGTAGGGCTTAGCTCACAGCTTCATTGCTGTTTTTCCCTCACTGCTCCTTATTGGTGATGAACGAGGTCAACAATTAGAGCACATGTCTGCTCGTGTATTCCCTTTGAGTCTTAGTCGTGGAAGGGGGTTTCCCCTGAGGGGACCCGACCACTTGCCTTGATGTCTCCTGGGCAAGCAACTTGCTTGTTCTTGTAGTAATCAGTTGGACTGCTGTTACTGTTTTGTATTTTTCCTGTTGGTCTTTCTTTCAAGAAGTTATCTTCTGTTCTTCTAGTTGCTCCAGGCTGGTCTGCTTGTCCTTTCAAGTGGAAATTTCTACCTCAGAAGATTCTGGGTGAGGTATAGGATTCCACCTATGGTCTTATATAATGCAGAGGCTCCGCAGGAAGCATACTTCATTAGGCACCTTGTAGTCTCACTCTGGTAGGATAATGGTTATGAATAGCAAAGGTCAGTAGTTCGAAACTACCAGCCGTTCCACGGGAGAAAGATGAGGCTTTCTGCTCCTGTAAAGATTTACAGCCTCGGAAACCCTGTACAGGTTCGTTATGAGTCAGAACCGACTCCATGGCACATCACAACAACAACAACAACAACAACAATCAGTTATAGGCAGAAGACTGACTTACAAGCTTTTTATGGTGATATTTATGGCTATTCCTTTCTCTCTCCCTCAAGTGTCTATTTTATAATGGTATGCCAGGGAAACCAAAATTCAAAAGACAGCCAAGCATCTGAACATTCTTCCCCACTTTTGCCCATTCCAATGATGTCTCAGTGCCTGTATCCCAGAGCTCTGTTGTTCTAAGGTTGTGTACACATCATTCTTTACCTCTTTCCCACTTAGCCCATGCAAACCTGCTTCATGGTTTTCCCATCTCCCTTGTTCTTCCATTCCCCTTCCCCTTCTTGTGTATTGCCCCCTTCCCTAGCACCCATATAACCCTGTTTCTATTCCCTACCCTGTGCTCCCCTTCCCCTTCCTTCCCTCACCGCATCCCCCACATCCCGGTAACCAGCAAAGTTAGTCCCCCTTCCCTCCTTTAGTATGGATTCTTTTTATTAGTCTATTATAGTAGTGGTCCTATGCAGTATTTCTCCTTTTGTGACTGACTAATTGCACTCAACATAATATCCTCAAGGTTCATCCATGTTATGTGATAGCTTACAGCTTCCTTGTTGTTCTTCAAGGTAGCATAAAATTCCATTGTGTATATGTACCACAGTTTGTTTATCCATTCTTCAGTTGATAGGCACTTCAGCTGTCTCCATCTTTTTGCTATTGTAAATAGTGCTGCTATGAACTTTGGTGTGCATACATCTACTCATGTTATGGCTTGTATTTCTTGTGGGTAAATACGAAGTAGAGGAATTTCTGGATCACAAGGTATTTCTATTTCCAACCTTCTAAGGAAACACCAAATTGCTTTCCAGAGAGGTTGGACCATTTTGCAATCCCAACAGCAATGCAGGAGCGTCCCAGTCTCTCCACATCCTTGCCAGCATTTATTGTCCTCTGTTTTTTTGATCTTTGCTGTTATTGCTGATGTGAGATGATATCTCATTGTTGTTTTGATTTGCATCTCTCTAATGGCTAGTGATTGTGAACATTTCTTCATATGTTTGTTGGCTGCCCAGATCTCCTCCTTGGTGAAGTGTCTGTTCATGTCCTGTGACCATTTTGTAATTGGGTTATTTGTGTTATTCTTGTAGAGGTGGTGTAGTTTCATATATATTTTAGAAATGAGTCCCTTGTCTGACGTGTCGTTGCAAAAGATTTTTTCCCCATTCTTTGGGTTCCCTTTTTACTCTTCTGGTGAAGTCTTTTGATGCACATAAGTTTTTAATTTTTAGTATGTCCCACTCATCTATTTTGTCTACTTTTGTTTGTGTAGTTTTCAAAATGTTTGGTAGTCTATGTATTCCCTGAATTAGTGTCCTCACATTTGTCCCTATTTTTCATTAATGGTTTTCATAATTTGGGGATTCACATTTATGTCTTTAATCCATGCTGAGATGGCTTTTTATAAGGTGTGAGGTAAAGGTCTGGTTTCAGTCTTTTTCATATTGCTTTCCAGTTCTGCCAGCACCATTTGTTGAAACCTCCCCATGTGATATATTTAGGTACTTTGTCAAAAATCAGTTGGCCCTATGTGGATGGGTTAATTTCTGTATTCTCGATTCTGTTCCATTGATCAATGTATCGTTCATTGTACCAGTGCCAAGCTGTTTTGACCACTGTAGCAGTGTAGTAAATTTTGAAATCAGGAATGAGAGGCTTCCAACTTTATTCTATTCTTAAGCAATGTTTTGCTTATCCTGAGTCTCTTTCCTTTCCATATAAAGTTTGTAATTGTTTTTTCCATCTCTTTGAAGAATGTCATTGGAATCTGGATTGGGATTGCATTATATGTGTACATTGCTTTGGGCAGTATTGACATTTTCATAAAGGTAAGTCTTCCTATCCAGGAGCTTGATACATTCTTCCATTTTTGTAGGTCTTTTTTGGTTTCTTGTAGTAGTGTTTTGTAGTTTTCTTTGTATAGGTCCTTTGTTACTCTGGTCACATTTATTCTGAGATATTTCATCCTTTGGGTGGCTGTTGTAAATGGTATTGCTTTCCTAATGTCCCTGTCAACACTGTAATTTTTGGTATAGAGGAATCCAACTGATTTTTGTATATTTATCTTATATCCTGCCACTTTGCTGAATCTTCCAATGTGGTCTAGTAGCTTTTTCACTGAATCTTTGGTGTTTTCTATGTATAGGATCATATTGTCTGCAAAGAGAGAGAGTTTTACTTCCTCTTTGCCAATTTGGATGCCTTTAATTTCCCTGTCTTGCCGTATAGTTCTTGCTAAGACTTCCAGTACAGTATTGAATAGGAGTGGTGACAAAGGGCATCCTTGTCTGGTTTCTGTTCGCAGAGGGAAGGCTTTCAGTTTCTCTCCATTGAGAGTGATGTAGGCTGTTGGTTTTGTATATATGCTCTTAATTATGTTGATGAATTTCCCTTCAGTTCCTACTTTGTTGAGTGTTTTAATCAGTAATTGATGTTGGATTTTGTCAAATGCCTTTTCTGCATCAATCAATAGGATAATGTGGTTCTTTTCCTTTTTCTTATTTATATGGTGGATGACGTTGATTGTTTTTCTAATGTTGAATCATTCTTGCATCCCTGATATGAATCCCACTTGATCATGATGTATTATCTTTTTGATGTGCTGCTGGATTCTGTTGGCTAGGATTTTGTTGAGAATTTTTGCATCTATGTTCATGAGGGATATTGGTCTATAATTTTCTTTTTTAATGACATCCTTCCCTGGTTTTGGTATGAGGATTATGCTTACTTCATAAAATGTATTAGGAAGTTTTCCATCCTCCTCTATCTTCTGGAGTAATTTTAGTAGAATTGGTGACAGCTCTTCCCTGAATGTTTGGTAGAACTCATTAGTGAAGGCATCTGGGCCTGGACTTCTTTTTGTTGCGAGTTTTTTGATGACCTGATCAATTTCTTCTTTTGTTATTAGTCTGTTCAGGTTTTCTACTTCACTCTGTATAAGTTTAGGTAGGTCATGTTTTTCCAAAAATGAACCCATCTCTTCTAAGTTTTCAAATTTGTTGGCATACAACTCTTCATAGTATTCTGATATTATCCTTTTGATTTCCTTTGGTTCCATTGTGACATCGCCCATGTGGTTTCTAATGTGTGTTATTTGTGTCTTCTCCCTCTTTTGTTTTGTTAGGTTTGCCAATGGTCTGTCAATTTTGTTAATCCTTTCAGAGAACCAGCTTCTTGTTCTGTTGATTCTTCCTATAGTTTTTCTCTTTTCTATCTCATTTATTTTTACTTTAATCTTTATCATTTCTTTTCTTTTGAAGACTGTAGGTTCCCTCTGTTCGTTTGTTTCTAACTATTGTAGATGCTGTGTTAATGTGTTAATTTTGGTTCTTTCTTCTTTTTGCATGTGTGCATTTATTGCAATAAATTGTCCTCTCAGCACTTCTTTCGCTGTGTCCCAGAGATTTTTGTATGTTGTGCTTTCATTCTCATTTGTTTCTAGGAACTTTGTGAATTGACGTTTAATTTCTTCTACTACCCAGTCATTGAATATTATTTTTTCCAGCCAAATATGTTCAAACAAATTGTCTTCAGAATAGGAATTAAAATTACTATGAGTTTGTTATTCTATTGCTTGACTTCTCATGTTTTTATATTTTTTCCTAAAATTCTGAGCATCTTCTATCTGGAATGGAAAATCTGGGTTTAGAGAATGTTTAATTATAGTCGAAGAACAAATTAATACATTGGTGTGTGAAAGATTGGTGGTGGGGTTGTCTACTGCTGAATCAGTTCTTACTCATAGCAACCCTGTAGAGGGGTTTTGAGGTTATAAATCTCAGAAGCAGAAAATCTCATCTTTCTCTCTGGAAACGACTGGTAGATCGAATTACTGACCAACATGTAACCCACTACGGTCCCAGTGCTCCTTGTAAGAAGGATTAGGATATTTTTAAACAAAGAGGGCTCCAGATATCAGACAGGTGACTTGACACATGTACTGTATGTACAGAATGTTATTTTGGAATCAGTAAGGCATTCTGAAAGACCATTGGAAGGGGCATAGATAGGAATATTACCAATGGCTTTTATTGAAAAGAGATATTTCCCTTTGTTTTTGTTACTTATAACAAGAATTCAATAATTAGCATACATTTCTATAGTGTAAAGCATTTCCATATATTTGTTGTTAGGGGTCATTGAGTTAATTCAGATTCATAGTGATGCTATGTCTGGTCCTGTGCCATCCTGACATTTGTCATTAAACTTGAGTCCATTGCTGCAGTAACTGTGCAAATCCATCTTGTTGGGGGAGGGGGACTTTTTTTTTTTTTTTAAACTCTTTTATTGTGAATCATGTGATGATAGTATACATGGAGAACATTCATCCTGTCATATATCGTTACATTGCCATGATTACAATCCCCTCCATGAATCATCAACCAACCAAAGGGTATACCCTGCAAGCCTACCCCTTGGTCGTCAGGACACAGCCCCTCTCCCTCTCTGTGTCTAGAGTCCCCAGCCACTCCATCTCTCCATGTCACTGCTTCTCTGGGTAGGGTCTCACACTCCGTTCTTCTCCCTTGATGGGAGGGCTTCTTTTTTTTATCCCTGATCCTCAACTTTACCAAGCATGATGTCCTTTTCTATGGACTGGTTCCACCTGATATGTCCAAAGTATGAGAGACCAAGTCTCTCCATCTGGCTTCTAAGGAGCATTCTGGTTGTACTTCCTCCAACACAAATGTGTTTGTTCTTCTAGCAGTCCATGGTACTTTTAATGTTCTCCTCCAACACCATAACTCAAATGCACCAGTTCTTCTATGGTCTTCCTTATTCACTGTTCAACTTTCACATGCATATGAGGTTACTGAAAATATCATGACATGGGATAGTACTTCTTAGTCCTCAAACTGACATCTTTGCTCTTCAGCACATTAAAGAGGTCTTATGCAGCAGATTTGCCTAATGAAGTACATAATTTGATTTCTTGGGTGCTATTTCCATGAGCATAGTAGTGGGTCTAAGCAAAATGAAGTCTTTGACAGCTTCAATCTTTTCTCCACTTATCATGATGTCGTTTATTATTCCAGTAGTGGGGATTTTTGTTTCCAATGCATTGAAGTGCAGCCCATACTGAAGACTTGGGTCTTTGATATTCATCATTACGTATTTTAAGTCCTCTTTGCTTTTAGTAAGCAAGGTTGCATCATCTGCATATCTCAGGTTGTTAATGAGTTTTCTTCCAATATTGATGCCATGTTCTTCATATAATCTGGTGATGGTAGTGATTATGTGCCGTGGAATAAGTTCTGACTCATAGCAACCCTGCATAGTGTTTCCAAGGCTGTAAATCTTTACAGGAGCAGTAAACCTCATCTTTCTCCTGCAGAATAGCTGGTAGTTTCAAACTGATGACCTTGAGGTTAGCAGCCCAATTCATAACCACTATGCTACCAGAGCTCCTTTCATATAATCTAATGTCTTGGATTATTTACTCAGCATAAAGACTGAATAAATATGGTGAAAGAATACAACCCTGACACATACTTTTCTTGATTTTAACCATTCAGTCCTCTTTGCAGACTGCCTCCTGGTCTATGTACAGGTTCCTCATGAGGACAATTAAGTGTTCTGGAATACCCATTCTTTGCAAAGTTATCCATAGCTTGTCATACTCCACACAGGTGAAAGACTTTGCATATTCAATAACGCACAAGTAAACATCTTTTTGGTATTTTCTGCTTTCAGCCAAGATCCATCTGACAACATCAGTGTTCCACGCCCTTATTCCATGCTTTCATCTGAATCCATTTTGAACCTCTGGCAATTCTCTGTCAATGTACTGTTGCAATTTTGAATGATCTTTAACAAAATTTTACTTGCATATGTTATTAATGATATTGTCTGATATTTCCTCATTCCATTAGGTCATCTGTCTTTGGAACTGAGACAAATATGGATCTCTTCCAATCAGTAGACTAGGTAGCTGTCTTCCAAATCTCTTGGCATAGATGAGTGAGTGCCTCCAGTACCACATCAGTTTGTTGAAAGATTTCAATTTGTATTCCATGAATTTCTGGATCCTTGTTCTTCGTCAATGCCTTCAGTGGACCTTGGACTTATTCCTTCAATACCATTGGTTCTTGATCATATGTTACCTCTTGAATGTGTTGAACATTGACCATTTCGTTTTGGTACAGTGACTGTGTATTCCTTCCATCTCCTGTTGATGCTTGCTGCTCCATTCAATAGTTTGCCCATGTTGTTGTTATGTGCTGTCAAGTCATTTCCAACCCATAGTGACCCTGTATTGGGTTTCTGAGGAGAGCTGGTGAGTTTGAAATGCCAACCTTGCAGTTCAAATTGATTTTACCCATAGAATCCTTCAATATTTCAAGTTTAAGCTTGTATTTTTACTTCAGTTATTTCAGCTTGAGGCATGCTGAGTGTACTCTTTCCCTTTTGGTTTTCTAACTCCAGATCTTTGTACATTTCGTTATAATACTTGACTTTGTTTTTTTGAGCTGCTCTTTGAAATTTGTGTTCAGCTCTTTTAATTCCTCATTTCTTCCATTTGCATTAGCATTTCTATGCTGGAGTCTATTCAGAGTCTCTTCTGACATCCATTTTGGTCTTTTCTTTCTTCCTTGTCTTCTTAATGACTTTTTCTTTTCTTCCTGTATGATGCTCTTGATCTAATCCCATAGCATTTCTGTCATTACTGTCTAACACATCAAATCTGTTCTTGAGATGGTCTCTAAATTAGATGTGATATATTCAAGGCCATACTTTGACTCATGTGGATATGTTTTAATTTTCTTCAACTTCAGCCTGAACTTGCATATGAGCAATTAATGGTTTGTTCCACAGTCTGTCCCTAGCCTGGGTTTAGCTGATGATATAGAGCTTTTCCACCATCTCTTTCCACACATGTAGTCACTTTGATTTCTGCGTATTCCATCTAGTGAGATCCATGTTGTTTAAAAAAGTATTTGCAATGAAGAAGTCATTGATCTTTCAAAATTTTATCATGCTATCTCCAACATCATTTCTATCACCAAGGCCATATTTTTAAACTATTGATTCTCCTCTCTATTTTTAATCTATGCATTTCAATCACCAGTAATTACCAATATATCTAGATAATATGTTTGATCAATTTCGGACTAAGAAGTTGGTTGTTGTTAACTGCCAGTAAACTGACATTTTGGTTCAGTGCTTATCATACAGTGTCACACCAGGACTCAATAACTTGGTAGAATTCTTCAATTTCATCATCACTGGTTTTAGTTGTTGGTGTGTAAATTTGAATAACAATTGTATTTACTTATATTCCTGGTAGGTGAGGATATTATCCTATCACAGACAGCATTATACTTCAAGACAGATCTTGAAATGTTCTTTTTGATAATGAATGTGATGCCATTCCTCTTCAATTTGTCATTCCAGGCACAGTAAGCCATATGACTGTTAGATTCAAAATGGCTAATGCCACCAGTTCATTTCAATTCACTAATTCCCTAAATATTGATCCTCATGTGTTTCATTTTATTTTTGACAACTTACAATTTTTCTAGATTCAGACTTTGTACCTTCCATGTTCTGGTTATTAATGGATGCTTACAGCTGTTTCTCCTCATTTTGTGTTGTGCCTCACTAGAAAATGAAGATTCTGCGTGCTTTACTCCATTTGCATCATCACATTCAACTCTAATTTGAGTAGGCAGCTCTCCCCCAGTCTTATTTTGAATGCCTTTCAACCTGAGGGGCTCACCTTCCAACACTATGTCTGACAATATTTTGGTGCTAT
This sequence comes from Chrysochloris asiatica, assembly GCF_000296735.1. NCBI lineage: Eukaryota > Metazoa > Chordata > Mammalia > Afrosoricida > Chrysochloridae > Chrysochloris > Chrysochloris asiatica. The sequence continues at coordinate 27,708,766 of NW_006408532.1, read as the reverse complement.
ATATAATTTTTCAATATTCGCTATTCTGGTGCTATCTGACAGTATTCCACTGCTATTGATATAATTTTTAGTGATGCTGTAGGATAAACTCTGGACATTAAAGTTGGTTTGAACTGCTAGGTTGGCCATTCAAACCTCACCATTCAAACTCCTCAAATATCCTATACAGGGCTGCTATGAGTCAGAACCAATTTGACAGTGCTTAACAACAACAAATATTCAGAAATAGTTCACTTCTCCTTCTTCCTATTGTCTTAGTCTGAAAGCTCATGTGACACCTGCCCACCAGTGGTGACCCTGTGGTATTTAAAATATCGTTCGCATAGTTTCCAGAATCACAGCAACATGCAAGCTACCATGGTACCGCACACTGACAGACAAGTGTTGTTATGTGTCTTCTAGTCCATTATGATTCACAGTGACCCTGTATGGGGTTTCAAAGGCTGTAAATATTTAGAGGAGCAGAAAGTCTCATCTTTATCCCACAGAGCTGCTGGTGGGCTCAACCTGCTGACTTTGAGGTTTGCCGTCTAATGCTTATCCTACAGGACAACTGTGCTCCCATGCCTACAATTGTTGTTGTTGTTGTTAAGTGCCATAGCAACCCTGTATAGGGTTTCTGAGGAACCACTGATGAACTTGAACTGCCGACCTTGCAGTTCAAACAGCTTTGCAGTCTGGCTCGTTAAACCACTGCACCACACCAGGACTCCATGCCTACAATAAATGGGTTTACAATCTCAAATAGTAGCCTTCTCAAAAGAAATATTATAATTTCTGCTTTCAAACCTGTGAGAACATAGATGTTTCTTATGCTATAGCACATTTCAGAGAGCTGTAAAAATAGTCACAGAATTGAAAATCAGCTCTGGGAACATATTCCATGAACTTCAGTGTCTTTTTTGAGGGGTGTTCTTTGTTGACTTCTTGGGGGAGGTTAGTTTAGTTTCAGACACAAACAAGTCTGTATGCCTTTCACACAGAAAGACAGACCATTTTTCTTTGGCTGTCAGCTTAATTACCTTTAGTTTGGCCAATGAAAGAGAAAATCAGACTCAACTATGATGGAGGCATTGTGCCCATGGTGCCCAGGGAACAGGCAAGACTACAAGTCATTGAATCTTTTATGAAGTCAGATTCAGGCACTATCTTCTTGGACCATGGTTGAGCAGTGGTATAGAATAATTGGGTGGGAGAGATCTATAGGCAACTTTCCAAGGAAAATATTTCTGAAGTTTAAATTGTGAAGTTGGTTCTATTTTTATCTCACTTAAGGATGCCTGGTATCCCATCCCTTGTGCTATAAGCAAGAGGCTGTAAAAAAATTCCAATTAAAATAGAATATGCTCAGGCTGGGGCTCTGGGGCACCAAATCATTGAATGAGAACTCTCCTTACTACAGAGCCCTGCCCACATTTACTCAGATACCCAGAATGGTTTGACTGTAACCTGCTAAACATGGACCTTTTTAGAACATCAGAGATGTTTGAATGTTTCACTTAACAGGCCATTGGATATTGTCATTTGTGTCCACAGTTGGGGGTTCATCACATACTTATACTCACATACATGTGCATACATATACACCCATACACAGATCTCATGTTGGCTATCTTCTGTTCATGTACTAATCATATTCCTTTATATGATCTCAATTCTACTAACTAACCTACTGGTAGAACTTTTATATGTTTAAAAATTATTAAAAACTCAAATGAGTTTTTGTTGGTATGGGTTTTATCTATCAGTGCCTACCATATTAGAAATTAAAACTAGGATTTTCTTAAAGCATTCAGTAAATTATTATAAAAGAACATAAAAAGCTTCATTGCTTGTTATCATAAATAACATACTTCTTATCTACATGACTGTATTATATAAACAAATAGTAAGAAGATTGGAATTGTTTTACATTTTTTGTTTTACATCTTTAATATCAGGTTTAGTGGATTTAATTTAATCTGTTGTGAAGTTATTTAGTGTCTGGGATACTCTACCAAGCTTTCATGAGATAATGAGAGTGAATGAGTCAAAATAATCTCAGTATTATTACAAATATAAAGTATTATTACAAATATAAAGTATTATTACAAATATAAATATAAATATACAGTATTATATTTGTAATAATACTGAGATTATTTTGCAAGATAAATTGGGATAGATAAATTGGGTTATGAATCGGGCTGCTAACCTCAAGGTCAGCAGTTTGAAACTACCAGCAGGAGAAAGATGAAGCTTTCTGCTCCTGTAAAGATTTGCAGCCTTGGAAACCCTGTGCAGGGTCATTATGAGCCGGAACTGACTTCATGGTATTCAACAATGACAACAGCATTACAAAAATAGTTTTGACTTTATGAAAAGGTATCGAGACCCGCCAGTGGCCCACGAACCATACTTTGAGACCTGCTATGCAAATCTGAATAAAATTATGATCAGGTAAGTACCTGGTTCAGACTTGGATAATTAAGGGACAGGATTTTGAATGACTCCTCATTCTTCAGAGTCAACTAGAATATCACCACCTCTGAGAAGCCTGGAAATTCTCTTGGAAGTAAGCGTTTTCTACTCCCAATGTTTGGGGAATTGTTATTGTTGTTAAGGGCTGTTGAGTCGGTTCTGACCCATAATGACCCCATATAGAGTTTTTGAGGAGCAGCTGATGGGCTTGAACCACTGACCTTTGGTTCAAACTGACCTTGTGGTACACTATACTGCAGCACCACACAAGGACTGCTCTGGGGATTGGTACCCTATATTTTTCCCTTCATGGAACTTATCTTCATTTGAATTTTAAAATGTGTCCATTCCTTCTTTCCTTGGTTATCTTTCCAACTAGACTTTAAGTTTGTTGAGTTTTTCTGTCTTCTCCATTATTGTATCCCTCACAATGAGATTTTCCCATTTTTCTTTTGGTCTCTATGAGTTGGAATTGACTCAATGGCAACAGTACACTTAGGAGAATTATAGTGAAAACGCTTTTATTAATTTAGTGCCTCAGTCATTCATTTAAACAATGCTTCTAGAGTGCCTCTCATGTGCCCGTCAAGTTCATAGGATAAAATAGATGAGTAAGACATTGTACTTATCTCCAGTGATATCACTGTCTAATGAGGTCCACCAAAAGACGAAATTTTAATGGAATCTGCTAAAAGAAATAGTAAGTGTTATCAGGAGAGAAATGTGTAGGAATCTCTAAGGTAAGTAGAAGCTTAGAATAGTCAAGAAATTTCAAAGAGGTCGATATCTGAACCATACAGATTGCAAGATAAATTGGGATAGAGGGAGCTCCAAATCAGAGGTGAGGCCAGAGGCATAGTTAATTCCTATTTTTTACCTTGGTTCTATATTAAGAAGGTTGTACTCCTTTTTCCTTAACACATACCAGTGCATGCTTTCATTTTATTTATTTCATTTCATTTTATTGTTGCCTTGGAGTTAGTTCCAACTTATAGGGATCCTGTTTAGGGTTACCTAGGAGCGGCTGGTGAATTTGAACTGCGCCGACCTCATGAATCAAATCAACCTTGTGGTCTAGTGCTTATCCTACAGTAAAAGCAAATGGTGGGCTCAGAAACATGTTCACAAAGCGCAGAACCTAGTGTGCTACCCCAACTACCTCTATGTAGATGCATGGCCCAGGAGGACTCATAAAACTCTTAGCTCTATTTGTCTAAGCCTTGATAATTTAAGAGACACAGTACTGAAGGCCAATTTTCTGGTTGAAAGAAGTTATTTGACTGCTTAATGAAATATCCATAGCAAGTCACTTGATGCTACTAATTCATTAATCATTGTTGTTGTCAGTTGCCAATGAGTGGGCTCTGACTCATAGTGACTTTATAGATAACAGAAAGAAACATTGCCTGGTCCTATACCACCTTTATGATCACCCGTATGTTTAAGTTCACTGTTGTAGCCCTAGTAAACTGCCTCTAAACACAAGGGGCTCATCTTCTAGCACCACTGAAGACAATATTCTGTTGTAATCCATAAGGTTTACATTAGCTAACTTTTAGTAGTTGAACACCAGGACTCTTTTCCTATTCTGTTTTAGTCTGAAAGCACAGCTGAAAACTGTCTACCATGGCTGACTTTACTGGAATTTAAAATATAGTTAGCATAGATTCCAGCATCATAGCAAGACACAATCTACAACAGTTTGACAAACTGACAGGTGGTAGAACCTGTAAGCACGTATTGATTATTTTGCCAACAAATATCTCATTAGCATAGAAGGACTGGGCAATTTTCTGGTTGAAAGAAGTTATTTGACTGCTTAATGAAACATCCAGAGGAAGTCACTTGAGGCTACTAATTTATAAATTGTTGTGGTTGTCATTTGCCAATGAGTGATCTCAGTACAAATTTGAATTTTGTTACAAATGGTAGCTCTGAGTTGGAAGCAACTGGACAGCACCTAACAATGATAACATAGAAGCAAAAATTCTAAATGGAATATTTGTAGCTTGAATCCAGCAATCTATAAAAGGGATATTGGAAAGCAAATTAGAGTTTCCAGGGATGCATAGTTTACTTACCTTTGAAAAAAAATCAATGAAATTCACTACATTTGTAAAATAAAGGAGAAAATGTGTATGATTGTATCAAAAGATGTATTAAGAGTATTTGATAAAAATCCAACACTTATCTATAATAAAAAATCTTAGTAACCTAGGAATAGAAACCTCCTCAGTTTGACAATGGGTATTAACAATATATTAAAAATTATCAACTTAAAGTTGAATATTAAAAGTTTTTCCTCTTGATCTGAAAAAGACATAAAGAGTCCTGATGTGGTGCTGTGAGTTAATGAGCTAGACTGCAAGGTCAGTTTGAACAGCAAGGGCAGCAGTTCAAGCACACCAACCACTCCTCAGAATCTCTATGTACAGTCGCTATGAGTCAGAATTGACTGAAGGGCACTTAATAACAACATACTTGTTTTTAATCAACATTGTACTGGAGTCATGGTCAGCATTATCTAGTGTCTTAGCCTGAGTTCTCTAGAGAAGCAAAAACAGTGAAACTTGTGTGCCATCAAATTAGTGCCAGCTCAGAGCAACCCTATATAGGGTTTCCAAGGAATGGCTGTTGGGTTTGAACTGCTGACTGTGTGGTTAGCAGTCCTATGCTTATCCTACAGAGCCACACAAACTTACATATATATATA
>NW_006408532.1:27700293-27703493 GCF_000296735.1 Chrysochloris asiatica | reverse complement strand
AGTTTGGTGGCTCTAGAGAATAGTCACTAGACTGCAAACCCCAGGTCAATAATTTGAGTCCACCAACCACTCCACAGGAGAAAGGTGAGGCTTCTTTTCCCGCAAAGATTTAAGGTCCCAGAAACACTATACAAGGTCACTATAAGTCGAAACTTAATAACAACAAAGAGAGGTTTCTATCGATGAAATGGCTTACACAGTTGTAAGATGGGCAAGTTCTGAGGCTGTGTGTCAGATGTCAGGCTGACCCACATAGCTGCAGGGCTGAGGAACTAAAGTTAGGCCACAGGTCCAGTAGTTAAGAAAATAGGCTGCTAACAATTCCCAGGAGCAGCAGGTAATACAGCAGGCCACTAACTCAAGTCCAAAGAACCAGAGAGCAGAGGACAAGCCACATGCAAGATACAGACCCAGCAGAGAGCTTTGCCACAACCTACAATCCTGAGAAAACTTCCTTTCAATTGATTGGCTGCTCTTAGCAGATATCACCATAGAGTTGATTTCATTTTATTAGATCTCATAATGGGAAATAATTATAACTCAAATGCCAAACCACTGAGAATCTGGCCTAGTCATGTTAATACAAAACATTAACTATCACATCATACAAGAAAAAGAGAAAACTTAATGATTAAAAAAATAGGGGAAGTAAGCCATTATAATTTGTAGATGATGTGATGTTGTACATTAAAAATCTAAGAGTCAATGGATACATTATTAGATTAATTTGTGAATCTATCAAGATTTCTGAATGTAAGGTTGACATCTAAGAAGTTATTACATTTCTAGAGCTGACACAAATTTTGCTCAAATTATTCCAGACAATAGAAAAGAATAGAAAACCCCTGAACAAATTTTGTGAAGCAAGTATAACCCCCATACCAAAACCAGGCAAAAACATCACTAAAAAATAAAATTACAGACCAGTATCCCTCATGAACATAAATGGAAAAATTCTCAACAGAACAAAACTATAAGAACAAACTCAGAGAATCTGGGAGGGCAGTCTATGCTCAAAACAATTACAATGTTAAAGAAGGTAAACACATAGGAACAGAGACCCAAATGGTGAGGTCAGGTAGATTACAGGATAAAACAGACTGCACTAAATGGAGAGAAAAGTCAATGGACTATAAGGCAACTTCAAAGAAAATTAACACTTTACAACATACCAAAAAAATGAAAATCCGGGAAGAACATGGAAACACTAAAACTATGAGGCAACTCACAAGAAAGAACACAAAAATCATGAACTTAACCAAGGAAGACACACAGAACAAAGAAAGCAGCAACACCACAAAAACAAACAATTAAACAAGCAATTAATCCATACTTATCGATAACTGCACTGAAGGTAAATGGATTGAATGCACCTGTTAAGAGACGAAGAGTGGCAGAATGAATAAGAAACAAGATCCTTCAATATGCTGTCTGCAAGAGACACATCTCACACACAGAGACAAAAACAGATTAAAAGTCAAATGATAGAAAATAATATACCAAGTTAATTGCAATCAAAAAAGAACAGGAGTGGCAATACTAATCTCTGATAAAATAAACTTTAAGGCAAAACCAGCATAATAGACAAAGATGGGCATTATCTCATGATTAGAGGGACAATTCAACAAGGTGACATAACCATAATAAATATATATGCTCCCAATGAAAGAACTCCAAAATATATAAAGAAAACTCTAATAGATTTGAAGACAGAAATAGATGAATCTACAATAATAGTGAATGAGTTTAATATACCATTTTCAAAAACGGATAGAACAACCAGAAAGAAACTTGACATAGACACAGAAGAACTAAACAACACAATCAGCCAACTGGATCTCATAGGTGTGTACAGAGCATGCAACCCAACAACTGCACAATACACATTATTTTCCAGTGCACATGGAACATACTCCAGAATAGACCATATCTTAGGCCACAAAACAAATCTTCATAAATTTACAAATATCAAAAGACTACAAAGCATCTTCTCAGACCACAATGCTATCAAATTAGAAATCAACAATAAGAAGACCAAGGAAATAAAGTCAAATTCATGGAAACTGAATAACACCCTGCAGAAAAGCAACTGGGTAGTAGAAGAAATTAAACATGAATTCACAAAGTTCCTAGAAACAAATGAGAATGAAAACACAACATACCAAAATCTTTGGGACACGGTGAAAGTGGTACTGAGAGAACAATTTGTTGCAATAAATGCACACACCCAAAAAGAAGAAAGAACCAAAGTTAACACATTAACACAGTACCTACAACAATTAGAAACATACCAACAGAGGGAACCTACAGCCACCAAAAGAAAAGAAATAATAAAGATTAGAGCAAAAATAAATGAGATAGAACACAGAAAAACTATTGAAAGAATCAACAAGACAATAAGCTGGTTCTTTGAAAGGATTAACAAAATTGACAGACCATTGGCAAACCTAACAAAACAAAAGAGGTAGATGACACAAATAACACACATTAGAAACCACATGGGTAATGTCATAACGGAACCACAGGAAATCAAAAGGATAATAACAGAATACTATGAAGAGTTGTACTCCAACAAATTTGAAAACTTAGAAGAGATGGATACATATTTAGAAAAGCACGACTTACCTAAACTTACACACAGTGAAATAGAAAACCTGAGCAGACCCATAACAAAAGAAGAAATTGATCAGGTCATCATAATACCCACAACCAAAAAATGTCCAGGCCCAGATGGCTTCACTGGTGAGTTCTACCAAACGTTCATGGAAGAGCTGTCACCAATTCTACTCAAATTATTCCAGAAGATAGAGGAGGATGGAAAACTTCCTAATACATTTTATAAAGCAAGCATAACCCTCATACCAAAACCAGGGAAGGACGTAACTAAGAAAGAAAATTATAGACCAATATCTCTCATGAACATAGATACAAAAATTCTCAACAAAATCCTAGCCAACAGAATCCAGCAACACATCAAAAAGATAATATATCATTATCAAGTGGGATGCATATCAGGGATGCAAGGATGGTTCAACATTAGAAAAAGTATCAACATAATTCACCATATAAATAAGATAAAGGGAAAGAACCACATGATCATATCAATTGATGCAGAAAAAAACATTTGACAAAATTCAATATCAAATCCTGATAAAAACACTCAACAAAGTAAGAATTGAAGGGAAATTCCTCAACATAAT
>NW_006408532.1:27698527-27699208 GCF_000296735.1 Chrysochloris asiatica | reverse complement strand
AGACTTCACCAGAAGAGTAAAAAGGGAACCCACAGAATGGGAAAAAATCTTTTGCAATGACACATCAGACAAGGGGCTCATTTCTAAAATATATATGAAATTACAACACCTCTACAAGAAAAAGACAAATAATCCAATTAAAAAATGGGCACAGGACATGAACAGACACTTCACCAAGGAGGATCCGGGCAGCCAACAAACATATGAAGAAATGTTCAGGATCATTAGCCATTAGAAAGATGCAAATCAAAACAATAATGGGACATCATCTCACACCAGCAATAATAGCAAAGACTGAAAAAAAGTAGAGGACAATAAATGGGGATGTGGAGAGACTGGGACATTCCTGCATAGCTGATGGGACTGCAAAATGGTCCAACCTCTCTGGAAAGCAATATGGTGTTTCCTCAGAAGGTTGAAAATAGAAATACTTATGATCCAGCAATTCCTCTACTTGGTATTTACCCACAAGGAATATGAGCCATAACAAGAGTGGATATATGCACACCAATGTTCATAGCAGCACTATTTAGAATAGCAAAAAGATGGGGACAGCCAAAGTGCCCATCAACTGAAGAATAGATTAAAAAAACTGTGGTACACACACACACACACAATGAAATATTTTACTACCTTGAAGAATAACAAGAAGCTGCAAGCCACCGCATAACATGGATGAAC
>NW_006408532.1:27695342-27698221 GCF_000296735.1 Chrysochloris asiatica | reverse complement strand
AGCACAGGGCAGGGAATAGACACGGGTGCTGGGGAGGGGGACAATATACAATAAGGGAGAGAGGAATGGAAGAACAAAGTAGATGGGAGACTAATTAGGCAGGTTTACATGGGCTAAATGGGACAAAGGTAAAGAATGATGGATGCACAACCTTGGAACAACAGGCCTCTGAGGTACAGAGATTGAGACATGGTTGGAATATGGAAAGGGGGAGAAATAATGTTAAGATACTTAGCTGTCTTTTGAATCTTGGTTTCCCTTGCCTACCATTATAAAATAGACACTTGAGGGGGAGAGAAAGGAATAGCCAGAAATATCACCATAGAAAGCTTGTAAGTTCCATCTTCTACTTATAACTGATTGGAATACCTAAAATGGGGCTACAACGTGCCCAGTGAAGGAGTCATCCTGCGGAGCCTCTGCATTACATAAGACCATAATTGGAATCCTGAACAGCATCCAGAATCTTCAGAGGTGGGAAATTTCCACTTGAAAGGATGGGCATACCAGCCTGGAGTAGCTAGAAGAACAGAAGATACTTCTTGAAAGAAAGACCTACAGGAGAAGTATAAAACAATGTAGGCAGACCGACTGATTACTATAAGAACAAGCAAAGTGCATGCCCAGTAGACATCAAGTCAAGTGGTCGGGTCCCCTCAGAGCACATCCCCTTCCAAGACTAAGGCTCAATGGGAATACATGCTCTGATTGGTGACCACGTTCATCATCGATAAGGGGAAGTGAGGGAAACACAGCAATGAAGCTGTGAGCTAAGCCCTACAATGTTCAACAGACTCCTGTGAACCCAGATAGAGACCTGGTTGGCCAGCAGTGTGGCAAGACTTGAGGACTCTTGGGTCCAGAGTCAGTGACATAGCCACAGGGGACTAGAGTGAAGAGTGAAGTTTCCAGCTGATAAGAAGAGAGGACATATGCACAAGAATACCCACACTTGCAGATAAAACTCACTTGACTTGGGTTCAATGGCTGGATGATCAGAGCTCCACCCAAAGAAAAAAGAAGAGGAACAAAAGAGTAGACCTACACCTATGTATGCAGTAGGTCAAAAGAGGGAACTAACCTTTACAGCGAGGATCATTCCCACCTCCTCCATACACAGAGTAGAGAGGGATGGGCAACTTGGACATTGGGTACCCAAAATGTGGGGTCTACAAAGGCAAGAAGTGACTGGCTTACAAGCTTTCAAGAGGAAATCTAGATTCAGAGGGCATGGAGGAAGGTAGAATATCAACTGAGTAGTATCCAATCTGTCTAGGTAGGGCTGAGAAAGGAAATACAGATACATCTCTTGTGATACAATAGTGAATAATTGTTATCAGGACTGTTTGTGAGGGTTGGAAATGTAAAGGTAGACGTTTTATAGCAAGGAGGGGAGTGGTTGACTTTGCAGTCTAGGAATGGAGGTCCCTGGGACCATCAAGGGAGAAGAGTGGTGAGTGGAACCCTACCCAGAGGAGAAGTAATGCCAGAGATGGAGGCAGAGACAATGATGTGGAGAGATGGAGCACCTGGGGACTTTAGACCCAGTGAGAGAGAGGGGCTGTGTGCTGATGTCCGGGTCGGGGGTGGGGGGTGGGGGAGGCTTGTAGGGTATACCCTTTGGTTGGTTGATGATGCATGGAGGGGACTGTAACCATGGCAATGAAATGATATATGATAGGATGAATGCAAACTAATGTTCTCCCATGTAAACTATCACATAATTCAAAATAAAACACTAACAAAAGAAGAAATAGAGAGTAATAAAATGGATAAGAAAACTATCAATATGCTGTCTACAAGAGACACACTCTAGACACAAAGACAAAAAATAAGCTAAAGCTCAAAGTATGGAAAAACTTAAATAGCAACCAAAAAAAAAAAGAGAGCAGGAATGGGGGGGGAGGGGAATCAAACATATGGAAACTGAGTAACACCTAGCTTAAGAACTACTGTGAAAGAGAAGAAATAAAAATTGAAATAAAGAAGTCCTTAAATCAAACAAGAATGAAAATATAACATACCCAAATCTTTGAGACACGGCAAAAGCAGTGCTCAGAGGGTAATATTTTAGTGAAAACTGCACACATCAATAATAAAAAAAGTTCCAAATTCTATACAATAGAATTAACAATAAAAAAAAAATGGCAAAAAAACCAATAATCACCAGAAGTAAAGAAATAATAAATATTAGAGCAGAATAAGTGAAACATAAAACTGAAAAACAATAGAAAATATGAAGACTAGAAGTTGATTCTTTGACAGAATTAATAGAATTGACAAATCATTAGCAAATTTAGCAAAGGAGACGATGAAAACAACACAAATATGAAATAGACTATGTCACAACAGAACAAACTGAAACAAGAACTATTTTATGATGAATTATGCCCAATAAATTTGAAAATCTAGAAAAAAGAGAGAAATTTCTAGGAACCATACTACCTCCCCAAACTAACAAAATCTGAAGTAGAACATTTTAGCAGATCTATCACAAAAGAAGGAATTGATCAATTTATTTAAAAAGCTACCATCATAAAATATCGTGGCCCAGATGACTTCCTACTGGCAAATGCTACCAAATTCTCAGAAGAGCTAAGAGCACTTTTACTTAAGCTATTACAGGATGTAGAAAGCGATGGAATGCTACTGGATTCATTCTGTGAAGCAAGGAAAACACTGACATAAAAACTGAGCAAAGGCACCACTAAAAGCAAATATATATAGTTGTTATTGTTGTTAAGGGCCTTCAAGTTTGTTCCAACTCATTGTGACCCTGTACAGGTTTTTTGTGGAGCAGCTTGTGAATTTGAACCACTGACCTTGCAGTATAAACCGACCTAATGGTCCAGTGCATTATTCCACAGTGCCACACCAAT
>NW_006408532.1:27685754-27695212 GCF_000296735.1 Chrysochloris asiatica | reverse complement strand
ATAAATAAATAAATAAATAAATAAAACAGGATCAAATGGGATTCAGACCAGATATGTGGTGTTGCAGGATAATGCACTAGGCCACAAGGTTGGTTTGAATCACAAGGTTTGTGGTTCAAAACCACCAATTGCTCCTCAGAAATGCAATACAGGGTCACTATAAGTCGGAAGTGACTCGATGGCATTTAACAACAGGCAAGGATAATTTAACATTAGAAAAACAATATGTTGTTGTTGCTAAATGCCAGGGAGTGGATTCTGACTCACAGTGACCCTGTATTGGGTTTCTGAGGAGCTGCTGGTGAGTTTGAACCACCAACCTTGTGGTTCAAACTGACATTGCAGTTGAGTATTTATTCTACATTGCCATACTAGGACTCCTTGTCACTTAACAACAGCAACATGCAAGGATGGTTTAACATTAGAAAAACAATATAATCCACTATTAAAAAAAATAAATGAATGAAACAAAGAAAAAGAATCACCTGATCTATTAATTGAAGCAGAAAATTAATTTGACAAAATGTAACACATATTCCTTATAAAAAATCTCAGCCCATTAAGAATAGAAGGGAAAACTCTCAACATAATGAAGGCATGTACACAACGTTAATGGCCAAAATTATTCTCAGTGAAGATAGACTGAAAACATTCCCCTTGCAAATGGTGACCAGACAGGGATGCTCTTTATTATCACTCCTATTTAATATAGAAGGAGATCTGGTAGCGTAGTGGGTACGAATCAGGCTATGAAACTTAAGGTCAGCAGTTCAAAACTACCAGCCGCTCCGCGGGAGAAAGATGAGGCTTTCTGCTCCCGTAAAGATTTATAGCCTCGGAAACCCCGTACAGGGTCGCTATGGGTCGGAACCGACTCGACGGCACTCAACAACAACAACATTCAACATCGGATTCCTGGTGTGGTGCTGTGGGTTACTGCGCTGGACTTCAAAGGCAGTTTGATTTGCAAGGTCGGTGGTTCAGACTCACCAGCTGCTCCTCAGAAACCCTATACAGGGTCGCTATAGGTCAGAACTGACTCAACAGCACTCAACAACAACAACAAAATTCAATATTATGTTGAAAGTCCTAGCCAGTGGAATAGAGTAAGAAAGAGAGACAAAAGGCATGAAACTGGCCAGTAAATAAAGCTCTCTGTTTGCAGATGATATGATCCTAAACATAGAAAATCTCAGAGACTTACTAAGAAACCTGCTGGAACTAACAAAAAGTTTCAGCAAAGTGGCAGGGTACAAATCAGCATACAAAAATCAGTTGGATTCCTATATGATAACATAGAGAACTCTGAAAAGGAAATGAGGAAAACAATACCAATTACAGTGACCACCCCAAAATTGAAATACATAGGATAAATTTGACAGATACAATAGATCTTTGTGTAGATACAATAGATCTACACAAGGAAAACTATAAAACTATAAGAAACCAAAAGAGACCTACAAAAATGAAAGAATATATCATGCCCATGTATAGGAAGACTTACCATTGTGAAAATGTCAATATTACCCAAAGTGATCTACAGATATAATACAATCCCAGTCCAAATTTAAGAAATGGAAAAACGAATCATTAACTTTATATAGAAAGGAAAGAGACCTCAGACTTAAAAAAAAAAGCACAACTATTAAAGAACAAAGTAGGAGGCCACCTCTTCCTGATCTCAGAATGTACTACACAGCCATGGTTGTCAAAACAGCTTGGTATTGCTTCAGTGAGAGACATATCGACCAGTGGAACAAAATGGAGAACCCTAAAATAAATCCATCCACCTATGGACAGCTGATTGTAGACAAAAGGCAGAAACTTATTAAATGGGGAAGACAAAACTTATTAAATGGTGCTGACAAAACCAGATATCCACTTGTAGAAAAATGAAATGTATCTCACACTACACAAAAATGTATTCAAGGTAGATCAAAGTCTTAAATGTAAAACCTAAAACTATAAAGATCATTAAAGAAAAAATAGGGGCAAACTTTGAGGCTCTACTATATTGAATACATACATTAACAAACATAACTAAAAGTACACAAACATCAGAAGACAAACTACATAACTGGAACCTTCTGAACTTTAAACATTTATGCATCAAAAGATTTTACCATGAGTTAAAAGAGAACCTATAGACCGGGAACATTATTGGCCACAACATATCAGACAAGGGACTAATCTCTTAGGAATTAGAACTAAAATCTATAGGAAACGTCAGCAACAAAAATATATATAATCTAATTAAAAATTGGGCAGATGACATGAACAGACTTTTCACTAAAAAAATGATACTCAGGTGTCCAACAAACACATGCAGAAATGCTGTGATCATTAGCCATTAAAAAAAAACAGCAAACCAAACTATTTGCTACTAAGTCAATTCTGACTCATAGCAACTCTATGTAGGTTTTCAGAGGCTGCAAATCTTTTCTCGAGCAGGAAATTTCATCTTTTCCTGCAGAGTGGGTTTCAAACCCTGGTGGGTTTGAACTGCTGACTTTGCAGTTAGTGGTCCAGGGCTCATCCTAGAGTGCCAGCAGGGTTTCTTCATTAACTATTAGAAAATACATTAGCCAAACACAAATCAAAACAACAATAAGATACTATGTCACTCCAGTATTAAAAGCAAATATATATATATATATTTATATAAAACAGAAAACAACAAGTATTGGTAAGGATATGGAAGAACTTGAACTCTAACACAGTGTTGGTGGGATTGTAAAATGGGATAAGCACTATGGAAAATGATATGGTGTGTCCTTCAAAAGTTGGAAACAGAAATACCATTTGATCCAGAAATCCCTCTAGTAGGTATGTTGTTTTTGTTAAGTGCCATCGAGTTGGTTCCAACTTGTAATGACCCTGTATGTTTCCAAGGAGTGGCTGGTGAGCTTGAATTTCCGACCTTGGGATTCACACTCTCCTTGCATTCTAGTTCATTAACCCATAGTGCCACACAGTAGGTATGTATCATACATAAATAAGAGTTGTGACACAAATATATATATTCACACACTATTGTAGCACTATTCACAATGGCAAAAGTTGGAAACACCCTAAATACCCATCAATGGATAAAGGACTAAACAAACTCTGATACTTATACACAGTGGAATATCACACATTGTTAAAGAATAACAATGAATCTGTGAAACACTTCATGATGTAGATGAACCTGGACATTATACTGAGTGAAATTTGCCAATTCCAAAAGGATAAATATAAAAAATCAAGAAAAGGTTATGCTAAGGAAGAAACATTCTTTGAAGGTGACCAGGAGCGGGAGAAGAAAAGGTAATCAATAATTATAGGGTTGTTGTTCAGTGTTGTAGAGTCAGTTCCTACTCATAGTTATCCTGTCTAGGGTTTACAAAGAGTGGCTGGTGAGTTTGAACTGCCAACCATGAGATTCCAACTGACATTGTGGTCCAGTGCTTATCCACAGTACCACACCAGGACCCCAAATTAAAGGGTATATATGTATTAAATTGGATGAGGGGAAAGACAATATACAATAAAAGGGAGGTCAACACAAAATGACTAAGGTGAAAGAAAAAACTGAAACTAGTACAACAAGGATAATACTATATTATAAACTCAATCCTGTAATAACATTAATAGCAATAATCTATGAGTGGATATATGGTAGACATGCAAGCTAAACAAGTATGGGAAGGTAAGTGTGGCTACACCCATGAATATACATACATATGTATTTTTTTTTTTTGGTAAAGTTTATTTTCTATATGTGTATTTATATATGCTACAAATATAACTATGTATATATTTTTCAGAGCTGTCTGTAGAGGTAGCTGGGCATTATCTAGTTTTTCTAGTCTTGAACTGCTCTGAAAAAAGATCCCAATAGAAGGTCCTGGATATAGTGAAAAAACATGTGAAACAAAATTCAAAATAATAAAAAAGTCTATGCTTTCAGTCAAAAGACAAACAGAACTGTAAGGTGAACAGTTGCACCAAGGAGGCCACACTCCTTAGAACCATCAACCATATGAGATCAAAAGGTAGCATTGCCCAGGAATACAGTCACAAAGCAGGATGTGATAGGGTAAGTGGATGAATGGAATTAGGGAACACATGGCGGAAATGGGAAGAGTGCCGTTACATTGTGGGGATTACAATCAATGTCGAAAAACAAAATGTGTATGAATTATTGAATGGAAAATCAATTTCTCTATAAGCTTTCATCCAAGTCACAATAAAAAGTTAAAAACAATAAAAAACAAAACCCCTATGGAGTATGGTTGTACTCTGACCCACATGGGATCACTGTGAGGTGAGGTCAACTTCATGGCAACTGGTTTCCTGTACTACTGATTTACTACATTGATTTTTTTTTCTCAGAAATACTTTCATTGAAAAAATTGTATTTTCTGAATCATGTTGATGAATGCATTTCTTATAATAAGCAGCAGTCCAGAAGAGAGTTTGGAAAGCTAGGATCTGTCAGTGAGTGGTAACAGAGACCGTGATACTTTCTTTTATTTGAATGATATTTGCCATTCAAATGGACTGCTTATTGACTTCTTGGAGTCTAATTCCACTGTTACTTTGTATACAGAGGAACATGTTTGACATGTTGTAGTTGAGAGAGAAAAAACAAAACATGTTAGTAAATATGCAAGAGTAAAAGTAAGACCATCAAACAAGATTTTAAAATGTGAAACTGATGGGGACCGTAGGTGCCTTTCTGGGAAAAATTGCAAGCAGGGAAATAGTGATAAAAATAGTGATAAAGATTAACAGACCTCAAGATGGATGGAAGTCTTCTGACAGCGTAAACTTCCTTGCTGCTGGGGAGATGGTTCATAATGGTGTGACTGGTACCCAAAAGAAATAATGCCCAAAGGCATGTGATGACTTCAGGGGAATAGGCAATATGGATACTCCACTCTTTCATTTAACCAACATTTACTGAGTGTCTGCTCTCCAGCAAGGAGATCTCAAATGGTTGATAGTTCTAAGGAGTGTGGTCTCCTTGGTGCAACTGTTCACCTTATAGGTCTGTCTGTCTGTCTGTCTTTTGACTGAAAGTTGAGTTACAGGGGTGAGTTCAGTTTCAGACTTGAAATATGCCCTGTGTAGACCACAACCTCTGGGGGTGAGGGGTAGGGAGAGGAGAGCTATACCATAGTGAAAGTATGTGATGCTGGTTCACTTAGCATCATTCCAATTTCCAGGAAGGTCTTTCCTATGCCAATGAGGGTATATCTTTATTTACTGAACAGAAAAATGGAAAACAAGAAAAAGTAGTCTTCATTTGTAAATGTCATCTCTTGATGACTTATGGAAGGCATAGTAAGGAAGTCTTGATTGATTCATCCAAACTCCTATCTGTTCCTCTATAAGCAACATTATGTATTTGTAAAATATATGAACAATAAATAGTAGTCATGAGTTATAGTCAAATGCATCAGTTTATACGTGACTTGTATCAATGCTAACTGAGTGCAGGATCTGCCCATATCTCACAGCATGCATTACTCAACAATGCTATGCTAAATTGCCATTTTTGATCTCTTGTCTGCTTATTTGATGTTTGCGTATTTTAAATGAAAGACTTAATTTGTGTTTATCCTGAAGTTATGGGTGACCTTTATGCATGGACAATATGTCTTAGAATGATAGAATAACTCTCTTACACATGTGTATTTGCACACACACACATTCATATCAGAGAAGTGTATTGTGGGACTCCTATGCACACTGTATACACTGAAATGTTTTCATCATGACTGAAGATCCAGAGATTTTATAAGAATAATATACACTATGCTGCATTTAGAGCAGAATATATTTTATGCATGGACAATATGTCTTAGAATGATAGAATGATTCTCTTACACATGTTTATTTGCACACACACACACACATTCATACCAGAGTAGTGTATTGTGGGACTCCTATGTACACACTATATACCCTGAAATGTTTTCATTCTGACTGAAGATCCAGAGATTTTATAAGAATAATATACACTAATTTTTTTCATAATAAAATAACTGTACTTGCAAGAGATGTGTGGAAGCAAATTCCAACTAAGAGAGTCAGAAATTAACATTATAAAGTGGTGCTCAGAAGACTGGATTTTAAGTCTGACAGAATTGAGAGTGGATCCAGACTCAGCTACTTATTAGCTGTCTGGTCTTGAGCAATTTATTAACTGAGCTTCAGTTTCTTTCCTTGAAAACTTGGGATCATAATAATACTCACACATAGGTTGTGAGATAAAGTATACAAAATTCCTGCCTCACAGATAAGCATTATACACAAGACTATTAATTGCTAGGGGAAACTTATATACGTCCAACTTCTAAACTAGTTACAGTTTAATACTGCTTGCTGATTTTTAGTATTTCTCCTTATTTAAGAGGAAGGCAAGAAAAGACACTGAAAAGTTAGTTATGTTTGAAATAAAACTGATTTTCATCTAGCATAGACATTTTGAGGAGAAATTTTTTGAAATAAAGCTGATTTTCATCTAGTATAGACATTTTGAGGAGAAATTTGTCAATTTTAGTATATTTGTTCTGTTGTTCTTATTCACCCTGAATTTTCCTTATACTGTGAATATTACCATTGGCAATGCTCTTGGAATGATGTAAATTCAACCCCTGAATTCAAAGTGTCTTCAATGGTTGTCAGGAAGATGTTGGCATGCTGGGATTCAGTCCATTATGGTTTCAGTAGAATATGCACAACATCTCAGAGAGAAATGAAATATTAAAAAAACTGAAAGAATTAGTATCTTTTTTGTGGGCTTAGAAGACTTTGCAATCTTTCTTCCTTAAGAAATATGTAGCTATTAATTTCAGTTCTTATTTTAAACAGAACATTTACATGCCAATTGCAAGAACTATGTGGAGGGGTGTGGTTGGCTTTAATATATCATTGAGCAATGTGACACGAATTTGAAAATGTCCAAACTAACCATGGATGACCTTTCCAAACTGAAATGCATAGGTGTGGATAACATTTTCTCATTCAATTACTTGATTTTGAAATCTAAATGAAAGCACACACAACATCAAATTAAATCTCTCTTCCCCAGAGTGAATATCCCAATCATTTATAACTCAGCACCTTAAACATCCACTAATCAACAAACATTAACATGTAAATACTTTGTTTTAATAAGCCATAAACCTTAATAAGCACATAGATGAAATTGCTCCTGTTGAAATGATTCATCTACAACCCAAAGTATCAAATAAAGGCTGGAGAGAAATAAAACTGTTAAATTTGATTTTGAAAACATTCATGTGAGTTTGCATAAATCCTCTTTATTTTCTAGTGGATTTTTTTTTTTTTTTCAAGATTTTTTTTTTTTTTTTTTTTTTCCTCCCCCTGCTAGGAGTCTTATGAAACTGAAATGTCAAGTGAGGGTTGCTTTATATCATGTTCTGTCAATCAAAGGAAGGGAGGCTTTATGCATCTGTTGCTAGTATATTGGCACTTTTTGAAGAGTGTTTCGGTGGGAGCGAGAATAAATAAAGATCCTTCAGCCACGTTCTCATTTATGGATGAGGAATCAAAGCAGTCTGAAACTTCATTTTCAGCCTGATACCCTGAAGATTGTTGGCTGATAATTCTGGATGGAACAGCTTATCTTGGAGGATTAGGGAGAACATGGCCTTCCTATTACTTCTGGCTTCAGCCTATTCAGCTGGGTAGACTTTGTCACACAGTATCTGGGCCTTTACATATGTCACTAATCTTATCTATATCTTTTCAGCTCCTTCTGTTGGAACTGTGGTTTCCCGTGCCTAAACCTCCCATTTCTTCATTACACCAGCTGTATAGGCATTAGCCTTTCCTAACAGCCTTTCTGCACCGTGTCATTCAGTAATGACGAGTTCTGCAGACGTGTGCGGCTTTCAACAGCACATTGGGGTTGGATTTTATCCCACATCTTGAGACTCTCACATCAGTTATATTCAGAGCTCCCTACAGTCCCCAAACAAACTCATTTTCCCCCTTTTACCAAATCCTCTTAACAAAATGAAATAATCCTCACAATATATTATCTTTACCACCATTAAAGATAGCATGGAAATATCCCTCGTGTGCCTGGGTGCATGGGCTAGACTGTGAATTCTTTCCCTCACGTACGAGATAGTCATTTACCCACCATACAAATGTTGAACCCCTGTAGTTGTGTGTTGGAGTAGGTTCTGGCTCATAGTCACCCTGTATAGGGTTTCTGAGGAGCAGCTGGTGGGTTTGAACTGCTGACCTTGAGGTTAGCCGTCCAGTGCTTATCCAACAGCACCCCACCAGGACTCCCTAGTGAGTGTAAAACATCGAGAGGCCACAGATGTAACTTTAAAACTGACTTTATCCTCAAGACGTCTACAATCAACTGTAAACGCACACAAAGAACTATGATGCAAGATCAAAATGACACATGCCTAAGAAAGGTACATAAAGTCTCTTTGTTGGCTCTGGAAAAAGGTTCTTTTCTCTTTGAACTTCTGCCCCTGGGTAATTTTGTGGCTTGGCATCTCTCTTCCCCCATCTCTGTTTGCCTGATCTCCTTCTTTTATATTTTGCAAGAGATTGATTCTCATTACTATAACAAAAATCCTCCAATGGGATTATAACCATAGGCATAGAGGTTAGTATATACATATATTTTGGGAGAACACAATTTAACCCATTACAAGGTATGCTGACTGAATGGAACCCAGGACTCCCACATTTTTGTTGTTGTTGAGTGCTGTTGAGTCAGTTCTGACTTAGAGTGACCCTGTGTAGGGTTTCCAAGGAGTGGCTCATGAGTTTGAACCGCTGACCTTGCAGTCTAGGTCTTAACCTACAGCAACACTACCAGTGAACTAACAGTGCCTATGTTGCAATGGTGGAGGAGTGTGTCAGGAAATTTTCTAATATCTACTTCCTGGATATTTTCAAATTGAGGGATATTTTCAAATATGAAAAGAACAAGGCCTGAAGGGATCTGTATCAAACCCTGCTTATTGGATATCAATATCCATTTTCTACTTCATTCTCAAATAGTGTTGCCGTTTAGCTGGGCACCCTTTGCTCTGAATAAGGAAATTTATCAGCTATTCTTGCAGCTGTGTGTGGTTCTATATCTAAGTTCTGGTCATTAGAACTGAAGGAAATCTTTAAAGGAAAAACATGAGCCGCTTCTTCTCTTCTGCCCTTTTGGTGCTTGGAATGTGGTATGAGGGCTGGATCTCTAGCAGCCATTTGGAACAAGAGGATGAAGAATACACCCTAAGGATGATGGAGTGAGAAATTGAAAGAAACTTGGGTTTCTGCATCTGGAGAATGTACACCAGTCCTGCCTTACTTGTCTCCAGCCTGCTTTTACACAAGGAAGAGAAATAAATTTCTGTCTTATTGTAGAGAAAATTTATTTTCCTGGTCTCTGGTACGCATAACCAAGCTAATCTATA
>NW_006408532.1:27656405-27685654 GCF_000296735.1 Chrysochloris asiatica | reverse complement strand
ATGACTCCTGATGTGGAGCTGTCGGATCAGCACTGGACTGTAACCCATAAAGTCTACAGTTCAAATCCATCAGCTGCTCCTCAGAAACCCAACATATATATATTGCAATTAAGTACCATTGAGTTGATTCTGACTCATAGTGACCCTGCATAGGGTTTCCAAGGAGCAGCTGGTGAGCCCTGGTGTGGTACTGTAAGATAAGCATTCGACTATAGGCTTGAATCACAAGGTCAGTGATGGTTCAAACTTACCAGCCACTCCTCCAAAACCCTACACAGGGTCGCTATGAGTTGGAACCGACTTAGCAACACTTAACAGCAGCAACAATATATAGATTAGCTTGGTTATGAGCATCAGAGATCAGGAAAAAATATATATAGTTTATGCTCACTATATAGTTTGTACTCACAACTAAATTCTTGCTGTTATGAGCACTTATGATGTAATGAGGAGTCCTGCTGAGGCACTGGATACTAGCCACAAGGTTGGTAACGAAAACCCACCAGCTGCTGCTCTGGATAAAGATGAGGCTTTCTGCTCCCAGAAAGATTAACAGTCTTGGAAACCTATATGTACAGGGTTGCTGGGAATCAGAATCGACTTGATAACAGTGGATTTGTTTTTTTGGTGTCATAGGAGTTAAAAAGAGACACCAAATACTTAAAGTTGGGGAACAATACAATATAGGATACCAGTTAACACTGAATTTCAAATACATAATAGTCTCAAATATTGCCTGAAATATATTTACACTAAAATAATTTATTTTTTTTCTGAAATTCAGATTTAACCAGGAATTCTGTATTTCTATTTGTTAATATCCATACAACTACAAGGAAGACCAGTTAATATCACTATTCGTCAAATTTGCACTTCAACCAACCACTAAAGCCAGTGATGATGAAATTAAAGAATTCTGAAATTGATCAAAAATGCAATCAGGATGCATTGAAAATTACTGGTGATTGGAATGCAAAAGTTGGAAATGAAGAGGAAGTATCAGTAGCTGGAAAATATGGCCTTGGTGATAGAATGATGCTGGAGATCGCATACCTTATTAATTTCAAATACTTTTATTAGACAGTATAAAATATGACTATACACATGGACCTCACTATATGGAACACATAGGCATCAAGTTAATCATATTTATTGGAAGAGATGATGGAAAAATTCAATATCAGCAGTCAAAATAAGGCCAGTGTCAGACTTTGGAAAAGACCAACAATTGCTCATATGAAAGTTCAGGCTGAAGCTGAAGAAGAGTAAAACAAGTTCATGAGAGCCAAAATATGTCCTTGATAATATCCAACCTGAATTTAGAGACCATCACAAGAAGAGATTTGATGCATTAAACACTAATGACCAGATACCAGAATAGCTGTGGGATGATATCAAGAATATTATACAAGAAGAAAGCAAAAATCATTAAAAACACAAGCAAGAAAGAAAAGACCAAAATGGAGGTCAGAAGAAACTCTGAAACTTGCTTTCCTTGCATAGAGATGCTAAAATGGAAGAAACAAAGACATCAAAGAATTAAACAGAAATTTTCAAAAGGCAGCTTGACAAGACAAAATCAAGTATTATAATGAAATGTGCAAAGACCTGGAGTTAGAAAACCAGAAAGGCAGAACATGCTCAGCATTTCTCAAGTTGAAAGAACTGAAGAAAAAAAAAAAAACCAAGCCTCAACTTGCAATCTTGAAGGATTCTATATGATGCAGAAAACATCAGAGGAAGATGGAAGGTATACTCAGAGTCATTGAACCTAAAAGAAATGGTCAATGTTCAACCATTTCAAGAGGTAGCATATGATCAAGAACCAATGGTATTGAAAGAAGAAGTCCAAGCTAAACTGAAGATATTAGTGAAAAACAAGCCTCCAGGAACTGATGGAATACAAATTGAAATCTTTTAATGAACTAATACAACACTGGAAGCACTCATTCATCTATGCCAAGAAATTTGGAAGACAGCTACTAGGCTAACTTATTGGAAGAGATCCATATTTGTGTCCATTCCCAAGAGAGGTAATCCAATGGAGTGTGGAAATCATTGAACAATATCATTAAGATACATGCAAGTAAAATTTTGCTGAAGATAATTAAAAATGACTGCAACAGTTCATTGACAGGGAACTGCCAGAAGTTCAAGTTGGATTCAGAAGAGGCTGTGGAACTATGGATATCATTGCTGATGTCAGACGGAATTTGTCTGGAAGCAGAGAATACCAGAAAGATGTTGACTTGTTCTTTATTGACTATGCAAATACTTCTGTTTGGATCATGACTAGCTTTGGATAACACTTTGAAGAATGAGTATTCCAGGACACTTGATTGTGCTCCTGAGGAACCTGTACATAGAGCAGGAGGCAGTAATTAAAATAGAACAAGGGGATATTGAATGGTTTAAAATCAGGAAAGGTGTGTGCCGCGATTGTATTCTTTCGCTGTATGTATGCTGAGCAAATAATCCAAAAAGGTGAATTATATGAAGAAGAATGTGGCATCATGATTGAAGGAAGACTCACTAATAAGTTGTGTTATATAGATGCCACATCCTTGCTTGCTGAAAGTGAAGATGACTTAAAATATTTACTGATGAAGATGAAAGACTACAGCCTTCAGTATGGATTGCACCTCAATGTAAAGAAAACAAAACTCCTCACAACTGATCCAATAAATAACATCATGATAAATGGAGAATAGATTGAAGTTGTCCAAGATTTCATTTTGCTGGGATCTGCAATGAACAATCATGAAAACTGCAGTCAAGAAATTAAACAGCATATTGCTCTAGGCAAATCTGCTGCACAATACCTCCTTAAAGGGTTCAATGTCAATTTGAGGATTAAGGTGTGCCTGACACAGCCATGGTATTTTCAATAGCCTCATATGCATTTGAAAGTTGGAATATGAATACAGGAGATGATAAAAGAATTGATACACTTGACCATGGTGCTGGAGAAGAATATTAAAAGTGCCAGAAGAACAAACCAATCTGTGTCGGAAGAAGTAAAGCCAGAAGACTCCTTAGAAGCCAGCATGGTGAGACTTTGTCACTCATACTTCAGACATATTATCTGGAGGGACCAGTCCCTGGAGAAGGACATCATGCTTGATAAAGGAATAAAAAGGAAACCTCCCCCTCCCCCCCCCATGAGATGGATTGGCATCATGACAGCAGCTCTGGGCTCAAGCATAACAATGATTGTGAGGATGGCACAGGACTGGGCAGTGTTTTGTTCTATTATTCATAAGGTCACAATAAGTTGGAAATGACTCAATGGTACCTAAATCATCAGCAACAGTATGTAGCACCATTTGTATGTTATCATTCTCCTTGTATTGGGGTTCTTTTGTTGACCATTATGAGATGCATTGTAGAGAGTCTTCCTGATGGTAAGAGAAGTAAGCAGTTTAGTGCCAGTTTAAGTCAGGATGATATTTGTCTTTAGTTTCCGCCCCTCCCTCTAATTTTCCAGATGTAAACTCCTTGAAGCAAGTCAATTGATGTGAACTGAATTATGAAATAAAAGATTTTATTTTTTGGTTTTGGGATCCCATGGATCAATGTTTGCAGTTGTTTCTGAATGCAAAAGTTGGAAGGTGAATAAGGAAGATCATAGAAGAATTAATGCAGTTGAGTTATGGTGTTGGAGGAGAATGTTGAAAGTACCATGGGCTACCAAAAGAATCAACAGATCTGTGTTGGAAGAAGTGCAGCCAGAGTGCTCCTTGGGGGCCAAGATGGCCAAACTTCACCTCTCATGCTTCAGACATATTGTCAGGAGGGACCAGTCACTGGAGAAGGATATCATGTTTGGTAAGGTGGTGGGTCAGAGAAAAAGAGGAAGACTCCCAGTGAGATGGATTGGCCAAGTGTCAGCATCAATGGGTTCAAGCATGGCAACAGTTGTGAGGTTGGCCAAGGACTGGGCAGTGTTTCCTTCTGTTGTCAGTATGAGTTGATACTGACTTGATGGTACCTAACAACAACAACAACAACAAATGGAGTTCTGGTGTGGCACTGCAAGATAATGTTTCTGGACTGCAAGGTCAGTTTGAACACAAGGTAGGTGGTTCAAACTCACCAATCCCTCCTAGGAAAGCCTATAAAGGGTCACTATGAGTTGGAACCTACTCCACAGAACTTAGTAACAGCAGCAACAGTGTCACTGTAGAATAAGAACTGGACTGCTAACTGCAAGATCAGAGTTAAAAAAACTACGAGTTGCTCCTCAGAAACCCTATACAGCATCGCTGTGAGTTGAGATCCACTGGACAATCCCTAACAACAAGAAGATGTCTCTTTGGAACCTGCCATCCACGCTACTGTCCTGGCAACACACATATCTATCTAAAGGAAAATAAGCCTCAGACCATCACAGCACACTGGTAAACTTTCAGTTCCACGACTGCAGAATCAAGTCCTCCATGGTGATGGAGAGAACCCAACAGGGTGATGTTTCTGCAAAGTGTGAGAATACAATCAGAAGCAGCTTGAATGGTGTGAAAAGACTGTGTGTGTGTGTAGGAATGCATGTATGTGCAGTAACTACACATTTTTCTTTCTGACATAGTTTATTAGAATGCTGTTCTCACAAATAAATGAAGAAGCTCTGGTAGCATCGTGGTTACGAATCGGACTCAGAATCCCAAGGTCAGCAGTTCGAAACTACCAGCTGTTCTGCGGGAGAAAGATGAGGCTTTCTGCTCCTGTAAAGAGTTACAGCCTCGGAAACTCTGTACAGGGTCACTGTGAGTCGGAACCAACTCCACGGCACATAACCACCACCACCAAGACTTCATGCCTAAAAACAGTCTTCTCCTCAAATGGCTCTCTCAGTCTTTCATCTTGTTTGTTTCTCTTTCCTTCAAGTGCTTTCTTTTCAATGTCTATCCCTTCTGCCCCATTCATTCACCATCTATGAGTCTGGCATACTGGGGTGGCTGGTGTGTTGCTGTGATGCTGGAAACGACGTCACCAATCTTTCAAATAACAGCCGAGTTTCAGCAGATCTTCTAGGCTAAAACTGATTAGGAAGATATGCTTTGTGATCTACTTTAGAAAATTAGCCAATGAAAATCCTATGGATCACAACCAAATATTGTCCAGTATAGTGTTGGAAGATGAACCCCCCTAGTTGGAAGCTCACTGTGTAATGGCCACAACAATGTGCTCAAACATACCATTGATCACAAAGAAGGCAGAGAACTGGACTGTGTTTTGTTCTGTTATACAAAGGGTTGCCATGAATTTGAGCTGATTGATGGTACCCACCACCAACAACATTCTTCCTTCTCCCCCACTTGCTTTCAACCCACTCTTCAGTCATGGTGTCTATTACTACAAATAGGAAGGATGTTCTTGCTGGCTTGGGCTACTGCAGTTCCGTGCCCCTTAGTTCTAAATATTTTCGGCTTTTCAGCGTCGGTGACACGGGGGCCTGGCCCTTCTTAGGTATTGTTTGTTGTTGTTATAAGTGCCATTGAGTTGGTTCCAACCCATAGCAACCATGTATAGGGTTTCCAAGGAGCAACTGGTGAGCTTGAACTGATGATCTTGTAGTTCAAATTGACTTTACAATCCAACGCATTAACCCACAGCACCACACCAGGGCAAAGAATACTTTCTAAGAGCCACTTAGGTGAAAGAAGACAGATACCTAAGCCTCTTTATATCCCAGTTCCATTGCCAACATTGCTCACTGTTTTTCTAAGCAAAGCCCCACCTATCAATCAGTACAATTCAGGTAGAGTTGAACTCAAGATGAAACTCCTTTGCTCTCCTTTTCTTAGGTAATAGAAATGAGAAGAAGTGAGAAGAGTGGAAGAAGTAACCAAGAAAGAGTAAGGTGAGTAAAATAAGGAGCTTTAGCCTTGAGGCAAAAAGATGCAAAATGACAGGGGCCAGACTTTCCCCTTCCACTGAATATGCAGTAGTCCCAGGCAGCCTGGGAGAGGAAGGATCAGGCTTTGTTGCTAGGTGAAGGTCATGGTGGTAGTTATGTGCCATGCCGTGGAGTCAGTTCTGACTCATAGTGATCCTATATAGTGTTTCTGAGGCTGGAAATCTATAGAGGAGCAGAAAGCCTCATCTTTCTCCCACAGAACAACTGGTAGCTTTGAACTGCTGTCCTTAGGGTTAGCAGCCTTACTGGTAACCACTATGCTACCAGAGCTAACTTAGTGTTTTCCTAAAGCCACCCTTTCTTCAGTACATGGAACATTCCTCTTTCTTATTTCCACTTCTTCTTCCTTCCCAATTAAGGCTTTCACTGTTTTTTTTCTTTTCCAATAATAAGATTTTTTTAGGCTTTCTATTCAACAAATTATCAATATCTACCGAATTGTAGACATATAACAGACACTTAGGGTACCATGCTAAATAAGATATGGTTCTTGCCCTTGAAATGCTGTTTAGAAATAAGAGTATCATTCTACTAGTGATAGGGTAGGAAAGAGGGGGAAGGCCAGCTTTAGCTTAGGGAGCATTGAGTTTATGTTAATGGTGGGAGAATAAGTTGGAAAAAGAAAGTGATAATGGTTGTACAACATGCAGAATGTAATCTATGGAACTTGATTAATGCATATAGCAATTGTTGAAAAGACATTAACGAGCACTGTCAATATTACATGGTAAGTGATAAGACAGAAGATACTGTCAGGATATAGAAATTGCATCCTACCTCAACCTGACTTGTAGTTCAATATCCCATCAAACACTGCTTACTTCACTGAGGCAGATCTAGTCAGTGGCCTACCCGATCTCCATCACTCCACCTCCATCTTCCTAAGGAAATCCCAGTTTTGTTTGGGCCAATGTAACTAGTCCAAGTGATAAACACTGATCGATCGAAGTAAATCATAGCAACTGCATTTTCCTTTGCAATGCAAAGATTTGGCTTGTGTCCCAGTTATGGCAAAGGGACTTCTGAGAAAGCAATTGCTCCTTCAGATACTCTATGGGAGGAGAGTTTGTTGATGAACAATCTTCCCTATCTTTTATTTTTGGGATGCTGGGCACAGGGGCCATGGCAGCAAGCTTATCACACATAAATAACGGATAGTCACTGTGATGAAGATAGAGGATCAAAATGTGAAAAGAATCTGGATTTCATATAGCATTCTAGAACCTTT
Source organism: Chrysochloris asiatica (assembly GCF_000296735.1). Classification (NCBI taxonomy): domain Eukaryota; kingdom Metazoa; phylum Chordata; class Mammalia; order Afrosoricida; family Chrysochloridae; genus Chrysochloris; species Chrysochloris asiatica. The sequence goes on along the minus strand of NW_006408532.1, from coordinate 27,678,509 downwards.
CAATGGGTCCTGAAAATTCTGCATCCAGATTTCTTGTTAAATATGTTATGTATTTTCTCATATTCCAAACTGACGTGGCTTTTAGGAGCTACCAAATCCAATTTTGCATCATGTGACCCCATGTGACAGAGTAGAACTTTCCTGTTGGGTTTTCTAGCCTGTAATCTTTACAAAAACAGATTACCAGGCCTTTTCCTTGCGGCACCACTAGGCAACCTTTTGGTTAGCAGCTTACTATTGAACTGGTGCACCTTTTAAACCAGTGACAGTGTTTTTTTGGTTCCTTGTAGCCCAAAGCACTTAAAACTAATATAATTTTATAATCAATCCTTTCACTAATGACCTCAGCAATATTGTAAGTCTAAAATTATCCAAATATGTCAGTATAGATTAAATCTGTGCCACTGTATCTGCCTGTTTTTGTATAGTCTAGTGTGGCACTGTAGGATAAGCCTGGGACTGCAACCTACAAGGTTGGTGGTTCAAACCCACTAGCCAATACTCAGAAACCCTATGCAGGGTCACTATGAGTCAGAATTGATTTGATGGCACTTAACAACAGCAACAACAACATGAGCTAAGAAGGATTTTTATATTTCTAAGTGATTGAAATAAAAATCAAAGGAAGAATATTATTTTGTGACATTGTGAAATGGATATGAAACTAATTACAAGTAACAACTTGTATGAATTCTAATTTCAGTGTCCTTGTCGGGGACCCGCCTCGACATTGGGGTTCAGTTCACGAGGAGAGGATACCTGACGGCGACTCATATATATCAAGAATACACAGAAAGAGACAAAGGAGACAAAGAGAGAGACAAAGAGGCACCCCAAAGCCAGGGTGGATACATCACTGATAGGCAGGCTTGGGACTACAGGCATCGTGGCCTCTGCAGGCAGCAACTCACTGCCCCGCAATCTTTACTCCATGCCTCCCAACCAGTTATGCACTGATCTTTACTCCATGCCTGCCAACCAGTAATGCCACCTGGGGAGGCCCGGGCCTCTGCTTTATTCAGGGGAGGAGTTTCACACCAAGCTGGGAGGGACTTAGGCAAGGTACAGCTAACATCAGTACTTTTCCAGACATTCAGGTAACTTTACATAGTACTTCCCTGGTTCGAATCCCAGGCCAGCAACTTGGATTCTCAGGCCCAATTAACATATCTATAGCCCCTGAGCATAGTTGGGGGAAGGTGAGAGATAAAGACAAAAGCTTGGGTGGAGTCCTGCTGCTTTGGCTTCCTGAGCCAGGTCTGCAGGAGGACTCCAGACGCCCAGGTGAATGGGCCGCACCTGGAAAAGGATTAGGGAGGATGGGTTCTTTGTCTATAGAACAAAGAGCTGTGAAGTAGCTAAGACATTTTTAGTTAATCCTTTGGAGAAATGCTTAACCTTACAACCTTCAGTCTCGGCTTTAGGAAAATACCCCATTTATCTGTGGATTGCCAAAGGCTCCAGTGTATTAGTTTAATATATATACCTGAATATTAATATGAAAGCAATTTGCCATTAACTGCCAGTGGCCTCATATGTTACACTCGGCCCTAGCGGGCCTCGAACCTCTGATTAGTCTTACACGGTCTGCAACATGTCCTTAAATAAAGTTTTATTGTAACACAGTCATGCCCATTCATTCATGTATTGTATATGACTGCTCTGTCTACAATAGCAGACTTGAGTATTTGAGACAGAGACCAGATGGGCTACAAAGCCTAGAATATTTACTTTCTGGTCTTTCACAGAAAGGTTTGCTGACCCCTATGCTACCAAATGAATCCCATTCCAATCTGTGAATTCTGCTTTTATCTTAAACATGACTCTTTTCTACATGCCTCTAATCATCCCTTTTCCCCACTGAGATTGTCTTTCTTTTGTTCTCTCTGAAACTTTCAAATTTGTTCATTAATTAATTTTTTTAAACTGAGTTTATAAAATACTCACAAAAACATAAGTTCATTGGATCCTTAAGAAAATTCTGTGAGAAGGTAGGAAGGAGGCGATTAGTATTATTTTAAAGAGAGGAAACTAATACCAGGATACAATCCAGTATAGAGGAGAGGATACTGTCTTTGGACTCCTGGTGTGGCACTGTAGGATAAGCACTGCACTGGACTGCGGACCACGAGGTCAGCGATTCAAACCCACCAACTATGCCTCAGAAACAGGGTAGCAATGAGTTGACATTGGCTCCATGGCACTTAACAACAGCAACAATGTATTTGGAGTTAGACTGATCTGAGTTAACTGTTAAAAACTCCACTCTGTAGTTGTGTAACTTTGGGTAAATCACTTGATTTTTCCTGATTGTCAGACTTTGATTTATCAAGTGTGGATAAAATATGTAACATGCTCCGTTGTCAAATTTATATAGCTGGTGCAAGTTCCCAGCCGTAGAAAGAGCCAAAGCTAAGGTTAGAACCCAGTCGGTAATTTCAATTCATGTACAAATTTACAGCCAGCTCTGAGTCTTAAGAAGATACATACCTATTAAAGATGAATAGGAAAATAGTTTGGAATTTATATTCTTAGCTTCCATACTCAAACAGATTAAGAAGAAAAGTCTGATGATCTACTTTTGAAATCAACCAATGTCCTCATAAACTCTATGGAGCGTAATGATCCAATCTCCAACCAATCTTGCAGGGGTGGGATGGTGCAGGAAGGCACAGGATTGGGCAGTATCCTGTTCATTGTGAATCGGGTTGCATCAGTCAGGGGTAACTTGATGGCAGCTAAGTAAGCAGATAGGAATCTGCTTGCTTGCCTGAAAAATATTAGTGTCTACAGAGAATCAACTCGATGGCAGTGGGTCATCAAGAGAAGAAGAGAAAGGGAGCAGATACGCAAGAGGGAAGACAGAATCCAACATTCTCTGAAATGAATTATACATGCCTCAGGTAAATCAATCAGTGGCCTTCAGTTAGTGAATTTCAAATTGGTGTGTGTGCCAGGACCTCCATAACTTGCAATTCTCTTTCCTTTGTGCTTTTTCTAGTTAAAAATGCAGCCAAACAAAAGACCTGACTCTTTTGCCTAACTCCTTGGCATTGAACCTTTTTTTTTTTTTGTTCCCAACTACCTCCCTGTCAGCCGCTGGCTCCTTCCTAACTCACACATCATGTTTTAAAATTGCATATTTCAATCACCTCTATGTGCTAACTGAAACTGTGTAATGACTGTCTGGAAGGTTTGCACAAGGTTATTAAAAGTTTCTTAACCTGCCACCAACTTCTCTTTTAATATTGTTTGTAGATTTCCTAAAGCACAGGAATAAATTCCCATGACCCTCTTACTCATTAACTTGGAGAGTATGGTAGAAAATCAAAGGTACAAGGCTGTGAGGATATTTGGTCCCTTTTAATAACTCAGGACTATAACACTGAAAAGATAAGGATATCACCACTGTTGATCAAAAAGACAAGAACAGGCAACTATAGTGGCATAAATAAATCATTGCCTCTCAATTCATTTTCCAGTAGTATTTTTTAATTAGGGAGAATTTTAATGTAAAAAAAAAAAGAGAGCGGGAGAGAAAAAATGAAAGCCTCAAAATGTCTTTATAAGAGGAACTTAGTGGTGACAATAGTTATCCCTGGGTGTTGAAGTAGTAGAAAGTTTGGCAGTTCAAAGCTACTCATTGACTCCTCAGAAATCAAGACTGACGATCTCCTTCTGAAGGGACACATGTGATTGTCATGAGTCACAATAAACTTGATGGTAACTAAGACCGTAGAAGAATTGATGCATTTGAGTAGTGGTGTTGGAGAAGAATATTGAAGGTACCATAGACTTCCAGAAGAACTAGCAGGTCTATGTTGGACGAAGTATAGCCACAGTGCTCCTTAGAAGCCAGGATAGCAAGACTTCGCTTCTCAACAATTCAGACATATTATCATGGGTGACCAGTCCCTGGAAAAGGACGTTGTGCTTTGTAAATTGGAGTGTTGTCGAAAAAGAGGAAGACTTTCGAAGAGACGGATTGGCACAGTGGCAGCAGCAATGGGCTCAAGTGTAGCAATGATTGTGAGGTTGGCATAGGACTGGGTAGTGTTCTGTTTTGTTGTGCATAAGGTTGCTATGAGTTGAAAGCAATTAGACAGCATCTAACAACAACAACAGAAGTGACAATAGAATAGGAGGTGATGAGGGACTCATCTTAAAATAGTAGTTGTATAGCAAGCACATAGTTTTTATTTAGATTGTTTCCATTATGTGAAGAAACTAGGAAGAGGTCAATTTGAAAGCAAAAGGACAAGGTTGGTTTCTAAATTCTACCACTGATACGTAGTGAGCACTTGGATATGTCATTTAATTTCTTTGGGATCCAATTTTATCATTTGTAAATTAAAAATAACAGCACCCCAAATAAAAAGATCATTCATCTTTCTTGAAAGAGTTTTAAATAATTTAGTCCTTTCATAAAGATGTTAAACTGTTATTTTTACTTGATCAGTACCACTTGCTGTTGAGTCGATTCTGAATCATGGTGCCTCCATGCGGGTCAATATAAAACTGTGCTCCATAGAGCTTTCTTCAATAATTGATATTTTTGAATGTAGATGTCTAGGCCTTTCTTCCTAGGGGCTCTGGGTGGACTGGAACATCCAATCCCCAACCATTCAGTTAGCAACTGAGCACGTTAACCCTTTGTACCACTATAGATGAAGAATTGAGTTGACGGTATTGGATTTAGTGAATGCTGGAGTCAAGAAACACACTCCTAAGCCTGTGAAACAAGGGAGTGGTAGAGTCTAATGAAATCTCTTAATGTGTGTGGGTCCAACCTGAAATGGCCAAGCTGTTGACCCTTTTTTAGAAGCACCATCCAAGGGCTATGCTGAGAATATAAAAAGAGCAGGTTGGTTAAAAAAAAAAAAAAAAAAGTATCCTGCAAACACATTCATATTTGGGGGAGTGAGGGAAGGAAGGTCTGCGTGTTCTTTTAAACGTGTAACTAATAAAGAATAAATAGAACATGCCTTGTTGGTTTGTTTAGTTTTTGAATCATTCCAGTTCAATTTTCTGTAAAAAACGCTTTCATTTTTAAGTGATCAAAGCAGTCCATGATCCACTCAGGTCAATGGCTGCAACCAGCCAGAACAATGCAAACATACTGAAGCTCCCTGTTTACTAAAGATGTCCGCAGAAGATAATAATGTGCATGTCCCAGGATATTTAAAGAAAAGTAAACATATACAGAGGAAACTAGTTTCAAGACAACGCTGAGGTAGGAGAGCATTTGCAATGTGCAATAGTCACCCTTGTTGTTTTCATTATAATTGTTGGGGGAGGGAGCTGGTGAAATTTATTGTTTTTTGGTTTGTTTTTTGTCCTTCTCTCCTGTGGAATTTCTCTTCCTTTCCCCTAAAGGGCAGTTTACTGCTGAGAAATCTAATTTTCTTTGAATCATAGAAGACTTTCTTGGCTCTTGGAGGAAACGCCTGCATATTAACAGAATGGTCTGACCCCTCACGCATCCATTCGGATGTCACTGGGTCAATAGGACTCAGTCAAGAGGGTTAGCAAGCTACAAAGAGCTTACTTCTAAGCATTTTATTTCACGGTCACACCAAATTCATCGGTTGCTGTAGCTAAACGAGGATAATGGCCGCAGTGTGTGTGCTTGCTGAGTGCAAACAATGCTGCCCTGTGCAGAAAAAAAACGTAAAAGTTAACTTTCAGGAGGCTATATTGTTCAGGATTTTTAATCACACACTTTTAAGCATTTGCAGTTTTGCATTCCCACATTTTTGTTTTTTCAAAGCTATTTAAATTCATACAGAGCCTGTAATCATGGGAAGTTTAGATCTAAAAGGACATTTGGGATTGCTTGGACAATGGATATAAAAGACTAGAATTATCAGTAGCACATAGTAGGTCCTTGGTCACCATTATTGTTATACTTTACTGGTGATAGTGAAGGTTTGGTGTCAACTTGACTAGACCAGGATTCTCAGTGGTTTGGTAGTTGAGATAATGTTATCTTTATGACGAGAGCTAATATAATGTAACTAATTCAATGATGAGATCTGCTATGAGCAGTCCATCAATTGAAAGGAAGTTTCCTTGGAGGTGTGGCATGCTTCCTGTCTAATGGACACTCAGGCAAAGTTTGCTGCTTTCTGCTGGGTCTAGATCCTGCATCTGGCTTATCATCCTGCTCTATTGTCTCCTGACGCTGGGGATTGTCAGCGGCCTGACATTTTATCTGCCTCAGCTCTTTGCCTTGCCACCTCACCTGCTGACTTTGGTTCATCTGACCCATGGACTTGGGACTCGCTTACCTCTACAGCAATGTGAACCATTTGCTTGTTATATACTTCTCTTTGTTTCTCTAGAGAACCCAGTCTAAGGCATTTGGTACTGAAAATGGTTCTAGAGAAACAAAATAATAAGGATGAGTTTTCTAAATTAGTTCTCAAGTCTGACTAATTTTAAAGGCACCAATAACTCTGTCTTAACTCTGTTAAAAGGATGAGCATGTGCTGCTAATCCTTGGTGTGAGGTGACAATATTAACATTCAAAGTACCACTACCAATAGTTCACGTATTGGAGAGAACAAGGCTCTGGGTGGCTGTGTTGTTGGCACGTCTCTAAAATTTTGTCAGGATGTGAATTATAGTGGAACTGGTTGGTTGGTCCTACTTAAAACAGACCAAATGGTAAAGGAGGGAGCCAATCTCAGGGCTAAGGAGTCACAATTCAAGTTCTACAAAAAAGACCTCAAAGTTTCTATTTATGCCCTGAAAAAAAGCCTTATTTCTTGTAGTGGTGGTGCTGGTGTGCTGTGGAGTTGGTTCCGACCCATAACTACCCTGTATAGGGTTTCTGAGACAGTAAACCTTTACTGGAATAGAAAACCTCATCTTTCTCCCACAAAACAGCTGGTAGTTTCAAACTGCTGACCTTGAGGTTAGCAGCCGGATTTGTAACCACTGTGAAGCTACCGGAACTCCTTTATTTCTTGCAGTAGGTGAGCTGCAAACTAAAGCCAGAGTCTGATTGTAAGAGTGGCTGAATTACAATGCCAGCTGAAATTCCAACATCAAATCATATCTGAGGTTAAAGTGAGGCCATTGATTGAGAAGAAATGGGATTCTGAAACTTGGGATGGGGACATATGGGCAAATAATCAGGAAGAAGGTACCCAGAGACTTAGGGAAATTGGCCTGTTAGAGTGGATTTATCAGGTTAGACCCATAGACCCACACATAGTGTACCCAGAGGGCACAGCTTTTACCAAAACAGTGAGGAACAAATTTGTGAAGGGAGTCCCAGTCTCTTCGAAGTCTGCAATGATTCCTATTGTGTAATCATATTTGACTTGCCACCTCTACAACTATATAAGCCATTTCCTTGATACAAACTTTCCTTACGTGTATGTAAGTGAGTTTGAACTGCCGATCTGGTGGATCACATGGACCTTGCAGTGGAGTGCTTAGCCAACAGCACCACACCAGGTTCAAACCGACCTTGCAGTCCAGCACATTAACCTGCAGCGCCACACCAGAGCTCTACTATAGCCTTGTCTCCATCCCCAGTCATTTTGTTAGCCTTGTGGGTTACTGTGATTCTAGAAGCTGTGCCATTGATATTTACATATCAGCAATGTCACCCATTGTGGACATTTCAGCAGAAGTTTTAGAATAAGGCAGATTATGAAGCAAGAACTGGTAATCTACTTCCTAAAGCTAGCCAAGAAAACCTTCTGGATCAAAACAGAACTTACTTGCTTTGGGCACATCATCAGGAGGGATCAATCTCTAGAGGAGAACATCATGTTTGGTGAAGTAGAGAGCCAATAAGGCCAAGGGAGCTCTTCAGTGAGATAGACTGGCACAAGAATCAACAAGATGGACTTTAACATGCCTTCAATCATGCGGATGACGCAGGACTGGGCAATGCTTTATTCTGTTGTATATTGTGTCTCCATGAATCAGAGCAGACTTAATAGCAATTAACAACATCAGCCTCATCTATTTGCTGTAGGAGAAAATGGCGTCTGAGAGAAGAAAGAAGCTGACCAAGGTTACAGACTAATATTTATAACAGAACCATCTGTATCTTTTATGTGACTGTCACATCTTTTGCTATATTTTCCTATGAATTTTTTATTTAGAAAAATTGTTCTCTGTAGATATCATCAAAGAATCACTTTATGAATGAAGTTCCTGGGAAAGATGAGAAAGAGTACTCATCAGTGATTCCCATCAGTTGACCCATGTGAAACCTTGCCACAAGTGTACTCCCTGGAGTGTACTTTGAGAGACAGGAGAAAAGAGTAATTCAGTTCATGAGCTCCAGCTTCAGGTCTGATGCTCTATGCTGCCACTTTCTGCTAATTCTGAAACCTCTGATGAGTTGTCGAACCTGTCTCAGATACCTCCACTATAAAACAGGGAAAATAAAAACTGCATCAGAGGGTTGATGGGAGGATTGAAGAGAGCACACTTAGCTTAGTATGAGGAAGGCTACAAGATGCTAATCAGAAGTACCCAAAACCCATTGCCACTGAATCCATTGCAGCTCATAGTGACCCTGTGTAGGGTTTCTCAGGCTGTACATCTTCACGGGAGCAGAAACTCTTTCTCCCACACAGTGATTGGTGGGTTTGAACTGCTGACCTGTGGTTAACAGTTCAGTGCTTCCCCTACAGCACCATCAGCTGCCACAAATATTAGTCTGACTGTTATTTTAATTATTATTGTTATTAAATTATTATTGTTATTAAAGTGAACCTCTCCAAAGGTCAGATAGGTGCCTTCTCTTCTTGAAACTGGTTCATGGCATTAGCTTACCCCAGCTGTCAAGGTACCCAGTAACCAGTCGGAAATGTTTTCTAATATGACTAAAGCTATTAGACAGATGCAATCAAGAAAAGAATCTGAGTATATGAGCTAACGGGCAGCATGCAAATCTCAAGAATTGGGAGGAATGATTTTATTTAGGGAAGGATTAAGATGACGAGTTTAGCGTTGATCTCTCTATTAGTCAAGAGACTGCTGCACATTAAAAACAAAGCAAAACTATTTATTGTGAATTGAGTGAAGGTTTCAGACAAGATTATCAGTTTTACATTCAACAAATTACAAACTTTGTTTCAGCTCAATGATGAAAAGTTTTTTTGTTTTTTTTTAAAGATGGTTGCGTTGATGATGGTGAAATTTATTGGGCTTCTGTAACGGAGGAATTCAAGCTTTAGGCATACTAGATCTAAGGATATAATTACACTATTAGGAATGGATTCTTTGTCTCCATCTCTCAATTTATTTACCCCCTGTATGTTGTTGTTGTCAGGTGCTGTTGAGTCAGTTCCCGCTCAGCAACCCTATGTACAACAAAAGGAAACACTGCTCAGTCCTGTGCCATCCTCACAATTGTTTAGCCCATTGATGCTGCCATTGTGACATTCCATCTCATTGGAAGTCTTCTCTTTTTCACTGACTTTGCTTTACCAAGCATGATGTCTTTCTCTAGGGACTGATTCCTCCTGATAGAAATAGTTTCCATCTACTCTTTGGCAGCTCAAGCTGACATACTCATTATTGTTGTTAAATGCCATTGAGTCAGTTCCGACTCATAGTGACCCTGTATAGGGTTTCCAAGGAGCAGCTAGTGAGTGAATTGGAACCACCGACCTTGTGGTTCAAACTGATCTTGCAGACCATTGCATTATAACACAGAGCCACATCAGGATTCCAGCATAGTCATAGCTCCAAACTAAAACCAAGCCAAACCAGTTGCCACCAAGTCAATTTCAACTCCTGGTAACCGTCTGTGTTACAGAGTAGAACTGAGTTCCATAGAGTTTTCTTGGCAGTAGTATTTACAGAAGCAGATCAACAGGCCTTCCTTCTGTCCTGCTACTGGATGAATTTGAACTGACAGTAACCTCTAGGTTAGTTGTCTAATGCCAACCATGTGGACCATACAGGGACCAGTCTAGCAAAAATCTAAAAAAAGAGTTTTCTCTTGTTTGTTCAAGAAAAATCCTGAAATTTGTTTTGCTCTGATCCATTCTCTGAGGCCCAGGGGATTTAAGGTTGTCATTGTCCAGGTCTGTGTCTCATGACTGCTCCTTGAACCAGATTTGGATTTGGCCCAAATGGACCAACAATGTAAGTGGAATGGTATCTCAAGAAAACATAGGTCTTGTACTAAGATGCATTCTGAATGGAACAAAAGTAACATGTCCATTCTAGTGTTTAAGATTGAGCAGGTAGACTGGTTAGTGTTTTGTTTCCATTCCTGATCATTTTCCCATTGTTATACAAGTGAACTCTTCAAATTACCTGGCTTAACCTGGTGTGGCACTGTAGGATATCACTGGACAGCTAACCAAAAGGTCGGCAGTTCAAATCTACTAGCTGCTCCTTGGAAACCCCTATACAGGGTTGCGATGAGTCAGAACTGACTCAAAGACACTTAACAACAACAATAGCAGTATCTTAATCTTCCCAATTTTAAGTCCTTCAGCATTTGCTAGTCTAACCATAATCATCTCAACTGCTTGTTAGCATAGCAGACATCCATTGTACGCATTACTTGATAACTTTGATGAGCAGGAATTTGAGGAAAATATACTACTAGGCTGCTGTGAAGAGGGAAGAGCCTTAGCTAGTTAGTTAACTCAGCTAACCATCCATACCTCATGTTTCCTTTTCATTATATGGGGAAACTTCAAAAAGTTGGTGGAAAAATAGAATTAGTAAATAATGGAATGTTTTTGCAAACTTTTTGAAGCCCCCTTGTATATGGCTTTGGAGTTTGATGGAGTATCCTCTGCTTCCAAAAAAAAAAAAAGTAACCTTTACTGCCCAAGTCTAGAATGAATGGAGAGAAAAAGAGACTTAGGATCCCAGCATTTCAACTTTCTTACTAATAGTATATATTGTTAAGGGCCCTAAAGTCAGGTTCAACTCAGAGCAACTCTGTATAGGGTTCCCAAGGAGCAGCTGGTGAGTTTGAACTGCCAACCTTGTGGTTCAAACCAATCTTACAGTCCAGTGCTTTATCCTACAGTGCCACACCAGGACTCCTGAATATATAGGGCTTTCTATAACTTCCTTGAATTGAACTTCGACCTTCAAACTGCAGGTCTTTGTAGGTGGAAGGTCCTGTCCCAATAAACATACCCTATTGTAAAGAACAAGTGGATGCAAATGTATGGTTTCTATAGGCAGGTAAACTGTAAAGAAAAAAAAGAAAGGGCAAGGGACTGAGGTAAGAACTTTACCAAAACTGCTCCTAAACTGAATACTCTCTCTCTAGAGCAGGGTTTCTCAACCTCAGCACTATTAACATTTTAGACTGCATAATTCCTGGGTAGGGTGTTTAGGAATATCCCTGGCACTCACTAGGTGCCAGTAGCATCCCCTTTGCTTCAGTAATGATAGACTTCTCTAGACATGGCCAATTGTCCCCTAGGGGGCAAAATCACCCAGGCTTGAGAAGCATTCCCTACCATACCAGGCCTACCTAGAATAAAAGAGAGAGGCCCAAACTGCCTTGCTCTATTGGACATTCAACTTGGAAGGAAAGAAAAAGTTTGGAACTGACGCACGGTAATGTTATGAAGGAACTCTGGTAGCGTAGTGGTTATGAATCAGGCTGTGAACCGCAAGGTCAGCAGTTCGAAACTACCAGCTGTTCTGCAGGAAAAAGATGAGGCTTTTTGCTTCTGTAAAGATTTACAGCCTCGGAAACCCTGTACAGGGTCGCTATGAGTCGGGATTGACTCCATGTCACATAACCACCAACCACCACCAATGTTATGAAATGATCAAAACAAAATAAAACATGCATGAAAGCAAAATCATCCTCCAAAGAAAGCCAACTATTGAGTGAAGCATCCAGCTGATGTGAAAGGAGAGGAGACGCACAAAAACACCCAAACTTGCAGATAGTATCCATCCGACCTAGCCTCGATGGCTTGATAATCAGAACTCTAGAGGAAGATAAAAAAGAAGACAATTTTTGATAAAGGAAACGAGTGTGAATTACTACAATTTGATGAACTTAACCTATACTCATGGAGGTGGTGGTGGTGGTATGCTGTGGAGTCAGTTCCGACTCATGTGTTGTTGTTGTCAAGTGCCGTCGAGTCGATTCCGACCCATAGTAACCCTGTATAGAGTTTCCAAGAAGCAGCTGGTGAGCTTGAACTGCCGACCTTGTAATTCAAGTGGCTTTGCAGCCTGGCGCATTAACCCACAGCACCACACTTTAAATACTAACAGAGAGGGAAGGAGTCTTCACATCAAGTATCAATGCTTTCCCCTCTATGCGCAGGGTAGATAGGGAAGGGCAACTTAGACACCGGCTACCTAAAATGAAGGGGCGAAAAAGGCAAGAAGTGACTGGCTTAGAAGGTTTCAAGAGGGAGATTAGTTTAAGAGTGTGGGGGAAGATAGAGTCCCTACTGAATAGTTTCCACCTTGTCTAGACAGGTCTCTTGAAAAGAGATGGGGATAAGATTCTTATGATTCAATAGTGAGTAATAATTATCATGACTAATTGCGACTGTCACAATTGTAAAGTTAGAAGTTTTGTAATAAAAAACATTGGGGAGAAGTTAATCTTACAATCTAGAAACAAAGGACCCTAGGGCCATCAAGGGAGAAGAGCACAAGCGGAATGCGGGACCTTATCCAGAGAAGCAACACCAGAGATGGAGGCAGAGATGGGGACATGGAGAGAGGAAGCAGTCTAGGACTCTAGATTCATGGAAAGAGAGGGACTGAGAGGTGGCAGCCAGGAGATAGACTTGCAGAATGTGTCCTTTGGTGGTGTAAATTATTATATATGCCTGAACATTTTGAAGAAGAAAAAAAAAAAAAGAGCTAAAATGAACAGAGATATACTTTTAACTGATGGTACATGGTGGGGATTATAATCATTGTAATGAAAGAAAGTATATGATTTGTTAAATGTAAAACTGATGATCTGCCCTGTAAACTTTCACTCAGTTCACACACACACAAAAAAAAGGAAAGCCAACTATTGATACAAGTATGGAAGAGAAGTATAAGGAAGCATTCAACAAATACTTATTGAGCGCTTGCTGAATGTTTAGTACTTCTTTAGGTCTCAGAGTTGTAATGACTTTAAAAAGAAAAAAAAGAAAGAAAAATGGATTTTTGGATAATAATTAGGCATTTTAAGAAAATAATTGGTGAAATATATATTTGGAAGTGGCTTAAGTAATTAACATAAACAAGAACACATGGAAGCTCCATTTGCCGTTGATGTTAAATGCCATCAAGTAAGTTCTGACTCATACTAACCCTGGATAGGGTTTCCAAAGAGTAGCTGGTGAGTTTGAACCATATTATGGCTAGCAGTCCAGTGCTTATAGCTAGCAGTCCAATGCTTATCCTACAGTGCTATAATAAGACTCCAAACTCTATATGGAAACCAGAAAATTAGATGTATAAAACTCTTAAGAACAAATATTCCAGTCACTGCCAAAATTACTAACTGAGCAAGATCCAGACTTCAAAGTTCAAAACAGCAGTTGATTTGATGTGCAGTTATGTCAACAAAAGGAAAACATATGCTAACATTTCTTAATTCACAAATTTGTGGGTCCTGCAGGTATTCCTCACGAATAGCTTGTCTATTCTAATTACATATAATTATCATTGTATTTTTCTTTCTTTATTATTTAGAGCTGCTATTTTTTCCCTCACCTTTATTCATGTTGCTTTTTAATCAGGGTTCAAAGCATTTCACAAGATCATCTCTGATTAAAACCCAAAATAACTAGCCCAGGAAAAAGTCTTAGATAAAAGAGATTATATAATCCCAGCTGTCAACAATGTATATGTATATATATTAAAGTTACAATTGCACTGAGGTTTACTGTTCCTTGAAATTTTTTGAAGAATATGTCAAACCATGCAAGGGAAAAGACGTTTGTCCTTTTAGGACATTGGTGATATCTTTAGACTTGCTGCCTGAAGGAAAATGAGTGCCTAGGGCTTCCATTGTGATTCCTTTTTAATCTACAAACTCTTGTGTTCTAAATTTTCTCACTATTTGGAATGGATAATACTTCTGTCGAGTTGGTAAAAAAAAAAAAAAAAAAAATTATGTCTCATATTTTCACTGAGGCACTAACTATTCAAAGTGCTTTTGAATCTATTTAGGTTTACAGATATGTAGAAAGGGATATTATTATCTTTATTTTACATAAGCAGATACTGAAGCCGTATGCCTAACTCACATGCATCAATATTCCCACAAGACTAAAACTCTGCTAATTCACTTTTGAATCTTCCAATGTGCTCTAGTCAGAGCTGTCATCGTTACCCAATTGCAGTGATGTTTCAAATCACATGGTTTCATCAGCATATTCTACCAGCACATAATGTTGTTTTTGTTGGTGCTGGTGTTTTGACAGCCACTGATTTTGTCAAATTTCACGGTGTTCTAGCTATAATATGGTGGTAATTAGTATTTCTGAATGTACATTAATAACTTTTTTGAGAATGAAGTAGTAAGTAATTAAATGCTGTAACTAATACTGTTATAATTCAATGTAGAGAGATTTTACAAAATAATTTTCTATAGAATCCAAGTATTCATATAATGTAAGACATTTAAGCAATTGATACAACTCAATGGCATTTAACAATAACAACAAAAACAATCTACAATCATATTTTTCCTGTGTGAAAAAAGAAAAAGAAACAAAAATATCAAAATGTAAAGCTATTGCTTCTCAACATAACATGCATCTAGGTCTATACGCTTCTGAAGGGTGTGTGTTCATCTTTCTAACTCCTACTGGAAGAATTCTGCAGTTTTGGCACCCTTGAGGAACACAAATTGTACTCTTTTTCATTGAAGAACCAGCAGGTGCATTTTTGTGATGTGAAACAATTTCTAGGTATAATTTCCTGGTCTTTTTCTCATTAATACAGTTATCAATTCTCTTAAAGCTTCTTCAAAATAAGCTTCTGTGCTCATCCTTTGTCCTTAGAAAAGAATCTATTAAGATGACCACTTTGAGGTTCCAAAAGCAATTGTCATAACCAGAGCTGACCTCTCTGCCTTTAAATTAACTGGCTCAGCAGATCCCCTTGGAAGCTACTGTTTTCAGTGGAGTTTTTTTTTGGAAGGCACCCTAATTAGATTAAGAAAAGTACATTGCTAAGAGGACTTAGCTGTAACCATCTGCTGATTACAGCTACATGTTTAAACACTTAAAAACAAACAAAACCATGAAAGTCCAAGCTAGAATGCTAGTTACAATACTTTTGGACTTTGTATTTGCCAAAGATATTTTTATATCCTGGTAAAGCAGTTGAAAAGGAAAGATGGAAAAAATGTACCCAAGACCCTAAAAATATGTATATATACTTTTTTGCTTCGTTTGAAGTCAAATTGCCAGTCCCTTTTTCCAACATGTGTCTGAATGGATTTGAACCAATCTTTTGGTTATTAGTCAAGCACTTATCTGCTTGCATCTACCCAGAGATTTCTTTGACTTTCAAATATCATTTTGTACTATTTTTGGGAATTTATCCTCAGGAAATTATTCTATATATGGAATATCTATGTGCATAAAGATGTTAAACTTTTTATCATAATGAAAAATTTCTTACAGCATAGCTGTAATTTTAGGTAATTTTTTTTGTAATTGTTTTCCAAAGTGTTGTCTGGAGAATACCAATCTTGTACAATGCTCCATAGTTAAAATTGTTCTATCTGTATGTTAAGAACTGGACTATGAACCACTCCTGGTGTGGCGTTGTAGGATCAACACTGGACTGCAAACCATAAGGTGGACAGTTCAAACTCACCAGCTGCTCCTTGGAAAACCTATACAGAGTTGCTGTGAGTCGGAACTGACACGAAGGCACTTATCAATAATAACATGAACCACATGGTAGCTGTTACAGCCCATCAGCTACTCTGCGGGAGAAAGATGAGGCTTTCTGTTCCCACAAAGATTTCAAACCTCAGAAACCCTGTTCAGGTTTATTATGCATCAGAATCAACTTGACAGCACTTAACAACAACAAAACCCTGTTTAATTACATTTGAGAAATGAACACATTAAGTTCCTTTTCTGGAGTTTCACATAATATGTTGTTGTTGTTAGGTGCCGCCGAGTTGATTCTGATTCACAGCAACCTTATACACAACAGAACGAAACACTGCCCAGGCCTGAGCTAGTCTCAAAATTGTTGCTACATTTGAACCCCTTGCTGTTGCCACTGTGCCAATCTATCTTATTGGGAAACTTACTCTTTTTCATTTACCCTCTACTCAAGCAAGCATGATATTCTTCTCTAGGGACTGGTCCCTACTGCTAATAATGCCCAAAGTATGAGAGACAGCCTCACCATCTTGGCTTCTAAGGAGTATTCTGGCTGTACTTCTTCCAACACAGATTTGTTTATTCTTCTGACAGTCCATGATACTTTTAATATTTTTCTCCAACACCATAACTCAAATACATCACTATTCCTTCAGTCTTCCTTATTCATTGTCCAACTTTCACATGCCTGAGAGGTGATTGAAAATACCATGGCTTGGAACAGTCACACCTTAGACATCAAACTGGTATCTTTGCTTTTGATTTTCTTGTTCAGCAGATTTTCCTAAAGCAATACGTCATTTGATTTCTTGACAGCTGCTTCCATGAGTGTTGGTGGTGGATCCAAACAAAATGAACTCTTTAAAGTGTTCAAGAACAAAAATGTCAGTTTGAATACTAAGATGTGTCTGATCCACACCATGGTATTTCCAATTGTCCCATATACGTGTGAAAGTTGGACAATGAATAAGGAAGACCATAGAAGAATGGATGCATTTGAGCTACGGTGTTGGAGAAGAACATTGAAAGTACCATGGATTGCCAGAAGAACAAACAAATCTGTGTTGGAATAAGTACAACCAGAACATTCCTTAGAAGCCAGGATGCTAAGACTTCATCTCTCATACTTCGGACATATTATCTGGAGGAACCAGTCCCTGGAGAAGGAAATCATGCTTGATAAAGTGGAGGATCAGAGATAAAAAGGAAACCCCCCTATGAGATGGATTGGCACTGTGACAGCAGCAATGGGCTCAAGCATGACAGTAATTGTGAGGCTGGCTCAGGACGGGGCAGTGTTTCATTCTGTTGTGTCTAAGATCGTTATGAGTTGGAACTGACTTCGAAACACTTAACAACAACAACAAAAAGTTGAACTGAATAGTATTTTATAATGCCTGTCAAGAAGTGTTTATTTTATTCTTTCTTTTCTCTATATCCTTCCCCCCGCCCCCGTCTCTTCTTTGTCCATCTTTCCTCCACTTCATTCAGTATCACAAGTGTTTCTTACTAAATGCCCTCGCCATAGCATTCCCATCAAGACCTACTTGACTATACTTAGCCTGTTTCTTGGAAATGTGTGGCCTTTGTTTTAGCTTTGCTCGTGCATAGTACTTATGATACAAAGAAACAGGAACTAAGATGTTTGTTTTTTCTAAGTGAGAGAAAATAAAATAAGAAGACAATCCAAAGGAAGCCATAGTTGAGATCACCAATAGATAAACATTTCACAAGAGAAATGATAACCACTATTATGAGAAACAAATGTAGCTTTTTTTTTTTTTTTTGGCCATAGAACTTTAAAACAATCTCTGAAAACATCCCATTATCCCTCAGCTAGCAGACACACATCTTCCAATATTTGACAAATACCATCTTGAATCTTTCTTAGTGCAGGTGGTGCTTACTATGACATGCTGTTACTCTCTTCTCAGTTAAAGTTGCATTTCCTTTTCAAATTCCTTTTACACAGCAGAAGAAAACTTTAGCAGATGGATTAGGGTAAAGGAAGTGGTACACAATGAATCACATTTGGAACCCTAGCATTCAGATCAATATATACATATATATAGGCCTCTTCTTTGTCTCTGTTCAGTGAATTTGAGTGTTTAGGAGACCCAAGAGGCTATACTCTTGCTATGTGCTGAGAAAACTTCTCAATACATTGGTGCCTTTCTTTCCTTCAGGCTGACTTCTTTATATCCCCTGGCATTGTGCCAGGAACACACTAGAGCCATCTAGCCCAAGCCCTCTGTGCACTTCCAGAATTCTCATCTTCTAGGACTCTCTAGGAAATTCTCCAATGAAGGGGGCATTATTTCTCCTTTTTTCATACACATGAAAACTGGTGAGTTAGGGTGATGTAGCCAAAGTCATAAACCACACCAGTAGTCTAAAATCAAGTTCCACAATGGAAATTATTGATTCAGCTAAATTTAATTACACCAAAGCACACTGTTAATTTGTTTTTTTCCAAAGATTTGCTGCATGCTGTTAGTGCTTATTTTTAGTTCCAATTCAACCCCAAGTTAAGTGAGCTAGACACTAATAAAACAAATGACCAAATTTTCAGTCACCTCACCAACTATATAAATAT
Source organism: Chrysochloris asiatica (assembly GCF_000296735.1). Taxonomy (NCBI): domain Eukaryota; kingdom Metazoa; phylum Chordata; class Mammalia; order Afrosoricida; family Chrysochloridae; genus Chrysochloris; species Chrysochloris asiatica. Next base: position 27,660,077 of record NW_006408532.1, on the reverse strand, counting down.
CTATCATCCAGCTCCCTGGTTGGAATTTTGTCATATTAGATTTCATCATGAGATGAGATTATCATTACCAAAACTGATATGAGGCCTAACTTTGCATTTTTAGTGTTAATAGAACTAACTTTTTGGTGGGAACAGTAAGTTAATGGTTCAATTTATAGACTCCCATAGCTTTTGAAGTCAACCAGTGGAATGGTGTTTTTGAGCATCTACTGTTTGCAATGGAGTCCTGGTGTGGCACTCACTTTAGGATAAGTATTAGGCTGCTAACCACAAACTTGGTGGTTCAAACCCACCAGCAGCAACTTGGAAACACTATTCATGGTTGTTATGAGTCAGAACTGACTTGATCACTTAACAACAACAATAGTTTGTAATACACATACTTTGTTCTTAATCCAACCAAGATTGTATTGGGGAAAAAAGAGCAGAAGCGTATTTTTAATGACGGAGAATAAAAAATCACAACAGTTGGCAATAGATTGGTGAACTAGATTCAGTTCTGTATTTTTTAAGTTAATAGATGAATTCTGTTATCTTCTTTCCTTGATAGCACTTTCACATAAAAATTTTGCAGCAACAAAGAGTTTACCATCATCTTTCAGCATTTTGTAACAAGGTTTCTTAGAATTTTTGAGTATGATTTTCATCAAACTATAACACATATAACAATTTCCATGATATGTTTATCTCTGGGACTCTGTAAGTGAGGAGTGAGGGAGAATTTTGTCAGTTTCTTTGTTTCAGGAGTTACCAAGCATCCAGTCATGGCCATGATGGTGCACATGAGGAGAGTATTCACAATAACTAATAGTTTAGAAGAAACAACCTTCATTTCATAGTAGATACAGTTGTGAGAAAGCTATGACTTGCAGGGTCAGTGGTACAGCTGAAGGTACTTCTTGCTGCATATGGTACCAATAATGAAAAGAAAGACTGAAATGCATCAGGAAATCAAGTTTTTGAATCACTATTTAAAAAGTTTTGGAGGTAGGGGTAGAGTTATGAGGACCTGAGGTGTCACTGTAGGATAAAGCTGGACTGCAAGATTGGGTTGAATCACAAGGTCGGCAGTTCAAACTTACCAGCAACTCCTTGGAAACCCTACACATGGTCACTATGAGTAAGAAACAACTCGATGGCACTTAACAACAATAATGGTACAGTGGAAAGTCCCCCATTGTGCAAATGATGAAAGCTCTTGGTTGTTAATTGAAAGGTTGGAGTTATAAGTTCACTGACAGGCACTGTGGAAGGCCTGGTGATGTGCTTCTGAAACATCCGCCATTGAGAAATCTATGGAGCAATGCTCTGTCACACATATGGGGTCACCTTGAGTCTTATCAACTAAATGACAACTGGTTCCCGGATGCTGTAGTTGCAGGTAAAATAACAACAACAGAAAACCTGCAGTAGCATCCTGCGGCCAAATAATTTATAGAGCTTTTCTGAAGCTTAGGTAAAGCATAACAATACTGTCCTCATATACAAACCTATCCACCTACTGTGGTTGAATTGATTCCATCTGACTGTATATGACAGATTCGAACTGTTCCATCAGTTTTCCAGACTGTAAATACATACGGGAGCAGAGAGCCTCATCTTTCTCCCTCAGAGCAGCTGGTGAATTTGAACTGCCAACTTAGTTGTTAGCAGTCCCACAGCACCATCAAGTCTCCTTCCTCATATCCAAGGAGGAGATGACAGAATCAATCAAGCCCTGGCTTTCAGCATTTGTGATTTCAATGACATAAATACTCCCATCATGACTGATTTCAAGCAGCCAACGTGAAGAAATTGAATGCTGAATTGGGAAGAGGTATGAAGTAGCACTCCATTATATTACTCAGTATTTTCAGTGTGGATTCCTAATGTGGCGCTGTAGGATCAGCACTGGATTGCGAACCACAAGGTCACCAGTTCAAACCCACCACTTGCTCCTCAGAAACCTTACCAAGAATTGCTCTGAGTCAGAACTAATTCTATAACAATTAACAACAATCAGAATTTTCAGTACATAGACACAATAGGCACGAATAACCTCAAAAACATAAGTAATAGTAAAATATTAAAAATGTAATGAATTTTGAGCATTGCCTTTATTTTTAATATAATTTAATTAAAAGTTTCTGTAATTTGATTTTTAACAATGGTTGTGCTTATTAGCCAGCTGATAAAATCCCTGAAAAACTAACAATTTGGCTGCAACACTGCACTGGTTCTGGGCAACCACGAATCCGCTTTTTTGCCTGGGGAAATAGTGTCACCAGGAACATCCTTGCTGCTTGCTCAGAAACTCTGCGTCTTAGGTGTGCTTCACACGTGCTAATACTTACACAGTCAGCTTTTCCATTTAATGACAACAATCCTAATAATTCCCTCTGGCTGTACTTAAAATGTAAGGTGTGCTGTACTCTACCTAGATGTCAACAGCCAATGATTTATGATGGGATTAGGAGTGATCTTGGAGAAAGGTTCCTTGTTAATGATGATCATGAAGATCACACACAATGATCTCACTAGGTGAATATCACCCAGTTTGATAATTCACAGTGTTACCGCCCCTCCCTTACCTTCATGGATTTCCTTGTTACCATACAGAATCCTTGTTACTGTTGGTGTTAAATGATGTCCAATCGGCTCTGACTCATAGCACCCCTGTATAGGATTTCTGAGGAGCGGCTGGTGAATTTAAACCATTGATCTTGCAATTCAAACTGACCTTGTATTCCAGTGTTTATCTTACAGCACCAGTCCTTAGTAATGCTTATGATTAATTTTAACCATAGAATAATAAAACATGATAAATATAGTTGCAAATTTCTTAGGTATAATATCTCTGAGATTATATGTAATGTTTCTTAGATCATATGAATGTTGTAGTTGTTGTTAAGTGCCATGTATAGTGTATAATTACCACTTGTCTGTCAGTTTGTCATACTGTGGTGGCTTGTGAGTTGCTGTGGTTCTGAAAGCTATGCCACTGGTATTTGAAATACTAGCAGGGTCACCCATGGTGGACAGGTTTCAAATGAGCTTCCAGACAAAGACAGACTAGGAAGAAGGAGTAACAAACTACTTCCAAGTATTTAGTAACTGAAAACCTTATGAATAGCAGAGAAACACTGTCAGATATAGTGCCAGAAAATGAGCCCCTCAGGTTGGAAGGCACTCAAAATGCCACTGGGGAAGAGCAGCTTCCTCAAAGTAGAGTTGGCCGTGATGATGCAAATGGAGTAAAGCCCATGGGAGAAAAGCCCACAGGACCTTCATTTGCTGATGGGGCAAAAAGAAGAGAAACAGCTGTAAACATCCATTGAAAATCAGAACATGGAGTGTACAAAATATGAATCTGGGAAAATTGGAATTGTAAAAAATGAAATGGAATGCATAAACATCGATAGCTTAGGCATTAGTAAACTGAAATGGACTGGTAATGGCCATTTTGAATCTGACAACCACATAGTTTACTATGCTGAGAATGACAAATTAAAGAGGAATGGTGTTGCATTCATTGTCAAAAAGAACATATCCAGGTCAGTCATGAGGTACAACGCTGTCTGTGATAGGATAATATCTATGCGCCTACAGGGAAGCCCAGTTAATACCACTATTATTCAAATTTATGCACCAACCACTAAAGCCAGTGATGATGAAATAGAAGAATTCTACCAA
>NW_006408532.1:27651686-27654881 GCF_000296735.1 Chrysochloris asiatica | reverse complement strand
GTTTCTGAGGAGTGGTTGGTGGGAATAAACCTCCAACGCTGATAGCAGCCCAGTGCTTATCCTACAGAGCCACACCAGTACTCCAGATTATATAAACTTGTTGTCGTTGTTAAGTACTGTGGAGTTGGTTCTGACTCACAGCGACCCTGCACAGGGTTTCCGAGGCTGCAAATCTTTACGTGAGCAGAATGCCTCGTCTTCCTCCCGTGGAACAGCTGGTAGTTTCGAACTGCCGACCTTGAGGTTAGTAGCCCGATTCGTAACCACTATGCTACCAGAGCTCCTTAGATTATATAAATAGTAGCAACAAAATTGTTTTGTGTAATCTTTCTACATTGAATTATAACATTATTAGTTACCAAATTTCTAGTAACTGAGTGGAAGCTTTTTAAAAAAAATTATCTCTTTTTCCTTTAATTACTATTTCATTCTCAAAGAAGGTATTGACACAAGCTCACAAATACCAATTACCAATTGCTTTGATTAACTATACTAGTATCATGAAACCATGATATGCAGCTAGAATAGAAAATTTGACAAAATCAGTGACTATAAAAACACTAACAGCGATGAAAACAACAGCACGTGCGTGTTTCATGTACAGAATGAAATCACATGATTTGAAGCATCATTATAATTGGGTAATAATGACAGCTGTGACCCACACACATTAGAAGGTCCCCATAATAAATTAGCATGGTTTCAATCTTGTAGGTATAATGATGCATGCAAACTGGCCTTACAAAAATATTTTTCTTGCTATAAAAACCCACAGGGATATTTTTATAAAAAAGAATACAGTTCTGTTGAAACGCTACACCAAAATCATATGGTGTCACCCAGTCTCGAAGTGCTATCTAGTGTGGTCTGTACCATCATAGTGACTCCAGTGAGCACACACACTATAGAAAGAATCATTGTGGACAAATGAAAGGGTTCCCAGTTAACCCAGTATGGTGTGAAGCAAAGTCAAGGAGCATTTCTTCTGCTCGCGGCAGCTCCACTTTTTTTTTCTTTCTTTCAGTTACCATGGAGTCAATTCTGACTCGTGGTGATCTCATGTGTGTCATAGTCAAACTATGCTCCATACGATTTCAATAACTGAATTTTTTAAATTTCAGAAATAGCTTGCCAGGCTTTTTTTCTGAGGTGCCTCTGGGTAGACTCAAACTTCCTACCGTTGGTTAACAGCCAAAGGCATTAACCATGTTCACTACCCGGGGGTCTCCTGAAGTTCTATCTAGGGGCTTCCTAGTTCCCATTTTCTAATAATAATAATAATAAAAATCATTAGAATATTTTAACAAAAACCCTAGCAACTGAAGAGTTCTATGGAAGCAGCAGATGACAAAGGCATTACAGTACCATGTCATGAAGACTGTTAAAGAAATCCAGCCTCTGGTGATCATGTGTATATTCATTCTGTGTAAATGATTAAATTAAAAAAGAAAAAAATAACATACAATGAATCATGGTAGCAAGCCCAGACTTGTTTTGATTAACTATACTAGTATCATGAAACCGAAAAGAGGAATCACTGAAACATTTAGCTCCAAATGTAAATCTTCTTGAACTCTGAAACACACACACACACACACAAAAGAAAACATGTTAGGCAATGAGAGGTGGTGTATAAGACAGTCATCTTTCATATAATAAAAGTGGAGGCCGTTGTAAAGACAAGGGAATGTTCAAAAGTTGTTATGCTGTGTTTGGCAAGAAGAAATCATTTTAAAAATGTCAATCATGATAATCCAACATATTTTTAATCTAAAGGTCAATAGAAGCAGTTATGCCAAATATGAAAGTAAGCAGTTATAAGATGGTTTCAAGTGTTAATACAGTACCATAATGTGTCTTGGAGAATTAATCTCAGCTCTAAATTGAAGAGCATGGATTGATCAAGGTGGAAGAATGTTTTATTAAAAATGTACTGAAATAGCTGGTGACACTGACATTCCATCAAAACGGCTCTATGGAGTTCTTATAATTCAGATGTTGCTTAGGGACGACTGTGAGATATCATGTGTGGTGTAGTGGTTTTTCTCTTGGGCTTAGGACTTTATCTGCTGGTGCCAGTGTCTAAAGAATAAAAACCCTTTGCTTATAATAGCCTATGAGCCATCTTCTAAAAAGCAAGAGAAACATATGCCTATAAGACACCAAATCAGTGTCCGGTGTAGAATGGCCAGCCGTCTACTAACACAGAGAACCATTCTAATCCCTGCATTGCTTCCATTTTTTTCATTGAACATCTTTCACGTGTACTTCAAATATGCCTCAGTCATGTTGTACACTTATGTATTAAAAAGATTCCATAAGAGAAAAGTAAAATCATATTCTGCCATTAAAACTTATGGGAACATGTATGTGCTCTTCCTCATAGAGAAATCAGTTGCTACATTGGCAGTATTGGACTCTCATCTCATGCATTTCGTATGTTCAGTTTAAATGTACGAGAAGTTTTAGAAGTCTATAGAAATGGTATCAAAGAAAATCTAAAAGAGATCTGAGCCATGTAAAAAAACCACTGGATGCATTTTCAGTTTCATGATAAAGCTCTTTCCAGAGTTATTAGATTTCATAATTCAATCTATATTATCATGAGAGGAGGTCCAGACCAATAATCATTATGTTGTTGTTAAGTGCCATCGAGTCGGTTCTGAATCATAGGGACCATGCATAGGGTTTCCAAGGAGCGGCTGGTGAGCTTGAACCACCGACCTTGCAGTTCAAATCGACCTTGAGGTCCAGTGCATTAACTAGCAGTGCCACACCAGGACTCCTTTATCATTGTAGTAATAATTGTATATACAAACATTCAGAAGCTTGCTCTGACTGGTTATAGATACTACCTTCTCTTAATCCTCATAAATATAACCAATCATTTGCTTCTGTTGCCATATTAATTAAATCCACTTCTAAATTTATAGATGGTGGTGGTGGTTACTATGAAAATATGAGCTTTGTTGGAGCAGTGGTTAAGCTCTTGGCTGATAACCTAAAAGTTGTTGGTTTGAATTTACCAGCTGCACTGCAGGTGAAAGAGAGGGAAACCTTGAAAATTAAAGCTTTGAAAACCCTATGGGTCAGATCTTCTCTGTCCTACAGGGTTGCTATGGTCAGAATTGACTCAAGGGCAATTTTTAATTTATGTGCACGTGTTTTTGTTTTTTGTTTTTTAGTACAAATTGT
>NW_006408532.1:27612360-27651583 GCF_000296735.1 Chrysochloris asiatica | reverse complement strand
ATATATATATATATATAAAATGAGTCCTGGTATGGAGCTATAGAATAAACACTGTACTGCTAACCACAAGGTTGGTGGTTCAAACTCACCAACTGCTCCTCAGAAACCCTATACCAGGTTGCTATGAGTCAGAAGCAACTCAATTGCACTTAACAACAACATATATATGAATAAGGGGACTTAAAAAAGTTTGTGGAAAAATTTCATTATCTTATAATACCATGAATTTTTATAGTTCCCTCATTGTTTACTGTGGAATTAATTCAGACTTCCAGCCATAGGAGTAGAACTGACTCCTAGAGTTTCCTCGGCTGTAATTTTCTAGGAGCAGAACTCTTGGTCTTTTCTCCCGGCGGAGTTTCCAACTGTCAAGCTTTCAGTTAGTAGCCAAGCACTTAACAACTGTTTCACCAGGACTTCTTCATGTATATATGAGTTTGTGTATATGTATATATGGAGTCCTGGTGTGGCACTGTGGGTTAATGTGCTGGACTGCAAGGTTGGTTTGACTGCAAGATCAGTGGTTCAAGCTCATCAGCTGTTCCTTGGAAACTCTATACAGGGTCACTATGAGCCACAACCAACTTGATGGCACTTAATATATACATATGAGGACACTTCAAAAAGCTTGTGGAAAAATAGAATTGAAGAATAATGAAATGTATATGAAGGAGCTTAAAAAAGTTAATAGGAACACTCCATTATCTTTTTATTTATTTTTATTTTTTTAACTTTTCATTGTGAATTGGGTGAAGATTTACAGAACAGATCATCAGTTTAACATGGAACAAGCCTTACACATCTTGTTTGAATTCAATTGCAGTCCCCTCAATGTAACTTCAATTTGGATCATGAATTTAATTTGATATAACTTTTCTATCCAAAGTTTTATGGTTGTTACTGTTGTTAAGTGCCATTGAGTCAGTTCTGATTCACAGCGACCCTGTATAGGTTTTATAAGGAGCGGCTGGTAGGTTTGAATCACCAAACTTTCAGTTAGCAGTCCAGTGCTTATTTTACAATATCACACCAGGACGCCAATCTTCTTAACTCCCATGAAATGATTGCATGAGATCATGCAAATAGGGTGCACAGGACTCTGACACTAGGATTGGTTAGTTTTGCCATCCCACTAGGCTTAAAAGAGCCATGTCAGAGGCAGGAAGAGATGCTCCCAGGACCATCAACAGAGAAGAGCCCTGAGAAGAGCATGAAGTTCCCACCTAGAAAAGCAGCACCTGCAGAAGCAGAGGTGTGGAGAGAGCAGCTGCTGGTTCCCCAGCCTATGGACTGAGTTAAGCTTAATGCCTATAGGCAGGAGGCTGGTTTGCAGAACATGCCCTTTGGACACATACAGACTGGCTAAAGGAGATTTATAACACTTGTCCCAGCCGGGTTGAAGGCTGAAGACATGCTCGAGCTGTACAGTGCAGCTGAGAGGAAGTGATCCTGACTGGAGAACTGCTGCATCCTGAGTTGTTTATGATCCTGAATTGTACTGTTTATTTCCTTAATAAACCCCATAATCATGAACATTGTATCTGAATTCTGGGTGGCTATTACAATGGTTTCTCAAGCCCAGCAGATAAGTAAGGATGCTATGGGAGGGGAGGTTGGTGTCAGAAAAGGGTAAAGAAAGTTGAAGGTTGGAGGCATGTGTGATCTCTGCTTCATAGGAATTGGTCTTGGGCTGATTTTGAGTTTGATTCTCCTTCCCCAATGTGAAGCGAGAGGAAATCAGACATGGCCTCCATGCTAGTTTTTCTCATCACTGATTTCAAATTCTTCCCTGTGTTTCCTGTTCTGCTTTTTCATTCCTAACCCTTCTGAACTTTGTCCCTGAGTAAATGCTGCCCTTTCAATCTCAAGTGGTTTATTACTTTAAGATGTGTGTGCTTACCTAGTGTTATTGTTCCTCTTATAGACCTGTCTATTATTTGACTGAAAACTGCACAGGTGTGAGTTCATGTCTAGATCTGAAGAATGACTTAGGGCCAGAGTTTTGGGGGCTCCACCAGTCCCTATCTGACTTTTTGAAGCCTCCTCATACATTTGCATGTGAAGGAAAGGCAACAAGTATTGCTACAAAATCATAGAAATCTATATTAAACCCAAATATCAAAATGTGAACTACTGTTTCTTGACATATCCTCCCTCTAGGTCCGTAGAGTTCTGAAGCTGGTGCTTCTCTAGCCCTTCCATGAAGAATTCTGTGCTCTTGGATTTATACCATGTCAAAATGGCAGTTTTGTCATCCTCGAGGTGACAAAAACTCAGATCATATTCTTTCTAAATGTTATTTAACATCTGAGAATACAAAGAAGTTTGAAGAGGCAAGACCAGGGCTGTAGAGTGGATGATGTAGGGTTTCCTACTGGAATTCTCTTAGGACATCCCTTGCTACCTTCAAAGAATGAGTAGCTATATTGTCCTTTTGGGAAAAAACAACAACAACAAAACTCTTGGTGCAAATTTCCGGGCCTTTTTCTCACTGTGATAGTTATGGCTTTGTGTCAACTGCCTGGGTCAGAACTCTCAGTGGTTTGGCAGTTGAGATGTAATTATCCCTAAGATGAGATTGAATATAATGCAACAAACTCCATGATGAGGTCTGCTATTAGCAGCCAACCAATTGAAAGGAAGTCTCCTTGGAGGTGTGGCCTGCTTCCAATATATTATATACTCAGGCAAAGTTTGCTTGCTCTCATTGGCTTTAGATCTTTCATCTGGTTCATCCTTTGACTTCCAGTTCTTTGAGCTTGAGCCACCATCCTGGGAGTCATCAGCAGTCTATCTTCCTACCTGGCAGACCTGCATGCCTGCCTACATGCTGTCGGACCTCCTTATTTTGGTTCATCAGCTCTTGCAGCTATGTGGGTCAGAAGTCTGGTATGAAAGTCACTGACTTGGGACTCTCCCACCTCTCCAATTTTTTGAGCCATTTCCTTGATATAAAACTCTCTTTATATATACATGAACTTCACTGGTTTTCTTCTCTAGAGATCCCAGCCTAAGACACTCATCAATACAGTTTTCAATTTTCTTTAAACTTCTTTGTAAGTGTTCCTGTTGTGGTGGTGTGCTGTTGAGTCAGTTCTGACTCATAGTGACCCTGTATAGAGTTTCCAAGGAGCAGCTGGTGGGTTTGACCTGTCGATCTTGTGGTGAGCAATCCAGTGCTGATCCTATAGTGCCACACCAGGACTCCTCTTCACACTTTGCTCCTGTGATTGTCCTGTGTCCTTAAAGAAAGTCTATTAAGATTACCTCCCAAAGTGCAATAGCCTTCTCAGTTGGCCTCTCTGCCTTTAATTCATCTTTGAGGTCTTCCTGACCTTCCTTTAAAAACTTGATCCACCCAAACTTGTTTTACGTTTGACAGTATTCTCAACATTCTGTGATTTGGGATGATGTCCATTTGAATTTTTTATAAAAAATTGATATTAGCCCTGTCTTCAAAATTATTTTTTTTCATGACACCAAAAGTACCCCCTTTTATTTTAAAGCACCACAAGGAGACTCAGAAAAGTGTATTACTGAGAAAACCTATCTCCTGACATTCACTGATTGCAGAGACTTGCTTAAACACATTTTGTTTGGAATAAACCCATACATGTATGCACCCTAGTAGCAATACTTTTTTATTTACCTTCTATATGTGTGTGTATATAGTGACCTCTGGTAGCATAGTGATTATGAGTTGGGCTGCTAACCTCATGGTCGGCAGTTCAAAACTACTAGCAGTTCCGCGGGAGAAAGATGAGGCTTTCTGCTCCTGTAAAAATTTACTGCCTCGGAAACCCTATGCAAGGTCGCTATGAGTCAGAACCGACTCCACAGCATACCACCACTATTGCTACCATGTGTGTGTTTGTATATATATATATATATACCCTTTTATATACATAAACACATATATATATACATACACACATATATACACATGCGAACTATGTATTTATATACATACATGATATATGTCACTCTTCTAGGTCTTCTTTTAAATGCACATTTTATGTAATCGGCAAGTTATCAAATATTCACAGAGCATTGTGTTTTTAGAATGCGTTTAGTAGTCTCGTCAGAGGAGAAAAATATAAATCAAAGGTGAAGGGGTTACTCCATCACATTCTTCTTTTCTGAGAATCTTTGCCTGTGGGAAAAAATGATTACACAGAGGCTATTATAAACACTCTTGGAGATGGACATTTGGATCCTAGGATATTTCTTGCTACTCCTCTTTTCCTTCCATTTATTTCCTTCCTAAATTCTTGAAACATGCCATTTAATTTCAAAATGTGAGTCACAGCCATTATTTCTAAAAGCTAAAAGTGTCTGTGGCAGAATTTACCTACCAGCTACTTAATGGCATATTGGAGGCTTGGACACACAGTAGATTCTGTGTGTGTGTATTTTTTGTTTTTAATTTTTTAATCTTTTTTCTAAAGACAAAAGTAATATGTGCTAATTTACATATTGGAAAATTTGAGAAGAATCAGAGAAACAAGGAAAAAAGTAAAAACGACATAATGTTATCTCAGAAAAAAACAAAACACAATATTTTGGTGGATTTTTTTGTAGAGCTTTAAATATGCACACACACACACACACACACATACATGCATTAAAATTTAAATATGTACAGCATGTCCATAAATTCTGAAAACACCAATAATAATATTAATATAGATAGCATTTCTATATTATGCTATCTATATTAATATTATTGTTGTTGTTTATTAGGTTTGCTAACATTATCTTAAGCTGGGTTTTCTAGAGAAGGAAAACCAGTGAAACATATATATGTATATGTATGTATACATACGTGAAGAAAAATTTGTTATTAAGGAAATAGCTTACAAATTACAGAGTCTCAAGTCCCCAGTGGAAGAGAGAGAGTCCCTCCCACTTGTCCATTATTTGGGGAGCAGGCCACACCCACAAGGAAACATCCCTTCAGTTGATTGGTTGCTCATAGCTGCTCATAATAGAATTAATTATGCCTGCATTAGGTTTCCTCACCATGGGAATAAGCACAACTTTGTAGGAAATTCTGGCCGAGGAATTGATACAGAAGCCTAACCATTACAAATGTTAAATTAAACATGATGATTTCCTTTTTCTTGATGGTTGGAGATGGCCTTGATGGCATTATATGCATTCACCTGCATTTCCAGTCTTTACAGCCATTCTGTAGATGAATAACATAGACTTTGTGACAGTTTGTTTTCTGTATTGTACCAACTTCCAAGCCTTGCATAACCAGGAATTTTGATGTTTGTTAAGTGCTATTGAGTCAGTTCTGATTCACTGTAACCCTGTATAGGGTTTTCAAGGAGCAACTGATGGGTTTGAACTGCTTGCGTTTCGCAGTCCAGTGCTGATCCTACAGCTGATCCTACAGCTGATCCTACTAGGAGTCTGGCATGACCAGCTGATGGTTGTAAATGTAGAAATATTCATACCTGCTGCTGCCCGGAAAGAAACATTTCACTTCCTAGATTGTTTTGCTAAAAGGCCAATTCTAAAAGGCTCTGCAAATTGATCAGGTTTCAGGCTCATTGATCACAATCCAGAAATGCATTTGGTGAAAGTCCAAAGACCGGAGTCATTTAAAAGTAGCTGATGCCCTTAAATCCCTTACCTTTACCAAACACCACTATTGGGGAAAACATGAAAGAAGAGGGTAGGAATATAAGGACAGAAGTACTTGCCTTTGGTGTAATTGTCTGATTGTAACACAGTCAAAACATCGATGGGGATCATAGCAAAAGGTAAACTGCTATGAAACCAATTCCCAGACAGGCCGTAACATCTTAGGGAAGTGGACTGCCACATCTTTCTTCTGCGGAGTAGCTGGTAGGTTCGAGCCACTGGTCATTTGGTTGGCATCCGAGCTCTTTAACCACTGTGCCACCAGGTTTCCTTTTGCAGACAGGAACTCAGTTATGTTGACTTTAACAAAACGTGTCTGCCATGTCATGCCACTTGTTGTTGTTAAGTGTCATTGAGTGGGTTCCAACTCATAGCAACCTTATATAGGGTGTCTGAGGCTTCAAATCTTCATGAGAGCAGAAAGCCTTATCTTTCTCCTAAGGAGTACCTGGTAGGCTAGAACTGCAGCCCTTGTGATTCACAGTCCAGTGCTTATTGTATGGAGTTATGCCACTAAAGCTGTTACAATTGAAATTGAAATATATTCCAGGCTCTTACTAAACACCTTGGGACAAGGCCATCTCTATTACCTTCTGGAGAAAGATACCACGTTCCTCTCTTGAACCTAAACCTCTGTTGATCAGAGAGACTCTAGACTCAAAGCTCCAGAGTTTCAGAACCACATCTGTTTAAAGTTTCCATTTGCTTTGCTTTTTAAAAAATTCCTTTAAAAAAAGAGGTTCTTCATCTCAGAGGGGCTGCAATTGTGACCTTTTGGACCATGTTTTCAATTTGACCTGGTACGTGTTGTTCAGTGCCGTTGAGTCCGTTCCCACTCAAAGGGGCACTTGCACATGATTTCCGAGGCTGTACCTCATCTTTCTCCCATGGAGCAACTGGTGGGCCCTAAGTTGTGGTCTATTGCTTATAGCACAGGGCATTAAATTGGAGATTGGATATTCATGTTTGTTGCCTTACAGATTGTGCGAAGTATAAATTTTATATGGCATTCTAATCACTACAGATGAGACAGAAATGTTTTCAGATATAATATAGGCCTATTTCCACCCATTGTTCTGGAGCCAAACACCTAAAACTACTATAGTTGAAGTATCTTGCAAATGATGTTTATAGGTTTATCATTTGGACTGTGAACAAAGAGGCAAACTTGGCCTCGACCTCTCTGTTGAAATAATTTTTTTTTTTTTAAGTGCTTTGAAATCACACATATTAAGAACCTTCTGCTTCATTTGCATGGTTTTGAAATAGGTTTAATAATTTGGAACGATTTCTCAAAGTTCTGTTTCTTGATGGGTATTTTGCTTTCCCTAGGTGTTACGCATAGCTATTCCTTCAGAGAGCTGGGAGGATGGATATCATTCAGTGAAGAATAGAGTATAACCATGAAGGGAAGACTGTTCCTTCCAGACTGGTGATTTGGGAAGGACAGAGGCAAGGGACGGATAGTTTCACAACTGTTCCTTTTCCTCTTATTGTCAGGGCTTCAAAGGTCCTGATCTCATCCAGTAGGACTGAGAGGTTTACATTTTGAGAGGAGGCTAAATGTTTGCTCTTGGGTCATTGTAGTGGAATAGGAGTGTCTCCCCCAAACTCAGAACCTACTACCACTGAGTTGATTCTGACTCACAGAGACCCTATAGGAGAGAGTAGAACTGCTCCTTAGGGTTTTGAAGACTACAAATGATTATGAGAGCAGACAGCCTCATTTTTCTCCCATGGAGTAGCTGGTGGATTTGAACTGCTAGTCTTGCAATGCTTAGCCCACAGTACCACCAGGGCTGCTTGCAGGAGTCCCAAAGTGGTGCTAATAGTTAAGTATTTGACTACTTATGGAAAAGTTGATGGTTTGAGCCCATTCAGTAGCTCCTTGGAAGAAAGGCCTGGTGATAGTATTGAAAACCCCATACCATGGAGCTGTTCTCCTCGGATACACACGGGATTGCCCAGTAGTAGAAATCAACTTGATAACTGGTTTTGCTTTGATTTGGGTGGTGGAGCAAGGAGTCCCTGGGTGGTGAACATGCTAATATGCATGGCTGGGAACCAAGGGGTTAGAGATTTGAATTTCCCCAGGGGTGCCTCTGAAGAAAAGCCTGGTGATCTATTTCTTAAAAATAAATCATTGGAAGCCCTATGGAGCAAAGTTCTACTCGGACTCAATGACAGTGGGGGATGGAGCAAAGGAATCCTTCATCAGAGGTTTGAAGGGAACAAGACTTTTATAGGGGTCAGCCATAGGGATATCATACCACCCAGGAGGTTGGCCAGCCTTCAGCAGAGTCCAGAATGAATAGGTCATAAATTCGGTAACAGCTGGCATCACTCGCTGAATTCCCAGGCATGGGATTATGGGCCAGGTATACCAAAGGCAAAGCTAGTTAGCATATTTGTATACTGATACATATTCCCCCACCCCCACCCCCAATGCTACAAGAGCATAGCATTCAGTGCTTCTTAAATTTCAGTGCGCTTGTGAATGATTTGAGGACCTTGCTAAATTACAGATTTTAACTCAATAGCTCGGGAGGTGGGGTGGGAGTGGGGGTGGGGGCTGTGGGCTTTATCAATCCTTAGTTTCTGCATTTCTACAAGCTTCTCAGTTGAGTTGGTGTGGATGCTACTGGTCTGTGAACAATAGATAAAGCATATAGATACAAGTTTCTGCTCTGTGTTTAGATATCGTCTTAGAGAGAATCAGGGTAAGACTGACAAATTCACAAAGATCCTGAGTTAATCCAAAGGAGGTTGCTGAAATATTGTATAGGACTATGTTTAAAATTGGAGTCCTGGTGTGGTTCTGTGGGTTAATGTGCCAGACTGCAAAGCTGTTTGAACTGCAAGGTCTGTGGTTCAAGCTCACCAGCCGCTCCTCAGAAACCCTGTACATGGTCCCTATGGGTCGGAACCGACTCAATGGCACTTAACAACAACAACAACTGTTTAAAATTGGATTTCAACAAACCAAGTCCAGTGCTATTGAGTCCATTTCAACTCATGGTGACCCCCGTGTGTAGCAGAATAGAATTGTGCTCCATGTGGTTTTCAATGGCTGAGTCTTCAGAAGCAGTCATCAGACCTTTCTTTCGCAGCACCAGTGGGTGGAATCGAACTGCCAACCCTCAATTAGTAGCTGAGCGCAAACCATTTATACTTCCCAGGGACCTTTAAACTGGGTTAGACTACAGTCAACCTTTGCTGCTCTCTATCCACGAAGATCATAGCAGCTTTAGGGAATTTAAAAATATCTTTGTTTTCTCTGTGAATCTGTGTTTAGTGTGAAAACCCTCACATCTTCAGTACTTTGTTACAGTGAGACAATGGAGAATTTTTCAGCAATCTTCAAAAAGTTTGTCTGCCTTTGTTTTTGTTATTTTTGGTGCCTAAATGTCATCCCTTCCCCCTCACCCCCCCCCCATCTATTGTCCAGCTAATTTTTTCTTCTCATTCATTGACAGCCAGCTGTTATATTAGTCTCTTTCTGAGATTTCTTATGACCTACTTGGAAACCCTATAAAGGAAACCCTGACTTGAAGGCACTTAACAACAACAACAGCCTTTCCATTACTATTCTGAGTATACAGTTATTTTGGGGGGTTCTCTTGGTGTTTTAAATTCTATTTGTTGTTGTTGTTGTTAAGTGCCGTGGCGTCGGTTCCGACTCATAGCGACCCTGCACAGGGTTTCCGAGGCTGTAAATCTTTACGGGAGCAGAACGCCTCCTCTTTCTCCTGCGGAACCGCTGGTAGTTTCGAACTGTTGACCTTGTGTTTCACAGCCCGATTTGTAACCACTACGCTACCAGAGCTCCTTGTTGGATTTATTCATTTAGAGACATTTCTCTCAGACCATAGCATGATCCACCTGATAGCAGGAATAACGAGTGAATAGTCATCTTACAATCCTCAGAAGGACAGATAAAAAGGAGCTTCTCAAAGGGCACTTAAGGCACCCTAGTGGCATAGTAGATTAAATGCTGGGCTGCTAACCACAAAGTCTGCAGTTTAAACCCACCAGCTGCTTTACAGGGAAAAGATGAGGCTTTCTGTTCCTGTAAAGATTTGTTGTTATTAAGTGCCATTAAATTGGTTCTGACCCACAGTGACCCTGCATAGGGTTTTCGAGGCGGGACTGATGAGCTTGAACTGCCAACTTTGTGGTTCAAACTGACTTTGCAGCCTAGCGTATTAATCCAGGACTCCTGTAAAGATTTACAGCTTCTGAAAAAATATGGGACAGTTCTACTGTGTTCTACAGAATCACTATGAGTCAGATTTTACTAGACAGAAGTACACTTTTTTTGTTTTTAATGGGTATTTGAATGACTGAATCGGTGTTAGAGACGTTTTCCATAATTCGCTTCTGGTATTTTTTGTTGTTGTTGGTGGTGGTGTAGATGTTCTTCTTTCACTGCTATTTCTAAAAAGACAAGGCTAATCAATAGTTTTCAAACCAAAGAGGATGTGAACAGTCTGACAGTGTAGGATCTATGTTGTTCTTCTAACTCTGAACACATGCCCCATGTTAAAAGGACGTGAAAGAGAGTTTTACAGAACAAAAAAAAAATGATCTGATGGGCTCTATGTATTAATCCCCAAGCTTTATTTTAGCTACTTAATTCCCTCATCAATTTTTGTTTTTAGCATTCTTAGCTGTTGATCAATTAAAAAGAAGAAGGAAGAGAAAAAGAACAAACAGTAATTGAGTACAATTCCAGAAGATTACATACATTATCCTATCCTAGCCTCAGGAGGACCCTGAGAAATGAGTTCCCTTCTCCCCATGTCACAGAGAAGTAAACAGAATCAGAGAAGCTACAGAGCTCAAAAGTCACACAGAATACGTGAAGGGAGCAGTAGAACAACACATGTCTCCAAATGTCCAATCTAATTTAGGTTTTCCATTGGACCAGAATTTCCGAGACTAGAAGCACTTCTTCCATGGATGGAGCTGGTATGCACTTGAAGAAACTACTTCTCTGGGTTGCAAAACCACTGAAGTACATCAAACAAAAATTACTTGGTAAGGTACACTCTGCTTGGAAGAACACATCCGTACACCTTCCTTCTTGCTTCAGTGACAGTTTTCATCTCCAGCACATTTGGCAGATTTGATCACTTACTTGAATTTGTTGCATAAGAAACAAAACAAAAGAAAAAAAAATCTCTATCATTCCCAAGGCTCTTAAATCTGTGCTGGAGAAAGCAGGCATAGCAGTGTAGATGGCCTCTGAGCAGGCAATGACATGAGCGTTCATTTCCATTTCTCTGGAGAAGGAAGGGAGAACATACGGCTGTATTTGATGTAAAGGGATGGAATGGGAAGAGTGGCTCTTTCTCTACCAGATAGATTGAGTCCTTGGGCCTCATAGGATCTTCTAATCAAAAGCTATGCTTTGAAGCTAACAGTATAAGCTATAACACAAGGTACAACCAGTGTTGGATATCCTTTTTATAATTTTTAAATGTTTGTACAATAATACACATTTTCAGCAAGCAGGATACACTCAGAGAGCTAGCACCCTTCCAAGATGTACAATGTAAATTGTAGTGAGTCTAACAGAGACATCTACTGACTAAGATCCATGCTTTCAGGACCAGTTTCTACTGGTCCACAAGACTGACCAACCCCATCCCTGTCAAGCTTATGTGAAAATATCAATTCCTGATAAATAAAAATGATAATAGTAATAACTATATATGCTCATGCATGGTGATTATTTGTTCACTTGGCTTGCTTGCAAAGATTGAAAAATTCACAGAGATCTCAGTGGGTGGAGTTGTACAGAATCAGCCATTTGACTTTCAAAAATGTCCTTACTACATCTCATGAAGAAATGGGAAAGATGTGTCAATTCTGTCAAAACATAGAAAATCAAGAGTTCAAATGTGAGAATAGAACATATTGAATAACTTTTTCTGATTTGAGGACCAGCTGAAGAGAGGAAGAATATATGCAAAGTACGAATTCCAGCAAGACAGATCCAGCGATGAGTCCTGATGTGCTCTAGTTGCCGTATGTTTTATTATCAAGTCCCAATTTACGGGGGAGTTTTAAAAGGCTAGTGGATCTGTACTGAGGAAAGAAGCCATTTCCCTAAGCAGAGCCCAACAGACAATGTTGTCTTTTTCCATTTGTATCTCTGTCTTTTCTTTAACTCCCTCTGGCAAGATCATGCCAATATCTGCAATATTAGGACTGGACCCACATTAAACAGGATGAACAAACCTCCCAATCTTTATTGGGAGGAACCTAGAATTGGAGGACTAAATATAGGCTAACAAATCCAATAACTAAATCCTCACAGCCAAGACATAAGCAAATATAAATTCCACTTGTTATTATAATGCCTTCCAACCTAATTGAGAACACATTCATTTTAAACTAAATAAATTACTGCTACAATTATATAACCTTGAGGTCACCCCCTTTAGGAGGCGGCCAACACTTGAATTAACGTTTCCACGCTTTACTGTAAGTGGCCTCAGCCAATCAATGCCAGATAAATGCTGTTAAAATATGCATTTAATTAACTCTGCCCTTCATTTATTTGCTATTTCAGCCTAGGGACAAAGAAGAATGTGAAGTTAAATTGTGAGTGTTCTCAGACAAGATTTCAGAATGGAGAACTTCTTCTTCCCAAAGCATTCTCTTGCTAGTCAATTTGGCCAAGAAAGAACATTACTCAGACTTGAACAGAGGAGTGCATCCAACTGAAGAATGGGGCTTTCCTTGTGCCTTTTATAACCTCATGCTAAGGGAAGCAACTCCTTCATTTTCCTTCCAGAGAAGGATTTACAAAATGTATTTTGCATGGATGCTTCAGCTCTTCTTGAACTGTGAGCATTCATTATTGTGCTTTAAAGCTATGAGGATACGATGGCCATTACATCACTAAGTATGGACTTGCGAATTACTTGATTGTTTTCCAGATAGAAAACCAAAACCCCATTGCTTTTGCGTCAAGTTGTTTCTTCCCAGTGATGGATCCCACATGTTAGAGTAGAACTGCTCATAAGGTTCTCTTGGCTGTGATCTTGAAGACAGCTATGTTCAATGTTTGCCTGTGATCTTTACAAAAGCCAGGCCTATTCTTCCTAAGTGCTGCTGGATGAGTTTGAATCACCAACCTTTCTGGTACTGGTTATGAGCCACCAAGTTGGTTCTGAGTTGATGTAGCCTGCTGTATAGGGTTTCTGAGGTTGTAAATATTTACAGGAGCCAAAAGTCTATTGTTCTCTTGTGAAGCGACTGGTAGATTCAAACTACTGACCTTGCAGTTAGCAACCCAACTTACAATCCACTATGTTTCTAGGACTCCTTCCTTTTAGTTAGTTGTTGTTGTTGTTAAGTGCTGTGGTTAAGTGTTGTTAAGTTCTGACTCCTAGCAACCCTGTATAGGGTTTCCGAGGAGCAGTTGGTGAGTTTGAACCACAGACTTTGCAGCTCAAATGACCTTGCAGTGCAGAGCAGTAACACACAGTATCACAGGTAGTAGTGGGGTCCAAACTGTTTGCACCACCCCCAGAACCCATTGCAAGACACAGGGTTCTTTGGCTGTATTCTAAAATATTCTGTTCTAGCCCTCTTCTGATGTTATGCACATAATCCTAGAAGTACTTATCTGGTAGCTAAGCTGCTTCTTTTGGTATTGATACTGCTGTTGCAGAGACAATATTGTTTGCTGAATATTGTTACCTGCTTCCTCACATAACCCAGTCAAGTTGCATTTCGTGGAAGAAATGTGAATGGAGAATATTAAAAGAACCATGGACCACCAAAAGAACAAACACACCTGTGTTAGAAGAAGTAAAGCCAGAATGCTTCCTCCAAACCAGGATGGCCAGACTTCACCTCTCATACTTCAGACATATTATCAGGAAGGACCAATCTTTGGAGAAGGACATCATGCTTGGTATAGAGAAGGTTCAGTGAAGACCCTTGGTAAAAGAGGAAGATCCTCAATGAGATCAAGTGGCACAATGGCAGCAGCAGTGAGCTCAAGCATTGCAACAATTGTGAGGTTGGTGCAGGACTGGGTGGTGTTATGTTCTGTTGTTCATAAGGTCACTATAAATAAAAAATGACTCGATGGCACCTAACAACAACAACAATATTATATTGGGCTCTGAGCAGAAGGGATGTATATTACTTCCAGGCTGAAGCACTTCAGAGGTAGTGCACAACCTCCTAGCTCTCTGTTTTGTTCCATGGTGATTTTAAAGGTTGAGCATGTAGAGGTTTAAGATGAAAGCAGTCCAGATTGCCAGATCACTGCATAGAAGACAGCGGCTTTGATGTGCAGCCTGACTTGCATAAACAAGAAAGGAACTTTGGCTTTATTGAATTACTGAGATTTCAAGGTTTGTTTATTACAGTATAATCTAGCCTATGGTGACAAATATAATTGGTTTCTTTGGTAATAAATAAATCCATAATCTATAGTACTAAGTAACCAACTAAACTGTAGTATTTTAGATCTAATTTTCATGAATATTAATTGTTTTAAACAAGAAAGGAAAATGAGGATATTCCATAGACTTTATTCCTTCAGAATAAGCCACTTGTTCATTAATTTTTAATGAGAAACATTCATTATTATGAATTCTTTGACAAGACTTTGATATTTTTTCTTTTTGTAAATGATGACCATAATTAAGCTCCCCATAATGAACACTGCAATTTTTAAACAGTACAATTTATATAATGTTTCCCTTCTGGGAGACTTAGTTTCCTTAATATAAAGCAATAGTGAGTATATGAGTAAGTTTTTGTAATGAATGAGGGTGAAAAGTCATCATTGCATTCACCTTTGTATTCATTCATTAATTCTTAGGCTTAAAACATACTTGTCCTGTACTTTTTTTTTCTCTCCCCGCAATGAGTTTTAACAGCTTAAGTCTGATTATGAAAAAATAAAGTTTAGATCCATTCTAGAATTTGAGTCTTGCAGATGACATAACATCACCTCCCCACCTCAACTTTGAGGGGCAAAGCCAGTAAAATGTATACATAAAATATGTAGGAAGATTGACTACAAGGAAATGACTCAAGCAATTGTGGGTCTGGCAAGAATCAAATAACTTCAGTTTTGACCACTTGTCTGTCAGTTTGTGGTATTGTGCTGGCTGTGTGGTATTGCAATACTGGAAGCTATGCCACTGGTATGTTGAATACCAGCAGGGTCATCCATGATAGACAGGTTTCAGCTGAGCTTCCTGAATAAGACAGACTAAGAAGGTGATAAGGGCTACTTCTGAATGCTTAGCCACTGGAAATCACAAGAATAGGAACGGAACATTCCCAGATAGAATACCAGAAGGTGGAAACATGATGAAGAGCACCAGACTATTGTCAGACAGAGTGATGGAAGATGAGTACCTCAAGTTGGAAGGCACACAAAATGCGACTGTGGAAGAGTTACCTCTTCAAAGTAGAGTTGACCATGATGACAAGAATGGAGTAAAGCTTTCAGGACCTTCATTTACTGATAGAGTACAGCTCAGAATGAGGAGAAATTACATAAACATCAATATCTTAGACATTAGTGAGCTGAAATGGATAGGTATTGGCCATTTTAAATCAGACAATCTTATTTTTGGGACAACAAATTAAAGAGGAATGGCGTTGGATTTATCACCACAAAGAACATTTCAAGATCTATCTTGAAGTACAGTACTGTCTGTGATAGGGTAATATCCATACACTTACAAGGAAGACCAGTTAATATCACGTTTATTCAATGCATGCTTCAAACACTAAAGCCAGCGATGATGAAATTACAGAATTCTATCAACATCTTCAGTCTGAAATTGATCAAACCTTCAATAGGTCCCATCAATCTTTGAGCCTCACCTTCCTCTGTCTCTTCTTCTGTGGTGCCTGCGGAGAAGGCAGCCATCTTGAACAGCATCATAGCTGTCCTCAGACACCTAGTGAAGCCCAAGATTGTCAAAAAGAAGACCAAGAAGTTCATCCGCATCAATCAGATCGTTATGTCAAAATTAAGCGTAACTGGCGCAAGCCCAGAAGCATTGACAACAGAGTGCGGAGAAGATTTAAGGGCTAGATCTTAATGCCCAACATTGGTTATGGGAGAAACAAGAAGACAAAACACATGCTGCCCAGCGGCTTCCGAAAGTTCCTGGTTCACAAACGTTAACGAGCTGGAGGTACTGCTGATGTGCAACAAATCTTACTGTGCGGAGATTGTGCACAATGTCTCCTCCAAGAACCATAAAGCTATCGTGGAAAGAGCAGCCCAGCTGGCCATCAGAGTCACCAATCCCAACGCCAGGCTGTGCAGCGAAGAAAATGAATAGACAGCCTATTTTTGAGTTTTATTTGTGCTAAATAAAACCATAAAAGCACTAAAAAAAACAAAAAAAAAACCCACAAAAACACCAGCAATAAAGATAAATTGATAATTACTGGTGATTGAAAAGACAAAGTTGGAAACAAAGATGATGAGTTGTTGGAAAATATGGTCTTGGTGATAGATGATGTTGGAGATGGCATAATAGAATTTTGCAAGACCAATGAATTTTTCATTGCAAATGCCTTTTTAAAACAAAATCAAATGTTACAATACAAGTGGACCTCACTAGATGGAATATAAAGAAATAAAATTGACTACATACATGGGAAAAATGCTGGTGATGCTCAATATCACCAGCTAAAACAAGGCCAGGGGCAGACTGCTTATATGCAGAAAATTAAAACAAGATCACGAGAGCCAAAACATGGCCTTCAGTATGTCTCACCTGAATTTAGAGACCATCTCAAGAACAGATCTGATGCATTAGATTCTAGTGATCAAAGACCTGAAGAGTTATGGGATGACATCAAAAGCATCACACAAGAAGAAAGCAAAAGATCGTTAAAAATCCAAGAAAGAAAAAGTGGAAGTCAGAAGAGACTCTGAACCTCACTCTTGAGCATAGAGAAGCTACAGTGAATGGAAGAAACGCAGAAGTAAAAGAGCTAAAAGAAAATGTCAAAGGCCAGCTCAAGAAAACAAAGTCAAATATAATGAAATATGCAAAGACCTGGAGTTAGAAAACCAAAAGGGAAGAATATGTTCAGCATTTCTTCAGCTGAAAGTACTGAAGAAAAAATTCAAGCCTCAACTTTAACTATTGAAGGATTCCTTGGGCAAAATACTGAATAATGCAGAAAGCATCAAAAAAAGATGGGAGGAATACACAAAGTCAGTGTATCAGAAATAAACCATCAATTTTCAACCACTAGGAGGTAGCATATATAGCTAAATACTATAATAAAATATGCAAAGATTTGGAATCAGAAAACCAAAAAGGAAGAACATGCTCAGCATTTCTCAAGCTGGGGGAACTGAAGAAAAAATTCAAGCCTTGACTGTCATTATTGAAAGATTCTCTGAGCAAATTATTGAATGATGCAGAAAGCATCAAGAGAAGATAGAAGGAATGCACAGAATCATTGTACCAAAAACAAATGGTTAATGTTCAACCGTTTCAAGAGGGACCATATGATCAAGAGCCAATGATACTCAGGGCGGAAGTCCAAGGTGCATTGAAGGAGTTGGCAAAGAACAAGGCACCAGGAATTGATGGAATACAAATTGAAATCTTTCAACACTCTAATGCAGCACTAGAGTCACTCACTCATCTATGCGATGAAATTTAGAAGACAGCCACCTGGCCAACCTGTTGGAAGAGATCTATATCTGTGCCCATTCCAAAGAGAGGTGGCCCAATAGAATACAGAAATCATCAAACATTATCATTAATATTACATGCAAGTAAAATTTTGCTGAAGATAATTCAAAAATGGTTGCAATACTACTTCAACAAGAAGCTGCCAGAAATTCAGGCCAGCTTCAGACAAGGACCTGGATTGAGGAATATTATTGCTGATGTCTGGTAGATCTTGGATGAAAGCATAGACTACCAGAAAGATGTTTACTTGTGCTTTGTTGACTATACAAAGGTTTTTGACTGTGTGGATCATGACAAATTATGGATAAGTTTACAAAGAATGGGTATTCCAGAACACTTAATTGTGCTCATGAGAAACCTGTGTGTACATAGACCAAAAGGCAGTTGTTAGAATAGAACAAGGTGATATTGAACGGTTTACAGTCAGGAAAAGTATGTGTCAGAATTGTGTCCTTTCATGATACATTTCAATCTGTAAACTGGACAAATAATTTGATAAACTGTATATGAAGAAGAACATGGCATCAGGATTGGAGGAAGACTCATTAGCAACCTGTAGTGTGCAGATGACACAACTTTGCTGAAAGCAAAGAATACTTGAAATACTTACTGATGAAGATCAAAGACTACAGTCTTCAGTATGGTGCATCTCAATGTAAAGAAAGCAAAAAAACCTCAGAACTGGACCAATAAATAACATCATGATAAATGGAAAAAGTTGACGTTGTCAATGGCTTAATTTGTTTGGCTCCACAATCAACACTCATGAAAGCAGTAGTCAAGAAATCAAAAGACAGATTGTATTAGGCAAATCTGCTGCAAAAGACCTCTTTAAATTGTTAAAAATCAAAGATATCAGTTTGAAGACTAAGATGTGCCTAACTCAATCCATGGTATTTTCAATTGCCTCAGATGCATTCACTGGATAATGAATAAGGAAGACTGGAGAAGAATCAATGCATTTGAGTTATGGTGTTAGAGAAGAATATTAAAAGTACCATGGGCTGCCAGAACAAACAAATCTGTTTTAGAAAAATGATAGCCAGGATGCTTCTCAGATGCCAGGATGGTGAGACTTCGTTTCTCATATTTAGGACATATTATCAGGAGGAACCTGTCCCTAGAGAAGGACATCATGCTTTAGAAAATGGAGAGTCAGTGAAAAAGAGGAAGACTTCCAAAGAGATGGATTGACACAGTGGCCACAGAATTGGGCTCAAATGTAACAGTTGTGAGGATGGTACAGGACTGGGCAGTGTTTGGTCTGTTATTCACAAGGTCACTATGAGTCGGCACTGACTAGACATTTCATTTGCCCACGAATGTGGATTCTCTTAGGTTGTCAGGCTTACAGTGCTAAAACCAAGACAATTTGGAGCAAACCAGGGCAAGTTGGGGCTAGTACTATCTCAGACTGTGTAAGTGCCTGGGGTAAAATAAATCTATGAGTTTCTTTGCAGGTAAAGTTGTCTTAAGTATCTGTTTAGAATTGGGTAAAAATGACTGACATATAAAAAATATTAAAGTAACAATCACAGAATGAGGATAAAGGAGGGACCCTTCCTCAAAACTAAGTAAAAGGTGAAACTGGGCAGAAGCAGATCTTAAGGAAGCACCTTAGTTTCATTCAGCTGTAGGAAATCAGGGCTTATCAATACAAAGGAAATCTGCCAGGCAGGCAGAGTCAGCAATTAGGAAAGAAGGTAGTACAAGTGATTTGGATTAACTGACAAGCAGGAAAAGACCCCTATCCTCGGGAGTCTGATAGGAATAGAATGGTCATCTGTGGCATCCAGAACAGGCCTCATGTTGAATGAAACTTGAGCCAATTTAGATAAAAAAACAACAACAAAACAAAACAAAAAAGCCCCACAAAAAAGGATTACATAATTTCTCCCCAAATTGTTTGAGGTAACCAAAAACTCAGAATGTCTTCCACTTTGCTTTCTAGTATCCATCAAGAAAGGGACTTCCAGAACGTTCTATCTGTAAAACCAAATTAATAATAGATAAGATAAAAAAAATTACTTTAAAGGAGAAAAACTCGTGAAACTTTTGAGAGATAAAGATAAAACTGCAAGTTGAAATTTTGGGAAGATATTTTCCCCAAGTCAAAAACTTCAAGGGTCAAAAGAAAAGAAGGAAGAAGGTGATGGTGCCATAACACTGCCATGACTCAAAGCTTTATCAGAAGGATGAGGTTTTTAAAGTAGGGTAAATATGACACCAGTTTTGATGTAAATATTAACAAGTTGCCCTTGAGTTGAGTCTGACTCAAGGTAGATTCCCAGTGTTTCAGAGAATTGTGCCCCCCTGGACTTTTCAATTGCTGAGATTTTGCAAGTAGATTGCCAGTCTTCCTCTCAACACACCTCTGGATGGACTCAAACCACCAAACATCCTTTCAGTGAACAACTGAGCAAGTTCACTGTTTGCATGATCCAGGGACTTCATGTTAAATACTCCCAAGGTATTAAACAGGTGCTTTAAATAAAATGGATACTTACTTTTGTGTTGAGGATGCAGTAAGCAAGCCTGCATTTGAAAGTAGTACTTCATTATGCAACACTTCTCTTGTGCTCACAGTTGTACTAGTAACTTGTAATCATAAAACACTAAGAGGAAATCAAAATCAAACACAATACAAACTCTAAAATCAAACAGATTGCTGAACCCCACTGAGTTCATAATATCAGTTTCCCTTTTAGACAATTATAGTAACTTGTATTTGAACAGCATTTTCAAACTTAGTCTCCCAATCATTCTGTGATTTAATATTATTCCCATTTTACATGTAAGGAAACTGAGGTAGAAGATATTTATGGCTTACTCAAGCCTGTAGTTTGGGGGCTAGGATTGCAATCAAACCTTTGGCTTTTAATTATAATAACTTGTATTAATAACTTGCCATTCCAATAAACACAAAAGAAGCATTTGCTTTACCTCATGCTCTTTTGACTGATAAGGAATCAGGGCCTCTTTCAAGATGATCTCTGCATGACATTAGTAGGCATAGAAATTCCTGATTACTCACTTCAGCAACAGTGGCCAGAGACTTATTACTTCCTTCATGTTGAAACATTGATGAATCCTCAGAAGCTGTGGCTGAAAAATCAGTGCCAGATGGCTGAAGAGTAGATACTCCTGAAGATTCGGCTGTCGTCAAGTCTCTTGGACACAATTGTCCTGATGCTGATAAAGATGGAGATAATACATGCAGACCATCTGTTCCAAGCACATGGCTTTTAATAACAACGAAAATCTCTTAGGAGGAAATGGATGAAGACTAGGTACAGGCAAAGGAGCGTCGAGGACACAGTCTTGTTTGTCTGTTGGTCATTAGCTAATTATGGATGGAGATAATTAAGACAAACCTACATAAATTGCCCCATTTGGCAAGATTAGTGATGATTGCTAAACATGAGGGACAAGTTGAATGACGACAAGTCAATTATGGTGGCAAATCCGCTTCAGAGAAGTCCAAGGAAGCTTCATCAATGAAATAATGTTTCGCTGGAATGTATTAGACCACTTTCCCTCAAGTATATTTGAGAGGGTGTATATATTTGCTCCTTGTAAACCCTGTACAGGGTCGATATGGATTGGAACTGACTCGAAGGCACTTAACAACAACAATGTTTGTTTCCTAAAGCTGCCACAACAAAACTACAAATGGTGGCTTGTAGAATTGCATTGTTGTTAGATGCCATTGAGTCTGTTGCAGCTCATGCCAACCCTATGTACAACAGAACAAAACACTGTCCAGTTCTGCATCACCCTCACAGTCGTTGCTATATTTGAGCCCAGTGTTGCAGGCACTGTGTCAATCCATCTCATATCAGGGTCTTCCTATTTTTTAACTGTCTCTCTAACCATGATATCCTCCTCTAGGGACTAATTCTTCCTGATTGTTGTTGTGTTAGTAAGTGCTGTTGAGTTGATTCCAACTCATAGTGACCCTTCTATAAGGTTTTCAAGGACAGCGGATGAATTTGGGCTGCCAACCTTGCAGTTCAAACCGAACTTGCGGTCCAGTGCATTATCCTACAGCGCCACACACCTGAAAACATGGTAACAGTAAGGGAGACAAAACCTCACTATCCTCATATCTAAGAAGCATTCTGGATGTATGTCTTCCAACACAGATTTGTTCGTTCTTCTGGTAGTCCATGATGTATTTAATATTCTTCACCAACACCATAATTTGTAAACATCAGTTCTTCTTTGGTCTTCTTTATTGATTGTCCAGCTTTGGTATGTACATGAAACGATTGAAAATATCATGGTTTGGATCCAGCACACGCCTTAGTTCTCAAAGTGACAACTTTGCTTTTTAACATTGTAAAAAGGTATTTTGAAGCTGTTTTAACCAATGCAATATGCCATTTAATATCTCAACTGGTGCTTCCATGAGAGTTGACTGTTGAACCACTTAAAATGAAATTCTTGACAACTTCAATCTTTTCTCAATTTATTTGTGATGTTGTTTAGTGGTTCATCTGTGAGGATTTTGATTATCTTTTTGTTGAGGTTTAATCCATATAGAAGACTGGCTTTAGTCTTTGATCTAGTATTTTGAGTCCTCTTTACAGTCAGCAAATGAGTTTGTGTCTTCTATATATCACTGGTTGCTTGTAAGTCTTTCTCCAGTCTTGATGCCATGTCTTCTTGATATAGTCAAGAAGCATCTTAACATACATGCCAGAATCTTGGCATACAGATTGTATAAATATGGTGAAAGGATACAACCCTGACACACACTTTTCTTGGTTTTAAACCATGTAGCATCCCATTGGAGTCCTGGTAGCAGAGTGGGTTATGTGTTGGGTTGCTAACTACAGGTCTGCAATTTGAATCCACCAGCAACTCTGTGGGAAAAAGAAGAGGGTTTCTGCTTCCATAAAGATTTACATCCTCTGGAACACTATATGTTGTTAATTGTTTTTAGGTGCCATCTAGTCGGAACTGACTCATAGCGACCCCATGCACAGCAGAACGAAACAATGTCCGATCCTGGGACAACCTCACTACCGCTGCCACACTTGATGCCATCAATGCTACCACCTGGCCAATCCATCTTGTTGGGAGTCTTCCTCTTTTTCTCCGACCCTCCATCTTACCAAGCATGATATCCTTCTCCAGCGACTGGTCCCTCCTGACAATATGTCCAAAGTATGAGAGACCAAGTTTAGCCATCTTGGCCCCAAGGAGCACTCTGGCTGCACTTCTTCCAAAACAGATCTATTGGTTCTTTTGGCAGCCCATGGCACTTTTAGTTTTCTTCTCCAACACCACAATTCAAAGGCATCAATTCTTCTACGATCTTCCTTATTCACTGTCCAGCTTTCACATGCATATGAGGTTATTGAAAATACCATGGCTTGGGTCAGGCGCACCTTAGTCCTCAAGCTGACATCTTTACTCTTCAACACTTTAAAAAGTTCCTGTGCAGCAGATTTGCCTAATGCAGTACATCGTCTGATCTCTTGACTGCTGCTTCCATGAGTGTTGATAGTTGATCCAAGAAGAATGAAGTCCTTGACAACTTCAATCTTTCTCCATTGACAAGAATGTTGTAATCCATACTGAAGGCTGTGCTCTTTGATCTTCATCAGTAAATGTTTTAAGTCCTCTTCACTTTCAGCAAGCAAGGTTGTATCATCTGCATATCGCAGGTTGTTAATGATTCTTCCTCCAATCCTGATGCCATGTTTTTCTTCATAGAACCCAGCTTCTCATATTATTTGGCCAACCAAGTAGAAGAACCCTATATAGGATCACTGTAAGTTGGAATCAACAGATGGCAGTGGGTTTGGTTTGGTTTGGAGTATTCCCTTGTTCTGTTTGAATGATATGACTGCCTTTTGGTTTATGTACAGGTTCTGCACAAATATCCTACAGTGTTCTGGAATTCTGATCCTTTGTAATGTTAGCCATAATTTGTTATGGTCCACACAGTCAAATGTCATTGCACAGTCAATGAGACTCAGGTATTCTCTGTTTTCATCCAAGACCCATCAAATATCAGCAATGATATTTCTCGTTCCATGTCCTCTTCGGATTCTGGCTTGAATATCTGGCAATTCCCTGTTGATATATTACTGCAATCATTTAAAAATTTATCTTTGGCAAAATTTTATTTGTGTGTGTGATATTAATGTCACTGTTCAATAATTTCTGCATTTGTGCCTTTGGATTGGGCACAAATATGGATCTCTTCTAGTTGGTTGGCCAAATAATGATCTTGAGAATTTCTTGGCATAGACAAGTGAGCACCTCTGGCACTGAATCCCTTTGTTGAAACATTTCCATTAGAATTAATCAATTCTAGGAGCCTAGTTTTTTTTTGCCAATACCTTCAGTGAAGCTTCATATTTCTCCAACAGATCAGGTGATTGGTTTGAACCACTGACCTTGTGGCTAATAGTCCAACGCTTATCCCACAGCACCACTAGAGTTTATATTGCTGTGAAAAGGTATTTGCCATGAATAAGTTGTTGGTCTTGCAGAATTCTATCATGCAATCTCTGATGTCATTTCTGTCACCAAGACCATATTTTCCAACTGCTGATCCTTCTTTGTGGCTTGTAAGGACAAAAATGTATTATCTCATATTTCTGGAGGTTAGAAGTTCAAAGTCAGAGGTCAACTGTGTTAGAGACAGAATCTATTTCATCTCTCTTTTCTAGCTTCTGGGGTTCCTGGCAATTCTTGGCATTCCTTGACTTATAGCTACATCGCTCCAATTTTTACCTCTTTTACCATACTGTCTTCTCTGTGTATGTCTCTTTTCTCTTTTAAACACAGTAATCATATTGGATTAGGACCTACCATCATTCATTATGTTTTTGCTAGGTGCTGTCAAGTTGGTTCTGACTCATATTGACCCTAAGCACAACAGAGCAAAGCACTGCCTGTTCTTGAGCCATCCTCACAATTGTAACGTTTGAGTCCATTGTTGCAGCCACTTTATCAATCCATCTCCTTGGGAGTCAAACTCTTTTTCACCTACTCTCTACTTTACCAAGCATGATGTTCCTCCTGATAACATGTCCAACATGAATAAGGTACACCTGATCCAAGTCATGGTATTTTCAATCATTTTCTATGTATGTTAAAGCTGGACAATGGATAAGGAAGATAAGAGAAGAATTGATGCATTTGAATTATAGTGTTGGTGAAGAATATTGAAAGTACCATGGTCTGCCAAATGAACAAATTAATCTGCCTAGGAAGAAGTGCAGCCAGAATGCTCCTTAGAAATGCTAGGATGGTGAGACTTTGTGTCTGATACTTTGGACATGTCATCGTTCATTATGGACAATATTAACTGATAACATCATCGAAGATCATATTTCTAAATAAGGTGATATTCACAGGTACTATTGGTTAGGGCAAGGAGCCCTGGTTGCGTAGCAGTTTACATGTTGGATTGCTAACTCCAAGGTCAGCAGTTCAGCTCCACCAGCTACTTTGAGGGAGACAGATGAGGCTTTCTGCTCCCATAATGATTTACAGCCTTGGAAACCCTAAACAGGATCACTATGACTTGGAACTGACTTGATGTCATACAACCACCACTACAACTACCAGGGGTTAGGACTTGAACATACGTTTTTGGGAGATACAATTAAATCCATAACAAGTGGCTTCTAGCAAAAGATGTAAGTACATCTTCTCACTTATCAACATGGTTAGTTTCCAAAGACCAGGTTCTGTGGAGATTGGCATTTATGAAAAAATGGAGGATGGCCATATCAGATCACAAAATGGAGGGTGGTATTACCTAACTGCCAAATTGCATATTTACTTAATTGTCCAACTCTATCATACACAATTAACTGTCAAACACTGAGAATCCTTTCCCAGTCAGGTTGACACAGAACCTTATTCATCACAGCCAGGGTTAACTTTACCTTGCACCTCTCAGTGTTCATTACTTCTAGATGTACATCATTAATGCACAAAATAGTCAGACAGATTTTACACAACTGTCATAAATGTGAAATATCAGATAATGAGATAGTCAATGACTGAGAAGTAGGTATAAACTTGAACTAGAAAGTCAATACCTGAATTAGACTCTGCTAATTATAGCAACAAACTGGTAGAAAATTGTGATCTTAACAGGAAACATTTTAAACCAGAACACTGCAAGAATTTGAATCTGTCTTATAATCAATTAATGACAGATTGCCAGAATGTCCTCAAGTCACTTTTTTTTTTTAAACTTTGATAGTGACATGTGCAATCCAAGTATGACTTCTTTCCATGTATTTCACCATAGTATTGTAATTACATACAGAATCCTGGAAACCAGGTTTCCAGGGAGATGGGTAAGTTCATGAAAACTCTCCCCTGAAGGTTTGTAACTGGAAACTTCCCTCAGTGAGAGATGAAGGATGCAGGTGCACCATTGATGTTTATTCATTGATGCATTTGGCAGGGTCATGGATGTCAAGGCTAAGTGGAAATTTGTAACTGACTTCTGTATTTGTACTGCTTTACAATAGAATGAGAATTTCTCAGTCTATGATTCTAAGAAGACCCTTCAATATGCTTTAGAACTATCATTTAAAGAGAGAATCAATTCAAATTTCAGGTTGGAAGCCATATTCAATTGCTTAGCAGTGATATTTCTGAGTAGACTTCTGTTTCTTGCTGGTGTCCAGCTTTTTGGTATAATACAATTCCATCTCATCACCTTTGTGTTGGGGCATCAATAATTTGGCACAAAACCTAGCTTTGATGTCTTGATGATCAGAACTCGAATAGAGGAAGATTAAAAAAAAATTGATAACGGAAACAAGTGTAAATGGTTAAAATTTGATGAACTTGACCTATACTTATGGATGTAGTAACTCAAAATACCAACTGAGAGAGAAGGAGTCTTCACATCAAGGATCAATCCTATGCCCTCTATATAAAGGGTTGATCGGAAAGAGGGAATTATTTTTAGAGTGTGCAGGGGAAGGTAGAATCCCCAATGAATAGTTTCATCTTGTCTAGATGGGTCTGGTGAAAAGATATGGGGATGAGATTCTTATGATTCAATAGTGAGGAATTGTTATCATGACTAATTGCGATGGTCACAACTATAAAGGTAGAAGTTTTGTAAACAGAAAGTGGGGAGTAGCTAATCTTACAGTCCAAGAACAGAGGACCCTAGGACCATTAAGGGAGAACAGCACAAGCACAATGTGGGACCCTATCCAGAGAAACAGCGACACCAGAGATGGAGGCAGAGATGATGACATGGAGAGATAGAGCAGTTGAGAATTCCAGACTCATGGAAAGAGAAAGGCTGTGTGCTGGTGACCAGGAGGCAGGCAGGCTTGCAAGATGTGCCCTTTGATTGTTTAAATGACTATACATTCCTAAGTGTTTTTGTGTAACCCACCCCACCCCCCAAACAAACAAACAAACAAGCAGAGGGAATAGAAGCAAATACTGTTGAATGATGATGCATGGAGGGACTGTAATCATTGCAATGAAATGATGAGTATAAAACCGATGTTCTCCCTTGTAACCTGTCACTCAATTCACAATAAAAACTTATATTAAAAAAATCCTGCACAAAACTAGCAATCTCCCACACTTTAAATCTTCACACTATCAACTCTGGAAACTATCACAGCAGACATTTTCAAACATTAGCAGCTGATGGCATCCCTGGTGTCTCATAACTTTTTCATGGTGTTTTTAGGCCAGAAGAAATAGCTAAGAATTGATTCTTAAGTGCTTAACCCCAAATAACTCAATGCAGGTAGTCCCTGCCTAATAATATATTTAAGTTACAACAAGCCATACTTATGACTGTCTCTTTTTGGGTTTTGTGTATTTTATTATTAGTAATATATACTACATATAATGCTGGAGCATGTTATTTGCTGATGTTATCATTCTCAGATTCACTTGCAGATGTTCAGTTTTATGATTTACCATTGAAAAGGAGTTCTTGTAGCATAGTGGTTATGAGTTGGGCTGCTAATGGTGACCAATTCAAAACTACCAGCACTTCTGTGGGAGAAAGACAAGGCTTTCTGCTCCTGTAAAGATTCACAGCCTTGGAAACCCTATATGGGTCGTTGTGAGTCGGAACTAACTTTATGGCACATAACCACCACCATTGAAAACACTACCTTATAGCATGCTCTGGCCTGGTTTACAATAAATTTGGTGTCAAGAGTCCTAATGGATAGAAAGTAGGCCAATGTTCAACTCTAACAACATATAACAATTGAACTGCTCATGTAATAGATAATCCTTATACCTCTGGCTTCATTGTTACAACATTGAGGGGGAGTTTCTTATAGACAAGTCTATTGTTGTTGTTAAGTGCCCTTGACTTGGTTCCCACTCATAGTGACCCTGTGTACGGTTTATAAGCAGCAGCTGGTGAGCTTGAACCGCCAACCTTGTGGTTCAAACCGACTTTGCAGTCCAGTGCATTAACCCACAATGATACACCTATAGAACAATCTTCTTTCCCTCTTTTCATAAACCCTAACAAATATCTTGATGGCACGTAACAACAAAAAGCATCAGTTTTTAATTTGAAGTTGATTGTTAAGTTTTTCTATCTCTAAACCTGTAGTACTTATGTAGTACTACAGCGATATGTCTAACAAAAGAAACCAAGCCCCTGCAAGTTCCAATCCAGAAAAGAAAGTGAAGAAAGTGCTAGACTTGGAAATAAAGAGAAAGATCACTAAAGCCTGTGATAATGGAAAGTCAGCAACATAGCACTGAAGGACTGACTTATTCAACCATTTCGGCAATTAAGGATAATGACAGGATTTTGGAGTTAGTCAAATTAGCTACTGGCATAAAATTGACCACTTTCACAAAGAAGAAGCAAGAGCCGATCTACAAAATGGAGAAACTATTAACGATTTGGATAGAAGACCAAATCCAGAAGAGGATTCCTATGAGTTTTCTCCTGGTTCAAACAAAAGCACACAGCCATTTTGAAAATCTAAAGAAACTACAGAAAGACGACTGCCAGGAGTAGCCAGCAAGGACTGCATATTTACCAGAGAAGATATTCAGCATGGATATAACAGTGTTGTTTTAGAAAAGGATGCCAGAATAGATCTATACTAACAAAGAGGCAAAGTTGATGGCTGGCATCAAGGCATTTAAAGACAGAATCATGCTCTTTTTTGAAGGAAATGCTTCTGAATTAAAATATACTAAAAATAAAAGAAATAATACTGAAAATATCTAAAGATGAAAGAAATGAAGAAAAAAATTCAAGCCTTGAGTTACAATATTGAAGGAGTCTATGGTCAAAATATTGACCTACATAGGAAACACCCAAATAAGATAGAAGGAACACAGTTATTGTACTCCAAAGAATTGGTCAATATTCAACCATTTCAAGAAGTAGCATATGATCAAGGACTGATAGTATTTAAGGAACAAGCCCAAATTGCACTGAAGATATTGGCGAACAATGGACTCCAGAAATTGACAAAATACCAACTGAGATGCTTCAATAAATGGATGCAGTATGTGAGGAGCTCACTTGTTATGCCAAGAAATTTGGAAGACAGCTACCTGGCCAACTGACTGGAAGCGATCCATATTTGTACACCTTCCAAAGAAAGATGACCCAATAGAATGTAGAAAATTATTAAAAAGTATAATTAATATTAGGAGTTCTGGTGTGGCACTGTTGAACAACCACAAGGTTGGTGGTTCAAACCCATCAGCTGCTCCTCAGAAACCCTATACAGGGCCACTTTGAGCTGGAACTGACTTGATTGAACTTAACAACAACAACACAATTAACATTGCATACAAGTAAAATTTTGTTGAAAATAATTAACAAATGGTTGTAGCAGTACATCAAAAAAGAACTGCCAAGCAGGACTTGGAAGAGGACATGAAATGAAGGATTCTTGTCGATGCCAAATGGTTCTTGGCTGAAAGTAGGGAATCCCAGAAACATGTTTACTTGTTTTTGTTAACTATGTGTGGAGCATAACAAACTATGAGTAACATTGCAAGAATTGATGTTCCAGAACATGTCATTGTGCTTGCATAGAACCTAGGCCAAAAGGCAAAATGGGGATACTGAGTGGTTTAAAATTAGGAAAGGTGTGTGCCAGGATCGTGTCATTTCATTATACTTTTTCAATATGTTGCTGAGCAAATAATTGAAGAAGCTGGGCTACATGAAGAAGAATGTGACATCAGGATTGGAGGAAGGCTCATGAACGACTCGTGACATGCAGATGACAGAACCTTGTTTGCTGAAATTGAAGAAGACCTGAAGCATTTACTGATTAAGATCGCAGTCTATAGTTTCCAATATGGATTAAACCTCAACAAAAAGAAAATAAAAATCCTCACAACTGGTCCAATAAACAACATCATAATAAATGGAGAAAAGATTGACGTTGTCAAAGATTTCATTTTACTTAGATCCATGATCAATCTTTGTGGAAACAGTGTTCAGGAAAACAAATGACATACTTCAGTGGCCAAATTTTCTGTAAAAGACTTCTAAAATGTTAAAAACAACACAAAACTGACAACAACAAAGGTGTCACCTTGAAGACTAAAGTGCATCTGATCCAAACCATGCATGCAAAATCTGGACAATGAGTAGGGAAGGTAGATGAAGAATTGATGCTTTTGAATTAGGGTGTTGGTGAAGACTATTGAATGGACTATGGACTAACAGAAGAATGAACAAATCTGTGTTGGAAAACATACTATTAGGATGCTTTTTAGAAGCCAGGATGGAGTGAATTCATCTCTCAGACTTTGGACATGTTATCAAGAGAGATTGGTCGCTGGAGCTGGACATCATGGTTGGTAAAGCAGAGGGTCAGAGAAAAAGAGGGACATTCTCAATGAGATGAATTGACACAGTGACTGCAACAATGGGCTGAAACACAGCAACGATTGATTGTGAGGATGGCATTGGTCTAGGTAGGGTTTTATTCTATTGTACGTGTGGTCATTATGAGTGGGAACCAACATGAAGGCACCTAACAAGAATTAGCAATAATCAAAACAAAAGTTTTATTTGATTTATACCAAAACTTACTTATGATGAAGACATCGGAACAAAACCATGCCATAAATCGGGGACACCTGGTATGCATTTATGTCTTAATAACTTAGAAAAAAACACCTGAAAAACACCATCTTTATTTTCATTTTTAATGTGATGTGTATCTGCTGGGCAGCGTATAAGTTTTCAGATCTTTTCCTCCTTTGTTAATCCACGTTGATTTCCACACAATTCGATCACAACAAACATTGAATACCCAGCTACACAAAATATTATTTTCAGGTACGTAAAAATATGCTCTTGTCATAAGAAATACAGTGTGATCTAATGTTGAAGCTGCCACTTACCTGGAGTTAGCAGATTGTGTGATATCCAAATTTCTTTTGACTGAACATAGGTGTGCTCTCTCAAAAATGTACAACATCCCAGGTTACCTCTGAATTCACAGGTGCAGGCTCAAGGCACGTCTGTGGATAGTTCTGGAATCACATTTCCAAAGAGTTGTGACAACTGCTTTGAGAAAAAAAAAATATTATTGAGATATTGTACTCAAGGCATTGACCGGAGAAAAAGCATAAGCCACTTAAAACTTGTCCTTGGAAGTCACAACTCATCTGGATTAGAGAGAGAGCATGCCTATTGTAGAAAATACCTTAGGGATCTTGTTGCTGTTGTTGTTCACAAGGGAAAAAGGAACTATTAAAATGTTGTGTTTGAAGGTGGCTATGGAGCGTGGCTTTCCAGCGTGCTATTGCTGGTAGGTGCTTGTAAGTCTATTTGGACTCATAGTGACCCCAGGAGAGAGTAGAACTACCCTGTGATTTTTATGGGAGCAGATCACCAGATTTTTTTCTCCCCTGAAGTTACTCAGAGATTGAACTATTGACCTTTTGTTTAGCAGCCAAGCACTTAACTATTGTGCCAGGGCTCTTTTCTGGAGGAGTAGCTGGGAAGTAAGGAGTCCTCCTAGCACTGTGGTTAAGCACTTAGCTTTGCTAACTGAGAGGGGGACAGTTTGAGCAAACATAGTGTCTCCATGGAAGAAAGACCTGCTCCCGTAAAGATTACAGCCAAGAAATCCCTATAGAGCAGTTCTGCTCTGTCAAATGGGAGCTCTGAGCATCTATAGCTACTGTTGGCACTCAACAGCAATAATAGTCTAGAAATGCAGTGGAGATGGAATAGAAGCTATTGAGTAGGAATGCATCATCTGCAGTTTCTAGTCATGAGAAGGAGGTTCTAATTATGTCTGTCCCTATATCTTTACCTCTTTCTTTGCATTATACCTCGGTATCTTTAAGTAGGCATTGTGTTTAATCACAAGTCTTCAGAAATTTGGGATTCCAAACATTCTAGTCTTATGAACCTCACCATACAGAGCCTATTCTTCAGTTTTGGTGCTCTCTGAACAAATGATTCAGCAGCAATTCATATTAATGTTGAAGAGCCATAAAACCATCAAAACTGAACTGAAGTCTAGCCATTCAGGCAAATCATACACTAATGAGACCTCATCATTTCTATGTTTCACTTGGTTCATATTTGCTAAAGAGCTTTGGCCTAGATAAAAAAAAAAAAAAGACCTTAGCCATGATTAACACCTAAACTAGTTCTTCATTTAAAAAAAAAATTCATAAAAACATATTATTTGGGGGATTTGCTCAGTTGTATTAATGTATAAAAAGGCAATATTGTGAGTCAAATAAATTTAATTTTTGACCTAGTTTAACTATCTTGTTAAAGGCTAAAGGCATCTGGCCTCTCTGTGTCTCATTCCTTTTACCTGGATGTACAGATGATGGGAGTGGCTTAGTTATCTGTGGATGTGTGTGAGTATTTCTAAGGTCTTTGATTTCAATCACTAACCACTCAATGAACTTTTCTGCCAAAGTGGATTTTTGTGTCAAAGTCGATTTTTGCTGTCTTTGAACAGTGTAAGTATCATTGACCTACTCAAAGAGTTGAATGAAAGGAAGAGGGCACTACTGCTGCATTTCAGAGAAGAATGCATATTTATTTTCTCTAAGCCCCAAGGAAATCACAGTACTATACTGTCAATAATCTGATTTCATCTCGAGAGTTTCCAGAGGTAAGGGAAGTAGGTCACCAGGGTGCTTAAATTCCATTCTTGGACACCCGTGGGAGGCTTATTTGAAATATCATTTCCAGATGTGTCTTAAGGCTAAAATGTATTTCCTTCTGTTTTATTACCAGTCATTAAAGGAAACAACAGGGAAAGAGAAAAAACAAAGTTTTGTCTTCCAAAATATGAAAGGTTTTAGCCATGAGGACAGTTTTATTGTGAACCTGAATCTCCTTAGACATGTCTCATTTTTAATTAGTTGCAGATCTAAGTTTTCTAAATTTTACAGAAAAAAAAAAGGATTTAAAAATTTTTTAACCTCTGTTCCATTTCAAAAGTGTTATACACAAGAATATTAATGTCTGTGAGTAATTTCTATAGCTCAGTCAAAGCAGATCATTTTTAAAGCAATAAACTCAAAACTTTTCAAGAAGAAGCTGCTGTTTGTTTTGTTTTTTAATGGAAGGAAGCCTCTCTTCAAGCTAGATTATGACTCCTACCACTTGGTGTTCAATCATTAATGAAATACATAAATCAAATATGCATTGTATATATTTTTGACTTTAGAAGCAGCAAAGCATTTACTGATAATTGAAACCACTTA
The DNA here is from genome assembly GCF_000296735.1 of Chrysochloris asiatica. Classification (NCBI taxonomy): domain Eukaryota; kingdom Metazoa; phylum Chordata; class Mammalia; order Afrosoricida; family Chrysochloridae; genus Chrysochloris; species Chrysochloris asiatica. The sequence continues at coordinate 27,618,494 of NW_006408532.1, read as the reverse complement.
TATACTTTCCATATTTGAATTTTGTTTGTTTTTGAACATTCTGCTCTCTTAAGCACTTCTTTTATTTCTAAAAAAAGAAGTGCTTGAGAGATATATGTATTTATTCTAAGCAGGCTACAGAAGGCGCATGTTGAGTGCATAGAGAAACTCTTAATGAAAAAGCCTTTTAAGATCACTGACGATATATATATTTAAATCTTACTCACATATAAAATTTTTAAGGAAAATATCATAAGGGGAATCCATTCCAAATTAGGTGCTCAGTTTGAAATGAGAAAAACAAGTTTGACTTAACTAGAAAACTAAATCACTGTGAACACATAATTCCCGTTTTCTGAATCTGTGATAAATATGAGAGGGCCTAAGAAAGTTTGTGGAAAAATTCTATAATCTTTTAATTCCAATTGTCCATGAACTTTCTGAAACCCCCTCATACAGGTGCAGGTTCCCTGTATGTGTCTTTCCAGATATAACTCCATATTTATGATGTTTAGCTCCATATTTAAGACTATCTCCAAGACACTGTTCATAGAAATGCCATGTGAGCCACATATGTGGTTTAATTTTTCTAGTAACTATACTAAAAAGAAACAGGGGAAATGAATTTCAATGTGTTATTAATCCAATATATCAAAATATAATTTCTGGATGTAATTACATAAAAATTATTACTGAGATAGTTTACTTTTTTGGGTATTAAGCCTTCAAAATCCTGTGTACTCATATTATACTTACAACACATTCAATGTGGACTGGTTATATATTTCAAGGGCCGCGTTGACTATTGGCTGCCATGTTGAACAATGTGCGCAGCATTAGATGATTATTTTCATTAAAATGTTTGAACTGTTCAGATTTTTTTTGTAGTTTATATACATGTACATATGAAATTTATATCATCTGTATTTTTATATACATTTCTAAAAATTCTAGTTTTAAAAAGTTCAATGTTCAGACATTGATGGGTATGTGTTTATTCTACCCAAAGTTTTTTTTTTTTTTTAACTTCAGAAAACAATTCATCACAGGTTTCCTTTGAAGAATGAGAGCTTTGGTTTATTTCAAACAATACGACTTATGGAAATGTAATTTTCAAACAACTTTTTAAGAGCAACACAAGAGGTGAAAAGTAAATCAGGGTAACAACATTTGAAATATATCTTTGTTGCAGTCTATTCTTCACTGTGTTGGAGACTAATGTTAAAGGTACCATGAAGTGTCAGAATTACAAACTAATCTGTGTTGAAAGAAGTAGAGCCAGAATGCTCCTTAGTCAAGATGGTCAGACTTCAGCTCTTGTACTTTGGACATATTATCAGGAGGAACCAATCCCTGGAGAAAAACATCATTCTTGGTAAAGTGGAGGGACAGCAGAAAACAGGAAGACCCCCAGCAAGATGGATTGGCACAGTGGCAGCAACAATGGGTTCAAACATAGCAGCAATTGTGAGGATGGCACAGGACCGGACAGTATTTTGTTCTGTTGTACATAAGGTTACTATGGGTCAGAACTGACTCAATGGCACCTAACAACAACAACAACAAAATTCTTCACTGTGAGAGAACTTTTAATTTACCTTTGGCCATATATATAAATGTTGGGGGTTATGCACCGTCGAGTGATTTCTGACTCATAGTAACCCTGTATAGGGTTTCTAAGACTGTAAATCTTTACAGGAACAGAAAGCCTTCCTTCCACAAAGTGGCTGGTGGATTCAAATTGCTGACCTTATGGATAGCAGTCTGACACATAGCCCACTATGCCACCAGGGCTTCTTATGATGGTGGTGGTGGTGGTGGTGTGGTTATGTGCCGTGGAGTCGGTTCTGACTTACAGTGGCCCTGCAAAGCATTTCCGAGGCTGTAAATCTTTGCAGGAGCAGAAAGTGTTATCTTTCTCCTATGGAATGGCTGGTAGTTTTGAACTGCTGACCTTGAGGTTAGCAGCCCAACTTATAAGCACTACGCTACCAGAACTCCTTAGGGCTCTCTCTCTCTATGTAGCTACATATCTATATATGTATATATGTATGTATGTATGTATGTATGTATGTATGTATGTATCTATCTATCTATCTATCTATCTATCTATCTAGATATAGATGATATAGATATAGATATAATGTTGTGGTTGTTGTTATGTGCTGTGGAGTCAGTTCTGACTCATAGCAAGCCTGGTGCAGGGTTTCTGAGGCTGTAAATCTTTACGGGAGCAGAAAGCCTCATCTTTCTCCCATGGAACAGCTGGTAGTTTCGAACTGCTGACCTTGAGGCACACAGCCTGATTCATAACTACTACGTTACCATATATATATATATATATATCGTATTTTTTAAAAACAGGGATTCAAAAAGATCCATCTAGTTTACCCCCCTGAGGAGAATTAGAATCTCCACCCCAGACACATTAAGTCAGAATCTACATTGTAAGGAGATTCTCAGGTAATTCTTGTAGATTCCTGGTGTTTCTTATATATACATAGACTGTGGACATAACAAGGTCCACAGGTAATTTTGTGTTTACATAAGATCTTTTTAAAATGTGAATTCTGATTCAGTGTATCTGGGGTGGAAATGCAAATTTTCAATAGAGAGTCGAACCAGAATATTTATAGTTCTATTTGAAGCCCTATTTTTAAATTTAGATCACTATAGAGAGTTTTCCATTTCCAAAGTGCAATGAGTATATTTTCTACTCTAAAAATAAATAACACTTCTCTGTCTACTTTTCATTGGCTATGTCTTGTCTTTGATCCTAAAATTTAACACACACATACAGTAGGTTAAAGTTGAACAGCATAAACGTAAGTTTGTGGCTAGCTGCTGCGGAGTCTATTCAACTCAATGGTGATCCAATGTGTTACACAATAGAACTGAGTTTCATGGGGTTTCCATAGCTATAATCTCAATGGAAGCAGATCTCCAGGTCTTTTCTTACATAGTATCACTGGGGAGGGAGTGGTGATGATGTGTGAATCATCAGCATTTAGGTTAGCCGTTGAGTATAAACTGTGCCACCTCAGAATTAAAAATAAAATCCCAAGGTTATAAGTCATACATTTCAAGAAATCATACTTTATTTAATCTCAATGATTCCAATTTCCTCAATGTAGCACCATTTTCCCCCACTTCCTCCCTGTCTTTCATAATAACCCCAAAAGAAAATTACCAAGACACAGATTAAACAACTTTTCAAAATCAAAAATGAAGAAAGACCACTGAGTACAGCTTAGGAAAAACAAACAAGGTACCTATAAAGAAGAACCAACAATACAAAACTGTGATTTGTCAGCAGAAACCATGCAGGCAATATGGCAGTGGAATAAAGACAAGTGATAAAAATTCAAGTCACTTGAAAACAATGAGTCCAATGGACTTAGACCATGGAAACATCAGTCTACACAGCCCTGAGACCAGAACTATAGGGTGCCTGGTTGCCATTACCAACTGCTTAGAAAGGAATCACATTAGAAGGTCTTGAGAGAAAATGTGGAACAAACTCAAAATCAATGAAAAAACCAGGCTTACTGGTCAGATGAAGATTGGTGGAACCCGAGACTATGGCCCTTGCTCACCCTCTAGGTCTGGAGCAGAACTCATCCTCATAGCTCAATTTTCAGTCAAGCAATAAATAGGTATAAGCAGGGATAGCAATTCTAGCGAGGTACACACGCCATTGAATTTTTAACCATTCAAAATGACATCATTTACCCAAGGACAAAATTCAGAAGGTTGGGAAAGGAGGAATGGAAACATGAAAGACAGGGAGGAAGTGGTTAAATTGTTGTTGTTGTTAAGTGCCATTGAATCAATTCCGACCCATAGCGACCCTGTATACGGTTTCCAAGGAGCAGCTGGTGAGCTTGAACCACTGACTTTGCAGTTCAAACATCTTTGCAGTCTGATGCATTAGCCCACAGTGCCACACCAGGACTCCAATGGTTAAGTTAGAGATGTAAATCAAAACAACAATGAGATATCATCTTATCCCAGCATTAATAACAAATTTCAAAAATAAAAATGGTAAAGTTGGAGTCCTGGTGTGGCACTGTGGGTTAATGCTCGGCACACCGAAGAAAGGACAAAGAGTCCAGTGTCAGACTACTGAATCTGTATCAACATAAGGAGCCATGAAAATCAGGTTGTGAAAGCTTTTGTCTCCTGGATTAGATACAGAGCTTATTCTGTATGGAGGTCCTGGATGGTGCAAATGATTAATGTGCTCAGCTGCTAATGAAAAGCTTGGAGATCAGAATTCACTGAGAGACCTGGCAATCTACATCTGAAAAATCAGCCATTGAAAACCTTATGGAGCACAGTTCTACTCTGACACACAGAACTCACCATGACTCAAAATCAACTGGATGGCAACTACTTTTTCTGGTTGTTCTGTGGACAATGGAGAACTGATTGGTGATTTATATGTGTGTATGTTTGTGAATGGGAGTACAGCAAGAGTGTGTGTTGTAAGCAGGGCAATGACATGTTTACATAGTGTTCTAAAACAGTAACTGAGTTAACTATAAGTTGTTGTTGTTAAGTGCTGTTGAGTCGATTCCGACCCATAGCGACCCTGTATAGGGTTTCCAACTAGCAGACTGGTGAGCTTGAACTACTGACCTTGCAGTTCAAACGACTTTGCAGTCTGACACATTAGCCCACAGCACCACACTAGGACTCCTGAGTTAACTATATAGTAGAGGGTTTTTAAATAGGAATGTGAGAGGAGAAATGGTTTTAACAGGCTATAGAACAACTAATTTGGATATTCTTTGAACACCGTAATATCTAACATTCATTGACACTTAAGTATACTGTAGATATTCACCACAGTTCTGCAAAGAAGGTTCTCTTATTACTTCTGTTTTACAGTAGTGGAAATGGGTGTAGAGAAACTCATTTAAGGACATGTGACTGTTCTGTATCCACTGTTGTTATTAAGTACTGTTGAGTTGTTTCTGACTCATAGCAACCCTGTGTGGGGTTTCAAGGAGTGGCTGGTTAGTTTGAACTACCAGCAATTGTTTGAACAGAACTAGGGAACACTGAATGGTTTAAAATTAGGAAAGATGTGGGCTAAGGCTGCATTTTTTCATGATACTTATATCAATTTGTATGGTTGGCAAATAATCTGAGAAGCTGGATCATGTGAAGAACGTGGCATAAGGATCAGAAGAAGACTCATTAACAACTTGTGACATGCAGATAACACAACCTGCTTGCTGAAAGCAAAAAGCACTTAAAATACTTACTGATGAAAATCCAAGACCATAGCATTCAGTATGGGTTGCACCTCAGTGTACAATAAACAAAAATCTTCATCACTGGACCAATAAATAGAGACATGGTAAATGGAGAAAAGATTTAAGTTGTCAAAGACTTTTTGCTTGAATCCACTATCAATACTTATGGAAGCGTAGTAATGCTTTGCTTATCCAGGGGTTCTTTCCTTTTCATATAAAGTTGGTGATTAGTTTTTACACCTCATTAAAGAATGATGCTGGAACCTGGATTGGAATTGCATTATATCTATAGATTGCTTTGGGTAGTGTTGACAATTTCACAATGTTAAGTCTTCCTATCCATGAGCATGGTATATTCTTCCGTTTTTGTAGGTCTCTTTTGGTTTCTTGTCATGGTGTTTTATAGTTTACTTTTGTTTCTCTGGTCAGATTTATTCCTAAGTATTTCATCTTTTGCTGTCTGTTGCAATTGGTATTGATTTCCAGATTTCATTCACAGAGCTATTTATAGTATAAAGGAATCCAACTGATTTTTGTATGTTGACCTTATATCCTACCACTTTGATAAATCTTTCAATGAGTTCCAATAATTTTCATATCATCTGCAAATAGAGAGAGTTTTGCTTCTTTGCTAATTTGAATGTTTTTAGTATCCCTTTGTTGTCTTATAGCTCTGGCTAAGACTTGCAGCACAATATTGATTAGGAGTGGTGGTAAAGGACATTCTTGTCTGATTCCTGTTCACAAGGGGTATGTTTCCACTTCCCTCTGTTGAATATGATGTTGGCTATTCGTTTTGTTTCAAGTCCTCTTCACTTTCAGCAAGCAAGGTTGTATCATCTGCATATCGCAGGTTGTTAATGAGTCTTCCTCCAATCCTGATGCCATGTT